>NW_017295784.1:2691290-2720268 GCF_001594075.2 Trachymyrmex cornetzi
TGACAACATATGTCAAGGTTAAGGTCATTGGGGGGGCTCCCCTAATCTGCATATTTACCTTATTTTCATTATATCATGAATTAGAAGACCAAATATTTTAATAACATTTTACTTCTTAATGAATCATAATATCTTACATCTTTATAATATTTTAGAATTTTTATTGTTAGGTATATCCAGTTTTGTACGATGGAAGTAAATTGTTATAGAAAAGCTGTATTTTTATAAAATAGTCGTGTGTATATATTTATTGACTATTTTATTAATTTAAAATTTAATTTATATGTTTTCTTGCAGTTCGTTGTTACGATTATAGGATTTATGATTATTATTATACAAATGTCTGACAAAACAAAAACGGAAATGGATTTTTAATAAAGAATAAACAAATTAAAATTTTTTAATAAGAATATCATCATAGAATGCAATATAATTATTGCTGGTAAAGCAAAGCTATAATTTTTTTATTTATGTTCCATAAATTTATAATTCCTTGTCTTATTTTTCATTATAGTTCTATTTTTTTTGGCCTTTTACAAATTACCTAAAATACATTTTAAATGGCTTTGTCAAGATATAACTGTACTGTAATACAAATAACAAAGTATACGTAACAATATACATATATGAAAAATATATGTGTACATTTTAAATAAAACTGAATTTAAATATATATCGTGGTGTTATATAATTTTAATTTGTTTTTAAAAACTTTTCTTATAATAATATAATAATACATAATATAAATGATTGAATTATATATATACTGTTGCATAATTTTTTGTATATTTTTTAATTTTATCACAATCGTGATACAAGAGGAGATCCATAAGAGAAATATTAAAGAAATGTTATATTATTCTAAATGTGAAAAAATAATATCTAAGAATGCAAACATATAGCACATATTTTATTTTCATTTCGTTTCTCTTATTTCAATTAATTTGAATTCCTTTGTCTATTTAATTTGTAAAACAATTTTTCTAGCAGATCGATTTTTTAATTTGCGTAAGTGCTGATGCAATTGGTAAAATTACAGAATTATCATTTGTGTTTGAGGTATTAGTGTGAGTGTAATTTTTATTGCGACACATTATAACACATTTGTTATAAGACAAATGTTTCATATCCTATATATAATATATATAAGACGAAGTAAGAAGTCTTAAGTTAATTCTGTTAAGAAATCGCCATGAAGGATATTCAGACGGCTATATCACCACTATCGGTAGTATTGTGCTTGTGTGGATTTGGAGTGTTTGAATACCCTCAAAATCAACCAAGATTTTGTCTCACTATTTTCTACATTCTGATATCGTGGCTGTCTTACGCTTACATTGCCTTCCAAATGGCAATATTTCTTCGGAAAAACGAACTTACCTATACCACGTTTCATTATACTAATATGGTTTTTGCAATACTGTACATGTTGTCTAATTTCTATTATAATAAGGTAAGTTCATTCAGTCTATCTTGTAAGTATCAAAAAGGTGAACTTATTTTCATTCTCTTTCACACATTTTTATACACGTATATTAAAGAGGAAACGTGCAAAAATATGTCATTATATGGACCATTCTGAAAATACTGCAAATCCATTTTAATAAATTTGAAAAATAAGTACAGCATTTTCAAAAATAGATAGTGGACTACTTTAAATAGTTATACAAAATATAATGCAAAGATGTAGAAATATTTAAACTATAAAAAGTATTAACAGGTATTACAAAAACATTCTCAATATTTGAATATATTGCACCATTTCTTTGCACTTTAATATTATTTGATTTTTAATATTAGAAATATACAATAATAGACCAGTGCCAAAGCCTTTGAAAATTGTAAAAAGTAAAAAAAATTTAGAACAGGATGGAACCCATTGGAAAAGGAAGAAAATATAGCAAAAATAAAAGGAAAAATAATTTACGGGCGATCTGAGGTCGGGAAGTGGAAGGGGGTGAGTTTTTAAGGGTAAAAAACGGTTTATCGCGATTTCCGGCAAAACTACAAGTCCTATGGAAAAAAGTTAAATGGCAAAGTTGTAGGTAATAAAAAGATGTACAACTTTTGTATTTACACTTTTTTCACATAACCTCAAAATTTATGCGAAAAATTCAAATAACCGATTTTTTGGTTTTTTATTTTTATTTTCCACAAGAAATTTTTTTTTTCACGAAATTTGGTGAAAACTTACCTTTTTATGTCCCAAACACACTGTAATTTTTTTGATTAAAAATATTTAATTTTTCCCCTTATTTTTATTTAATATCGAAAAAGCACCCTAATTTTCAATCGAAAATTCTGACGTCAA
The DNA here is from genome assembly GCF_001594075.2 of Trachymyrmex cornetzi. Taxonomy (NCBI): domain Eukaryota; kingdom Metazoa; phylum Arthropoda; class Insecta; order Hymenoptera; family Formicidae; genus Trachymyrmex; species Trachymyrmex cornetzi. The sequence continues at coordinate 2,693,602 of NW_017295784.1, forward strand.
AATATCTGCTTTTTTAAAAAAGTCAGTGTGCTTTTTGTTCGTTAAAATCTCTACTTTCTGATGGTGTAAAAAAAAATATACATTACTGTGGCAAATTTTCGCAGAAAATGCAAAAAACCGAAAAAACTCGAATTCGAAAAATTGTTTTTTAATCATTATGTAAAATTTTTAGCTATTTATTAAAATTTACACTTTAATTACTCGAAAAACGTAAGATTCGATGCTACATTGATAAACTAAAAAATTGCAAATCGAAATATACTATTATAATTAACAACCAAATAAGTTAATAAAGTTAATACTTTATAAGACATGTACAATATTTTGAGAAAGTTGTAGGATCTTCTTTGAATTATATGCGTCGGTGCCTATTTATTGTTCTTTTAAGGTAACTTATATACCTGAATGGCCTACGGAAAATTGTAGTCCATCAGAAGGTATTTCATAGAGAAGTGGGGAAGGGGTTAGGAGGGTCTGGGCGTTAATGGAAAGATTACAGTCACAAGGATTTTCCTGTAAACAAGCAGAAGAAGATGCTGATGCTGACATAATTAAGACCTCGATAGAAATTGCCAGAGATACTAATAAAACTGTCATAGTTGTGAATCAAGATATGAAATCGTGGATGAAGAACCAACGCAGACTGGAAAAAATATTGGAGACGAAGACGATGATGGTCTTGAAGATTTCGAAGATCTACCAGAATCGGGAATATTTGTCGAATCTAACGATGAGGAAATGCCATCAAAGAGACAAAAACTAATGGATAAGTGATTAAAATTCAAGATAAGGTATTTATAAATAACAAGATTAATGTATTTAAAAATATTATAATGAATAACGTAATCAGTGAAAAGTATTTAAATTCAATCGTACGATTTCAAGCATAAATTGTTTAAATTGAAATGCCTAACATGCATATTTATATATTATGAGATTTTCTATGACATAAATGTAATTAGAATTTAATAAATCTACTTTTTTAGGTACCGACGCATATAATTCAAAGAAGATCCTACAACTTTCTCAAAATATTGTACATGTCTTATAAAGTATTAACTTTATTAACTTATTTGGTTGTTAATTATAATAGTATATTTCGATTTGCAATTTTTTAGTTTATCAATGTAGCATCGAATCTTACGTTTTTCGAGTAATTAAAGTGTAAATTTTAATAAATAGCTAAAAATTTTACATAATGATTAAAAAACAATTTTTCGAATTCGAGTTTTTTCGGTTTTTTGCATTTTCTGCGAAAATTTGCCACAGTAATGTATATTTTTTTTTACACCATCAGAAAGTAGAGATTTTAACGAACAAAAAGCACACTGACTTTTTTAAAAAAGCAGATATTTTGACGTCAGAATTTTCGATTGAAAATTAGGGTGCTTTTTCGATATTAAATAAAAATAAGGGGAAAAATTAAATATTTTTAATCAAAAAAATTACAGTGTGTTTGGGACATAAAAAGGTAAGTTTTCACCAAATTTCGTGAAAAAAAAAATTTCTTGTGGAAAATAAAAATAAAAAACCAAAAAATCGGTTATTTGAATTTTTCGCATAAATTTTGAGGTTATGTGAAAAAAGTGTAAATACAAAAGTTGTACATCTTTTTATTACCTACAACTTTGCCATTTAACTTTTTTCCATAGGACTTGTAGTTTTGCCGGAAATCGCGATAAACCGTTTTTTACCCTTAAAAACTCACCCCCTTCCACTTTCCGACCTCAGATCGCCAGTAAATTATTTTTCCTTTTATTTTTGCTATATTTTCTTCCTTTTCCAATGGGTTCCATCCTGTTCTAAATTTTTTTGGTCTTGAAAATTATCGGCACTGGTCTATAATATTATAATTTAATATTATAATTATTCCTACCGTTACTTATAATTATATTTCTTTTAATAATATTTTTTTCAGAAATTTAAAAGTTGTTTGGACAAACTAAATATTGTGAGCAACACAATAGAAAAGTTAGGAACTTCGAAAAATTATACAAAATTGAGGATACAAACTACATGGTTGATTACTGGCTGGATCATCTTGGTATCTTTAATAGATATAAACGATTATGTGTGGTACCGTGAACATATTCCTAGATCTTACTCCATAATGGCAATATGTGTACCTATTGGAAATCATCCCATTCATATCAACACTCTGTATGATTTTATGTACATGATGCTGCTAAGGTATGTAAATAATATTGCAACATAATATTATTTTTAAATAAAATTATTATATTATAACAAATTAGACAGATGATATAGCGAAGTTAAAGTTATTTTTTTTTACTGTAATTCCGTACATTAATTATTGTAAATTTATTATTTTGCATCACATTTAATGTAGATACATTGGATTTCAATTTGAGCATGTTAACAAATATATTCAAAAGTTAGCAAAGCAAAAGAAAGTAGGATATGCATGGGCAAATTCTACTTCGCCCTTGACTCATCGACACATAGCTGGCACCAAAACATTATCTAAACAAAATATATGGATTTTAATGTAAGAATAGTAGAGAAAGCATTAATTATTAAAGTGGTTCTCAATTATACATTATAATAAGTTGAAATTTAAAGAGATTTATTAATATATAGAAAAAAATTAATTATTATTGTATTTATTCCAAATAAATAAACATATTTATTTTTTAAATAAAGAGAAATTTATTAGAAAAACATAAATATTACGTAAGCTTCATAAAATTTATTTTTGTAGTAAATACTTTGTGTAATATAAAAGTTTGAGAGCTGCGCTAGTATAAAGTAAATAAAGTACTTTACTGTACAGGATGCGGCAAAAAGAACTCCCCAATTTCGTTAATCAATAGGATAAAAACGGAAAATATAGTAGGGAAAAAATCTTTATATTTCTGTATCTTACATATAATGCAGTTTTGATTTACACCGTTTTAAAAATTACATCTTCCAAGTGGTGACCGTTGTGGTCAATGCAAAGTTGAAGGCGATTACGGAATTTTTCCATTACCTTCTGGGTCATGTCGGGTGGAATAACTTCGATTTCTTGTCTGATGGCGGCTCTTAGTTCGTCTAATGTTCGATGGCCGTAGACGTGAGCCTTAAGATACCCCCACAGAAAAAAAATCACAAGGGATCAAATCAAGAGATCGTGGTGGCCATCCTGTGTCTCCCCTTAATAAGATAAGATGAGACGGAAACGTGTCTCTCAAAACGATGCTCACCAGTCCAACTCATGGCGTTTACTGAAAATTTCATTCAACTAGCTTTCGAATGAGCACCATCCCGTCTCTGTACCCCCATAACTCTCGGAGCAATGACCCCTCGAAATTAGGGAATTCTTTTTGCCGCACCCTGTACATTATATGCAATGACCTAAAATATTATTTATCAGGTACATTTCGCAGGCATATTCATCTCGAACTATGTTCAATATCACGCGAATTAAACATGATATTTGGATTACAAATGGTGATGCAAGTAATTGCGTTTCACATTTTCACAGTGCAAATTATATATCAATGTTATATCACAATGATGATAGCTGATTTCACGCATGAAAAACTGCTTAATCTATTCACTATTTATTTCTGGACTATAATCATCATCATAAAAATGATTATCCTTAATTACATCTGTGAGAGAATTTGTAATAAGGTATAAACATTTACAAATGTATATTATAAACAATAAAATTGTGTAGTTTACTATTTGTTTATTATTTAAATAAACTAGTAATTTATATGTTTTTATATGTAATAATAAAGAAAATTTCTTCCTCTCTCTAATCTTTTTTTGGCAGAAAAGGGGCACCCGCCGGCGACCTTGACATATGTCAAGGTCATCACCCTGAGTAACCTCCAACAAGTTTTAGTCGTCGCTTATTCGTTAAAAAGTTATTAACAAAAAAAGTTTGAAAAAATAACGTTTTATTTCTGCTATACGTAATATTAGAAATTATTCTACACCCTTCCTTGCTTACGTAATGACTTTCCACGTAAAGCAATTCCCACCCCATCTCCCCCCCTGCTTAGGGGGGAGGGGGCACTTCCACATGAAGCAACTTTCGAAGTCTTGTTGAAGATCACTCAGGGTCACAATTTCGAAAGTCGCTTCGCGTGGAAGTCGTGCGCCCCCAAACAGAGAGGGAAGTGGGGTCGTTTCGCGTTAAAAAAACCTAACCCTAATCCAATTCATTTTTTGGTGCGAGATGGCCCTCATTTTGCGTGGAAAGTTGTAAGTCCATGTTGTTTTGCGTTAAGAAAAACCTAATTCTAATCTAGCTCATTTTTTGGTGCGAGGTGGCCTTCGTTTCGCGTGGAAGGTTGTAAACCTAGTAGAACTTTGCTTCTTGAATGTACAACTTTCTACGCGAAAGTAAAAAATGGGTTGGGTTCGGTTTAGGTTTTTTAACACGAAACGACTTTCACTCCATCACTGGATCCATACATGCACTTTTCAACACAAAGTGAGATTCTATATAGGTTTACAACTTTCGTTATAGCAGAAATGAGACACGATTTTTTAAACTTTTTTTGTTAACTTTTAATGTTACTTTTTAATGGACAGCGAGCAACGGCTAAAACTTGTCGGAGGTTACTCAGGTGATGACCTTGACAACATATTATATCAAGGTCAAGATCGTCGGCGGATGCTCCCCTTTTTGGCAGTTTTACCTTTTTTTTTAGAAACTTGTATTAAGTAAAATATTACAATATTATTCAAGAATTCAGTTTATTTAAAAATATAATAAATATTTTCTGTGTGTGTATATATATATATATATATATATAGAGTGAATATAAAAGAGCCAGTATTTTTCAAAATGTAAAAAAGGTATTTAATCTGATGTTATGAAATAAAATCGCTTTTTAACTTAAGTATATTTATTGATTTATAAGATCAATTTATCAAAAAAATAATATTTAATCATTAACAGATTTTGATCACTTTTTTTTTTAAATAAAGAATTCGGTTCTTTTAACACAACATGGCTTCAAAACAACTGGGTACTAAATTATAAGCTAATTACACAAATAAAATTAAAATATGTACTTTAATAAGAATTATTTTCTTAGAACTAATAAATATCTAAAAAATAAAAAATTTAACAATTTTTATCAAAAATACTTATCATAAAAAAAATAAATTCCAGACTTCTATACTAGATTGCTGACTCAATGTGCATAGAAAGAGATGAACCTAATTTCGAGTTGTTTTTGTTTCAATTCACGTATACATATGTATGCGTCCTATCTGTAATTATCGCATAAATTTATGTAAATTATTGTAAACACTAACATTATTATCTATATGATTTATACATGCATGAAAATGAGTAAATTCAAATATGACATGCCTATATTATGTCCAGCATTGTCTTCAAACATGGAGGCGAAGTCGGCAGTCTATTTATAGAAATCTGTAATAAATCCCACTATTATTACATGATTTATAAACCCGGTTAGTGTAAAACTTACATCGATTGTAGTTATTGTCGTTATATTTTGAATTGTAATCTAATTTGAATAATTTGATAATTTGAGAACCGATTTTTTCAAAATTCAGATTATTGACTCTTTTTAGGGCATTATATAAAAAATCTCACTTCAAAATATCTAATATACCAAATTAATAAAAAATATATTAAACGTTTTTCGTTAGCGTATATAGTGCATATTCGATTAAAAGAAATACTTCTCCTAAAAGTTAATAGCAAATAAATGCAAAAGACATGGGAATTTAATTGGAAAACTTACTTTTTGTCGTAATACTCTTTTACTTCTCACTAAGGAAACGCCATTTTTTAAATGGCGTTAGGTAACATAATTTGAATACCGCTATCAAATAAAAATATTGTAAAATTTTTTACTACATTCAATTATAATGTGAGATGACTTTTTCAAAACGTGACTCTTTCATACACACTCTCATCTAAATATATTTATATACATATAACTTATATTTTTATCTAAATATTATAAATGTGTATATTAATATAACTTTGTTAATATTAGGCAAACAGTGTTGAAATATTTTTGAACAGATTAACAAATCTTACTTTTGATGTCGAGACTTATGAAGCTGTAAGCGACAATATTTTTGTAAATGCAATGTATTCTTGCACAAAATTTAATATTTTTGATTACGTAATTATTTACAGATCACACAGTTTCTGTTCCAAATATTACGGAGGCCATTAAAAATCTCCGGGTTTGGTTTTTTTAATTTTGGTTTTGAATTCCTTTTCGAGGTTGGTAACTATCTTTCAAATATGATTAATTTCATATTTATAAGTTGATTTAAATTTAAATTATCACATGAGAAATAATCTAATCAATATGTATAAAATATATAATACAAATATAAACAACCTATTACGTAAATACATATTTTCTTAAATATATTAAAATAAATAACATAATATATAATTATTAAAACTTTTTCTAATGTGTGAAGTTCATTGCGATGATCATAGTATTTGTGCTACAATCACCTCCACAAGGAGAGAGTTTTATGGGTGCTGAATTGATAAAAATATTCTAGGTAAATATATGTATTAATTCATTAAATGTACATTAAAGTTAATTTTTTGTCAATTAATACCGATTAAAAAGAACACACACATTTCATTTGTTATATAATATTTTTTTAATACACAATAATATTATATATAATAACTCATGTAAAAAATATAAATTGAATAGGTATAATAAGAATAATACTAATATTTGTGTTGTGTATCTGCTTTGTATAAAAAAACACCACACACATATGTATATTTCTCATTGTCAGTATTCTCATACATTTTAGCAAAAATATTATATATGCACAAACAATACATTGATATTCTAGTTATGAATGCATTTGCTGCATGTAGACGCTCATCATTAGACTTATTTGCATAGCTAATATGTAAAATTTAATGGAAATCAATAATTCTAATATTCAATAAGTACTGCTATCACAATTGTGAAAATTCATTATTATTGTAGTCATTTAGTAAACATAAAAATCATAGTTTATAACTGTAACGATTGCCATGACCAAAAAAATTCGAACAGTTTTGTGTCCTGTCCTGTTAGTCAATGTACTTGATTTAAGAATTGTCGAATTTTAGCGGTAGGTTACTCTATAGACTTTAGATTCTAGACTATGATACAGTCTTCTATAAATACTGAACTGTCGTAGACTTACTATTACTTCATGCACTCCATTACAATGATTTATATAAATCTTTATTTTATGCTGCATCATATTTTTGAATGCCGGAATAATTCCACGTTATCATTAACTATAATTGAGATGTGTTTCAAAATAAAATAAAAGAGAATTTAATACAATCTTTCATATTAAATAATAAATTTTGTATCTCGGTTGTATTCAGATAGTTTTAAGGAAAATTATTATGTAAATTTTTCAATATTAAACCATCGAAAGAAATAATTTGCAGCAGTTTGCAACAATAAATGATCGAAAAAAATAGTCATAAAAACGTGAGAATGTTTTGAGTATTAAGGTCAAATACATTATTATTAATTTCTTTTGGCAAAACATTTAACATAGTAAAATTGTTTCTTAAAATAATACAAAGAATACATATTATAAAAATAATATTTACACGTACATATTATGTAAGAAATTTAGATATATATTATTTTCCTTACATATATAATATATCTACGTAAACATAAAATAACAAAAACTTGGGAAAACCATACTAACACAAATTTTCGAAATCACGAAGCAGGAAATGCATAATATGGATTATTATATAAGAAATTTTATATAAATTATATTGAACGCGGTATTACAAAATATCAATGTTATAAAAACATTAAAAATCTACAAGTATAGGTAGTAGACTGTATAACTATAATATAAAATTATAAAACGTAATATTTTACATGTGCATTTTCAAACATCTCCACTTACAATTAAATTTACGCAACTATATCTTGTGAAATAAGACTCAATATTTAGAACACAAATAATAATTTTATAATAGCATACTGTTTTACTTAGACAGCGATTGAGTGTTGTACGAAATCTTCTATGTAATCCTTATTAATAATTATAATATATGACGTATGTACATAATGTACATTATCATGCACTTGCTCATTAATATTTTCAAATTCCTGCTCATTAATTGTATGTGTGAAACAATCAACAAAAGTAATTTATTTTATATATAATTTTTTAAAATCAACTTAAAATTTGATTTCAAAGCAAACTAACACTATTTGTTGTTATTTTTATATTAAAATAATGTGTTTAACATCATATTGATATCCAAATGATGACAATAATATCTTACTACCTGAGATATAATATAGTGATAGCTAAAATTAAATGGCATATAGAATATCACATATTTATAGCTAATTTTTAAACTAAATTAAAAGTTCCTTTAATTATATTCAGCAGTCTTTAATTTCAGGCAAAACAACAGCATATACATATATTTAACAAATTATCATATTATATATGTATGATGTTAAAATTCGTGAAGTCGTTAGAGAAAAGTTTTAAAATAAATTCGTTAAAACTTTACTAAAATAAAAATAATCATTAAATACTTATTTTATATATATTAGAAAGAAGCAATTCACACATAATTGCAATATATTTACAGTTTCTATGAATTATTTATGTATTTGTTACAACAGTAATTGTAATTGAAATCAATATCGTTTAATAAAATAATACTTTTAAAAAAAGCAATAGAAAATAAAACTATCACAATATTTCTACTTCCTATATATCAATATAAGTAAAAATAAAAGCATATCTATCAGTCATCTATAAGTTTTGATAAATAATGGAACGTAAATTGTGCAATGGTATATGTAGGCTATATAATTACTTTAATATTCCTAAGCGCTTTAAATGAAATTGCATTTACTATCGTTATCATTCGGTTCAATTTATACATCCAACTGATCAACAAAAGTACAGTTTAAAATAAAAACTATATGCGCAATGACCAAAAGTATTCGTACGATTTTAACGCCACTTTTAATAATGAGCTACGTACTTGGTTTAAGAATTGCCATATCTAATCATTCAAAATTATGGTTTAATGCCATATATATACTGCTGGTTTGGTCAGTTTACTGTTTCCTCGTATCAACACAACGTGTATTTAATTCCTTTGACAAGTATCTCGAGGACAATATTTGTTATTGTCTAGAATTCTCTACGACATTATTATCAATCGCAATTGGAATGTACCATAACAAGGTAACAAACTGCCATAATACTTGTTAATTTATTGATAAAAAGTAATTGTTATAATATACATAATTATTAAAAATAAATATATTCTTATCACTCTAATAGCTATTCTACAATGTGCTTTTTGTTTTCTGTTTCTTGCTGTTTGTCTCTTGCCTTCTTGATCAAAAAGACAAGAGACAAACAGAGACAATCAGCAAGAAACAGGAAACAAGAAGCACATTGTAGAACAGCCGTAAGTCTGTAGCAATGAAAATTTTACTGCTAACAAAAGTGAGTAGCAAAGTCATTGCTTTAAGTATGGATTTTCACTGCTTTGAAGTTAGTCTATCTACTCTTATATACATAAAGGAGTGGACTATTTCATTCGATTAATCGAAGTGGTTTAAGCATTAGTTGATAATGCATTGCAAGATGCATTGAATGTTACTGCAAGGAGTGAATTTAATGACATAGCGCACCGTTTGTCGCATGTTTGTCATGGCCATTACGGGCGAGACGCATCTTAGACACATATGACATAAACATAAGAGACAGAATAAAATAATTAAAAATAAAATAATAATAATTAAAAATAAGATTAATAGGTTAATAGGTTGATAACATGCTCTGTTTAAAATCTGTTTCCGTAGGCTTTGTTATCTGGATTTGGAATGACATTATTCTGTCATTATTTTAACCTCCAAATTCACTTCTTTTTGAAGTAAAATTTTAACTTTAATTATCGAATGAATTTTTCATTCCTATCTTGCAATAAAATTCACTGGCAGTAACATTGGCGCAATTGCCACTAATGCGTGTATTAAAATTTCAATTTAATACAGTGAAATTTTATTGCTACAGATTTAGAGTGATCTATTTACATAATTAAATAGACAAAATATGCAGGAAATGGAAGGAACTAATTACTGCAACTGTCGTTACTTATTGTTAATGATTTAATTACCTTGTTGTAATACTGATTTGATAATAAAATTGCGAATTTCTTATGACGATTATGTAACATCAGAGTCGAAACAGTCAATAATTACTTATAATTGGAAGTCATTCGTTACTGAAAAAACTTACAATTTTTAACACGTTACTTTTTCATGTACATAACTTGTAATGAAGTAACACTTTACGGCGTTACTCATTACTTATTAGGTTCTTCAATAAGTAACGCATTATAGTGATAATAATTTACTTTTCAAAGTGACTTTCTTAATCTCAGTGTAACTTCAACCTCTTTAGTCATAATTACGCAGTCATAAAAAATTGCAACATTATTATTAAATTATTATTATACAAAATAATTGAAAAGTAACTCTTCCTTGAAAATATATACAGAGTGTTTGATAATTAGTAAAAAATCTTTTGCATAGGGGCAAAATGGACTAAACTGAAAAGAAAAGTCCTTTGCCATTTTACAATTTTCGTAATAGTTAACAAGATATTAATTACTAAAAATTTTCGAAAATTAGTCTTCAATAATTTTTTACTCAAATACTACCAGCTTTACAGAAAACCTGTAAGAGACAAAAATTATTTACCATATTCTCATAGAGCTCTAAGAATTTTTTCAGAATTTTTTATCAACTTTTTAGTATTGCATTTTCTTATTTTTACCAACATAAGAAAATACGGTATTAAATTTTCGAAAATTAGTCTTCAATAATTTTTTACTCAAATACTACCAGCTTTACAGAAAACCTGTAAGAGACAAAAATTATTTACCATATTCTCATAAAGCTCTAAGAATTTTTTCAGAATTTTTTATCAACTTTTTAGTATTGCATTTTCTTATTTTTACCAACATAAGAAAATACGGTATTAAAAAATTCTAAAAAAATTCTCAAAACTTTATGAGAAGAAAATAAAAAGTTTTTGTCTCTTACAGTTGTTCTGTAAAGTTGATAGTTTTTGAGTAAAAAATTATTGAAAATCAATTTTCGGCAATTTTTAGCCGATAAAATTAATATCTTGTTAACTATAGCAAAAATTGCAAAATTGTAGAGGACTTTTCTTCTCAGTTTAGTCCATTTTGCCCCTATGCAAAAGATTTTTCATTAATTATCAAAGACCCTGTATATAAAGATTATAATGTATAGTACATTAAATTTTACATTTGTTTAATAATAAAAACTATGGTAAATATTCCAATTAGAGAAACCAGTCCAAAATACATGGATCTTAAAATATGTGTATATTAATATACACGGAACTTTACAATCATAAGATTCTTTATAAGAACTTTACAATCATAACCATAATTTGTTACCTTATAATTCCTATTTTACGTTAAACTTACAGGAAATATATTTGAGTTTTATCGCCAAAAGTTAGCAATCAATAATAGCTATACTTTTTTATGTGATACTTTTGTATGCGAAAGTTTTTATCAAAATTACCAATTTTGTTAATTCAAAAAAAGGGTTCTTGATATGAGATACATGATATGAATTTGTTTATATGAGAAAAAACCAAGAAATAAAGAAAAGCTTTCTCCACAACGCTTTAATTACATAAAAGTAATAAATTAAAATCTTAAAGGCTATAGACAGGGTAAGGTCCTGAAAAACCGGAGGTCCTTTGAGAATTTTTTTTAAATATATAATAAAGTCAGGTATATATATATATAATTTTGTTTTATGGCGTCTTTATTGTATCAATACTGAAGTACGTAAAAAAATTTTTTTGTCTCGGTTACTAGAATAAAGGCTGCTGTACAAAGGGTAATCTTGAACAGTTACTTTTGCCTCGTTGACAACAAATCGACTATATGCGTTGTCTGAATTGCATCGTTGACAACAAATCGACTATATGCGTTGTCTGAAAAAAAAAATTAAAAATTATAATAGTAAAAAATGAATATAGCTATCGCCGGACGTAGCTGGTTTTTAATTAATAAAAATTTCACAATTTTATTCAACTTTTTGTAACAAAAAAAGGCTAAATTAAAAAAGAGATTCACATGTCCGCCATTTTGTTACTTTTTGCAATTTTTTAATTTCCCTACGTCCGACTATAGCTATATTCATTTTTTACTATTATAATTTTTTATTTTTTTGTTTCAGACAATGCATATAGTCGATTCGTTGTCAACGAGGCGAAAGTAACTGTTCAAGGTTACCTTTTGTACAGCAGCCTTTATTCTAGTAATCGAGACAAAAAAAATTTTTTTACGTACTTCAGTATTGATACAATAAAGACGCCATAAAACAAAATTACCTGACTTTATTATATATTTTGAAAAAATTCCCAAAGGATCTCTGGTTTTTCAGGTCTTCACCCTGTCTATAGCCCTTAATTATACATAGTAATTGCATAACTTTTCGCTGATTATGTTACTTTAAAATACAATCCTAATCCTACGAATAGAAATCAATTATAATTAGCATGTCAAACATAGATATACATTTAATAATAATGAAAAAATTCAAAAATAAATAATACTTAAACTTCTTAATTTTCGGAGTATCTCTTAATTTTTTTCTGAATATCTTATATTACAAGTCTCACGCCTTACGATTTCACGATCATCATTTTTAATCTTTACAATTAAGCATATCATTATATCCCGTATTTTCTTATTAATACTTTTCTTATTAATACTTATTAATTCTTTTTTCACGACTACACGCACGATGTAATAATGAATTTTTTATTAAATAGATTTCACTTCAAGAGTAATAAGTTCATGATGGACACAATCACATGCATTTAGTAGTTTAGCAGAAACTCTGTTGTGTTAATTAACAGCCTATCTCATAACAAGTAACTTTATAAGTATCGTTTTACTCTATATAAGAAGAGGAGAAAGTGAGATGGGCATTGCCTATTCGTTCAAAACATCGGAATCATTGTGAATGCAGTGGGTTTCGCCCTCCCCCTCCTGCAGAGGAAGCACTAATAACAAAAATCTAGACACATAGATTTGAATTGAACATCGCTTCGTGTGAAAGATTGTAAACCTATGTGGAAGTATGCTTGCATTTACAACTTTCCACACGAAATGAGGTTCATTTCGAACTTACGTGTCCAGTTTTTTGGTAGTAGAGCATTCGTCCCGGAGGAAGTGGCTGAATCCATTACCTCAATGCATATAATTTTCAATAAGAAGCGAGATATTACATGGGCCTATAACGTTCTAATCGGAAAGAAGATTCACATGAGTTTCGACTTTTCGCATGAAGCGATGTACACCCCATCTTTCTCCAATAGGCAAAATGAGATCTAAAATATTGTACAAACACAGTTGCGTCCCTCCTCCGGCAATGAATTCACTAAGTTATGTAAATTTCTAATAACTCGATATGTATATAAAATAAAATTTATATCAAGTTAGATATAAATCAAGTTAGATACAGATATTTACATTATAAACAATATTTGTTAATAACTTTTTTTAATAACAACGACGGCGAAAATCTTCGGAAGATCAAGCTCATGATCTTGATGATATGCTAAAATGACTGGAGCTGAATTCTCTAACCGAAATATTCACCATAATATTTATTTCTGTATTTCACATTCTATTTTCGTGACAGAAATTCCAAAATTGTTTGAAAAGGTTTGATATTATTGACAACACATTGCTTAAGTTAGGAGCAATGACAGATTATGAGAAGCTATACAGAAAAGTAATGTGGTATGCCTTAGGATGGATCGTAACAGTCATATTAACAATATACTCCACAACTTTATTATTAAAAGATCAATATGACAGCGACATTGCATCAGCTATATATTACAGCTGTCTACGAGATTACTGTTTTCATATTAATCTTTTGGGTGATTTGATTAATGCAAGTATCCTCGAGTTAGTACATTTTTTACGTACACTTACAATTATATCATTACTGTGGCACAGTTATTTACGTAAATATATAAAAAACTAAATAGTAATGAAAGAACATTTCACAACTTCTCAAGTGAAAATTTTAGAAGTACTGATTTCCATCTAGGTTGTCCCAATTACTGTGCCTGTTCCTATTAGTGTGCTTTTGTATTTCGATAAGTCATAAAGAAAACTAGCACGAATAAATAAGAAAAAATGCTTTTTCTTGTTAAGTTAAATTATTAATGCATGCGATACCGAAGATAATCTTTTATTTTTTTAGTATTAAAGTATTTTAAATATTTTTCGAAAGATATGAGGAATTTATGTAAATCTAGTAATACGTACCGCAAGATTTTAAGCTTGTCCCTATTAGTGTACCCTGTATTGGAGCTAAGAACGTTGTGTGATAAGTGTACATTGAAATAAATATAATTGAAATAATAATTTATGTAGTATTAACTTAAACAATTAGCTTAAATTTGTTTACCTGTTTTAGTAACTATATGTTAAAATGAGTCAAATGTGGATAGGTACACAAATTGGGGGCACATTAATAGGGCTATCGCCGCTTGAAGGATTCACTAATAGGGACAAAAACATGTTTTTTATTTTTGCCAAAAACTTTATAAAATATTAACATTTTTTAGATTAAAGAAATATTATAAGAAAAAAAAAGTTGAAAAACCGATATTGATTGCAAGTAGATAAAATTAAAGCTGCAATATTTAATAATTAATTCAGTAATAAGCAAGTTGGCTAAAAGGCACATTAATAGAAACAGTTACCCTACTTTGTTTATATTCAGATACACAGGATTAAAGTTTGATCAAATCAATGAACATATTCGGAATTTGATGAAAACTCAAAAATACAAAACAAAGAGGGCTTGGAAAAATAACAGGATATATCCTCATCAAGAGAGATTTTCGAAACCATTAAGCAGCAAATGCATAACTTGGATCACTATGTAAGAAACTTTATGTAAATTCTATCAATGGCATTTTAGAAAAAATGTAACATTTATGAGTATCCGTATACATAAAATAAAACTTAATTTATGGATGCATGTCCAGACACCTTTACTTAGAGCTGCGCAAAATATCCCGTGAAATAGACTCAATACTTGGAACCCAAATGACTCTCAAAATGATATGTTATTTTGGTTGGATCGCAGTTGACTTGCGCGAAACTCTCTACCCAATGCTTATCAACAATTATGTAAAATCTAAAATACTGACCATGGTCGTGCACACGCTCTGCTTGTCTAATAATATTTTTAAATTTTTGCTGTATAATTATATGTGTGAAACAGTTATCTCCAAGGTAGGTCAAATTACATTAAATTTTAGAAAAGATTGGTTTAAAATTTGTTTACATAAACGAATTCAAAGAGTTACTTCAAGTTACTATTGACATATAATTTTAAAATTAAATCATAAGTTTCTTTAATTACATTCTTTAATAATTACGTTCACCATATTACAATTTCAGGCAAGTGCAACAGCAAATTTATTAAATAGATTATCATATGTCACGTGTGATAGTGAAATTCGTGAAATTGTAAGTTTAAAAATAAATTCGTTAAAATTATTATTAAAGTAGATATAAAAGTCTCAAGAGATATACATTAAAGTAATATATTTTTTACATAGATTTCACAATTTTCATTACAAATAGTTCATGCTCCACTTAGATTCTATGGAATTGGATTCTTCCAATTTGGTTTCAAATCTCTTTACAGGGTACGTTATATATACATATATATATATATATATTTATAATATATTTATCATATAATTGCGTACTACAAATTCGTGATAAATTTTTAAAAAAGAATTTACAAATTGTCTTTAATTTTAGTTGGTCACACCTGTTGCAACTGTTTTAGTTATAATACTACAAGCACAAGTAAATAAACAAAAATTTATATGAGATTATTGTAAAGTTTGTAAAAGATGGTTTAATGATAATCTATATATGTACAACATAATGTGATTTACAAAATGCATTATATATGTACAATATCTTCTAAATTTGATTCAATATCCTTGTATAAGCTTTGAAAGAGAAAATTAAATGTATTAAAATTATGTAAAAAAACAACTAATAATGTTATGTGCAATAAAAAAGATTAATAAGAAAATATTATTTACTAAATATTTTGTCCATTTTGTGTTTACGATATTTTTAATTATAAAGACGGGAGTAATTTTCTGTTTTTAATGTAAACAATCAACTGGGGTGTTTCAACAAATACATAATCGAAGAATTGTTGATCAATTTCTAACTGGTGTAGGGCCCATTCGTAGAATCTCTGTCTATTTTGAAAATCGTTACCACAAAGAGATTGATGTAAGCATATGTGATAAAGATGTAAATTATGGCGTTAAAATTTACCAAACACTAATTGAGAAGCAATTTGTCGGCAACTAATATGTGGATTGTTAACTACTGCTAAAACAGAGGTTTCCGATTTTTCGCCAGAATTTGTCTTCTGACGATTTCTCTCACAATCAGTTTGATTGACACTGCCTGTTTCGCAAAATGACTTATCCAGTATTTCGAATGTACGTCTGGGTGGACAACGACGATCAGGATATTTTTCCGCATTATGTAGCTCGCACTGAGTTCATAAATTAAAATCATTTCTGTTTCCTCTTTTTGAGTATATATCTTAATGCGATGTTAAGACTACACTAAATGACTTTAAGCATCTCTGGCAGTTCATGTTCCCAGGTGTAAATGTTTGTAAACATACTACAAACTAGGCACTACAATTTTGTGCAAAGTAGTTTTGCACAAGTAATGTTTACAATCATCCGCGACGAAAATCTTTGTGTTGATTTCAGTAGCTAACAATCCACATACTAGTAGTCGGCAAATGATTTCAGCATGATGTTTGCCATTTTGAACATATACTAAAGTAAATAAATATCTTCATTGAAAAAACTTAAGTATGTTAACTTTTCTTTTTCCCATATAAATGTGATTTTTTTATGTCCAAGGTTATCTAAAGAACAACATATTATATATAGTTGAATTTTTTTTTTAATGAACTATATATTACTACATTAATGAAAATATGCTATTTCATTTTTTAAAAATCGCGATGACTTTAAAACAGGATAGTAAAGAAAATATTTTAAACGTGTTTTAAATGGTTTAAAACTTAGTTTGATGTTTTTAATAAGTGTTTTAAATGTTTTTTTATAGTACTGTCTAAAATATATTTAAAGCATTAAAAACATATTAAGAAGAAACACAATATGTTTTATTCTAAAAAAAAAACATTATCAAATCTGCTTTGAAATCTCAAAAACTATAATCTTGAGAAAAATTTTTTGCTCATTATAATATGTGTCCTTTCCAATCAAATAACTTTTCCCTGTAGTATTTTTCCGTATAATCAAAATCAACGGAGATTTTTTAAATGGTCAAGTTAGACGAAACACCCTATAGAGGAACAATTCACATATAATTGCAATATATTTATAGTGTTTGTATATTAATGATGTATTTGTTACAACTACAATTGCAATTAAAATTGATACTGTTTAATGACATTCTTAAATGTGTATTACAAAGGTAGACGAAAAAATAAAAAACGAAACTGCAAGAATATTCATAGCATTTATGTACCAATGTTATGAGCAAAAATAAAAATAGACCCATCATCCAACCATAAGTTTCAATAAATAATGGGGCATAAATAGTAGTATATAGGCTATAATTATTTTAATATTTCTAAGTGCTTTAACTGAAATTGCATCTATACTACCGTTACCATTCGGTTCAATTTATACTTTCAACTGATCAACAAAAGTACAGTTTGAAATAAAAACTATATGCGCAATGACCAAAAGTATTCGTTCGATTTTAACGCCACTTTTAATAATGAGTTATGTATTTGGTTTAAGAATTGTCATATCTAATCATTCGAGATTATGGTTTAGTGCCATATATATATTGCTAATTTGGTCAGTTTACTATTTCCTCATATCACATGCTTTAATTTCTTTTTACGAATATGAGTCCTTCGAGGAGCATATTGGTCATTATGTAGAAATTTCTATGACGTTATTGTGTATCGTGTTTGGAATATACCATGATAAGGTAATAAATTGCCATAATACTTGTAGTATTATTAATAAAAAGCAATTGTTATAGTATACCTAATTATTGAAAATAAACTAGAGATGCATCGGATATCCGAAAAAAGTCTGATATCCGGTATTATCCGACACTTTTTTTATATCCGACTATCCGGTATTGTCCGACCGGATAGTCGGATATCATATCCAGGAACATCCGATTGAAATTGTATATCATTAAATTGTTGATTTTGTATTATATAAATGTTCTATAAATAAGTATGCGTACTCATAATGCTGTATCTTATATATATTGTTGCAAAACTACAATCTTTTCACTAGTTTTTTTTAAGACAGTGTCCCGGAATTCAGTCCCGGAAAAATATCTGATATCCGACTTGAAAAATTGCCTTCCCGTATATCCGACCGAATACTGAATATTCAATGTTGTACTCTTTTCAGATATCCGATATCTGATATTCGATAATTTTACGATCCGATGCATCCTTAAAATAAACATATTCTTATTTATTTATACAATTACATAGATAAAATATGCAGGGAATGGAAATAACTACTGCAACTCCTGTTATTTATAATTATTAGTGACTTATAACTAGATACTTAGTTGTAAGAACGACTTAATGATATTGCGAATTTCTTACAATGATTATGTAACACCAGAGTTGAAACAGTCAATATAGTTACTTATAACGGGTTGAAAATTCATTCGTTACTGAAAAAAATAACACAATTTTTATCTCGTTATTTTTTAATGCAATCTGTAACGGAGCAACTTTACTGCGTTACTCCGATCATTATTTATTACCTTTTTCAATAAGGGTGATGATTTACTTTTCAAAACAACTTTCCTAACCTTAGTATAATCTCAGCGTTTTAAAGTTTATAGTCATCATCACAGTAATAAAAAATTGCAAAATCATTATCAAATTGTTATTATACAAAGTAACTGTAAAAGTAACGGAAAAGTAATTCTTCCATTCCCCGAAAATAAATATATAAATTTTCCGATTAGGAAAGACAGTCCAAAATAAATTGATCTTAATATACATTGTACAAAGTAATGACTTGAGACTTTTTGGCTGTCAGTCGTTGTTCATTAAAAAGTTAAATTAACAAAATATTGTAATTAACTGTGAAGCACGAAAATTGTAATTAAATGTGAAGTTGCAATTTATTAATATACGTACACACACATACACACACACTTGATTACGAGAATATATTATCGTATACAAAAATACCTATAACTAAATGTGATACTTATACTAAGTAAAATTTATATCAAGTTAGATACATATACCCTTACGAAAAAATACACTCTTGACGATCCGAAATAACACCTGATTGAGTGTTGACTCCCAAATAAACCTCCAACTTGAGGATTAACACTCAATTTGAGTGTCATTTCGGACCGCCAAGAGTGTATCTTTAAGTTTCTATTATATAAACAATATTTGTTAATAGCTTTTTAACAAACAAAGACTGACGACTAAAATCTTCTGAAGGTCATTCAAAGTCATGATCATGACAATACGTCAAAGTGACTGGAGCTGGTTCCTTTAATCAGAATATTTACTATAATTTATCTGTCTATTTCATATTCTATTCTGGTGACAGAAATTTCAAAATTGTTTGAAGAGATTTGATATTATCGACAACACATTACTTAAGTTGGGAACAATGACAGATTATGACAAGCTACGCAGAAAAGTAATGTGGTATGCCTTAGGATGGATCATCATAGTTATATTAACGACGTACTCCGCAGCATTAAGATTAAAAGAAGAAAATAACGGCAACATTGCATCAATTATATATTTCAGCTTTCTACGAGATTATTGTTTTCATATTAATTTTATGGGTGATTTGACTAATGCAAGTATCCTCAAGTTAGTACACTTTTTTAAATATACTTACAATTATATTTATCATGTAGCATAGTTATTCACGTAAATATACAGGGTATTTCATAAATACTTGTCAGTACTTTAAATGGTAAATCTATAATAAACTAAAATAAGTAAAAAACATCATATAAACATATGTCTTACGTATCTTAATTTTTAAGTTATAGATAATTAAGGAAAATGTTCGAAATTTCCGACTTGTGCGTTAACACACGCTATTGTATAGCTTAGCATGTCTCTACATTATTTAATGTTAACAAAAAATATTTATCAATACAAATCGGACAGAATTTCAGGCAGTCATGAGAGTCTTGGCAATCAGGCAAAACTGGTGGTTCATGCACGATGATGCGCATACTCATTTTTATCTTGAAGTGAAAACATTCCTTTTGCAATCGATGAATAGGACGAGGCGGACCTACCCCACAGTCACCACGATCTCTTAATCTCAATCCATCAGATTTTTATTTTTGGGGCCATTTAAAATTTATTGTGTATTCAACGCCAGTAAACAATGTGGATAATCTACGAGAAAGGATATACGAAATAAATTTAAGACTACTCGAAGAATACTTGGTATTTTTGAACGAGTGCGGAACTCGTTCAAAGGCGTGCAGTAGCGTATATTGACGCACAAGGCGGGCATTTCGAATATTTTCTTATCATCCATAATTTGAGAATTAACAATAAGATATATAGGACATATGTTTATTTAACATTTTTTATTTATTTTATTATATAAATTTATCTCCTAAAGTACTGACATGCATTTGTAAAACACCCTGTATAAAACTATAAAATAGTAATGCAAGAACATTTCAAAATTTCTGAAAACGTACGACTAAAATGCAGCTACTAATTTCAATTAATTCAATTTCCATCTACTTTTTTTATGTTCAGATACACAGAATTAAAGTTTGATCAAATCAATGATCATATTCAGAATTTGATGAAAACTCAAAAACATAAAATAACACAGGCATGGGAAAATAACAGAATATATTCTCATCAAGACAGATTTTCGGAACCATTAAGCAGCAAATGCATAACGTGGATCACTATGTAAGAAACTTTATATAAATTATACTAATGACAGTAATATTATGGAAAAAATGTAACGTTTATAAATAACAGTATACACACACACACACACACACACACACACACACACACACACACACACAAAGAAAAATTTCCAGGCTTTATCCGTTCAAAAAGTAACAAACAGATATTTCCGATTTATTTTGATCGGATTTATAAGACTATCCAATCAAATTCATCGGATAATCCTGTAAATCCGATAAATTTGATCGATAGTCTTATGAATCCGATCAGAAAAATTTCCAGGCTTTATCCGTTCAAAAAGTAACAAACAGATATTTCCGATTCATTTTGATCGGATTTATAAGACTATCCGATCAAATTCATCGGATAATCCTGTAAATCCGATAAATTTGATCGATAGTCTTATGAATCCGATCAAAATCAATCGGAAATATCCGTTTGTTACTTTTTGAACGGACATTTTTCTCAATGCATGAAATAAAACCTAATTTATGCATGTCCAGACACCTTTACTTAGATCTACGCAAAATATCTAATGAAATAGACTCAATATTTGGAGCCCAAATGACTCTTAGAATGGTATGCTATTTTGGTTGGATAGCACATGACTTGCGCGAAATGTTGTATCCAATACTTATCAACAATTTCAAATCTAAAATAATGACCATCGTCTTTTATACGTTTTGCTTGTCTAATAATATTTCTAAATTCCTGGTTATTAATTATATGTACGAAGCAGTCTCCGCCAAGGTAAGTAAAATTACTTTAAATTTTAAAAAATATTAGCTTAAAATTTGTTTACAGTACATAAACAAATTCAAAGACAATTATTGACATATAGTTTTAAAATTAAATTACAAGTTTCTTTGATTACATTTTTTAACAATTACATTCATCATACATTACAATTTCAGGCAAGTGCAACAGTAGATTTATTAAACAGATTATCATATGTCACTTGTGATATTGAAATTCGTGAAATTGTAAGTTTTAAATTATAAATCTATTAAAATTATTATTAAAGTAAATATAAGTAAATACAAATGACAAAAGATACACATTAAACTAATAAATTTTTTATACAGATTTCACAATTTTCATTACGAATAGTTTATGCCCCTCTTAGATTTTATGGAATTGGATTTTTCCAATTTGGTTTTAAATTTCTTTATGGGGTACGTTATATTTATCATATAATTACGTACTACAAATTCGTGACAAATATTAAAAAAAGAACTCACAAGTTATCTTACAAATTGTCTTTAATTTTAGTTCATCACATCGGTTGCAACTGTTTTAGTTTTAATACTACAAGCCCAAGTAAATAAGAAAAAATTTATATAAAATTATTACAAAGTTTGTAAAAGATGGTTTAATGATAATCTATATATGTATAATATAATGTGATTTACAAACTGCATTGTATATGTACGATATCTTCTGGATTTGATTCAGTATCCCCATATAAGCATTGAAAAAGAAAATTAATATGTGAAAAACAACTAATAATGTTTTTTGTAATAAAAGTGATAAATAAAGAGATATTTAATATTTCTTGTTTATTTTATTTTTGTATTTTTTTTAATTACAGAGAAAAAAGTAATCATGTGTTTTTTATGTAGAAACAGTCACCTGGAGGTGTTTTTATACTCCAATTAAAATTACTATTATTAACATGTTGTATATTACTGATTATTTTTCGATTTATATTTGGAAACATTATTAATGTGTATTTAAACATTTTTTTTAATAAAGTAAACAAGAAAACAATATAAAATGGAATAAACGTGCAATAGCTTATTATGACACTATACATGTATCTGAAGAACAAAAATTTTAATTAATATTATATTAATATAATTTTATTGCTGATTTTTCGATAGAATTGCATAATCCATATCTAAAAGTTCGCAAAAAGTAGTTATTAAAAAAAAAATTATATTAAAAATATTCAAATAAAACAATACTTTGCAATAATTCACATTTTTTGCGCCACTGGGGTAAAAATATTGCGGGTGACTATACTCAGCAAAGAAATTATATTACACATTAGACAATATAAATTTCATAGTTTTCATTAAAAAATAATTAAAAAATTATACGCATATATTTTATATTTTGATTTCATTTTTAGTTATGTTTATTGTCACCGATTTAGGTATAGTAATACATGCGCATGTAAATGAGTGAACATTTTATCAAACTATGACAAAGTTTATAAAAACTTGATCTGATAATAACACACATACGATGTTCATGAAATATATTATACTATTTTTTAGTATTTCTATATTAGAGCCAAGAGGAAGTGTAAAAAAAGATAGATGTTATTAAATTTCTGTTATTATTAAATAGGTATAGATAATAATTAATAGCATTTTATGTAATAAATTAAAAATTTTTGATTAATTCTTTTTGATTATATTTAAAATTTTTATTATGTTTTCACATACATTATTATCTACCTATGAATCTCTTATGACAAACTCTGATTGCAAAATTCTACATCAGTTTGCGGATAGATATGTTAAAAAATCATTGATATTTGGAAAATATTGATGGGGTTTATCCATCACTTTTTCGACGTTTCGTCATCGATGTCGTAAGTTAAAGGTATGTGTTCATGGTGTCGCTCGTCACTCATATTCAGCGACAAATAAGTCACGTGATTTCATATGCTAATCTCGAATGTCGCTCATATAAATGAGCTAGCAGTGATAAATTTTTGACGATAATTATATTAATTATGTTGTAAAGTAAATTGCTGTAAAGTCTAAAATGTCATATCAAAAACAGTATTACGATTGGACCTGTCAAGTTGATGCGATTGTGCACAACAAAAATAAAGCGAAATTACGACGAAAATAGACTGATAACTAATAGTATCTGTATGCATTAATGAATGTACAAATTTAAAAAGAAAATATAAAAAAAGAGATTTTTTATTGATCCTTTATTTGAAAGATGACGTGAACATGAATTTAAAAAAATTATTAACGAATATCCGGTTATATGCTTTCATACACTCATGAGTTGAAATGCTCTTTTCGTCTATGATCATTTCACATATGCCACAAATATATACAACAGTTATCTGAAAATTTCATGAAATTATCGTAAATAACAAATATAATACAATAATTAAATAATAATATAATAATTAAATAATAATAAAAAATAATAACAATAATTAAATTGATATAATGTATTGATCGATCATAAAGAAAAGCCGGTATAAATAAAATTGGAAATAAAAATAAAAATAATCAGAGTTAAATAAGGTAAAATCGCACGCAACAAATTTTTTATTGATAAGAAATTTATATTTATTTATTTATTGTGATAATTATTTAGAATACGGGCATCACTACAAAACTTGATAAAAATATATTTATTCGACACGAAGCGAATTATTAAATGTTAGAGTTGAGCTATGTTCAGAAATATTATCCCGCGAATGCTCTCACGTATCATTTTATCTTTGTGTTTAACATTGGATAATAAGATAATACGCGAGGACACTCGGGTGACGTTTACATAACGCAGTTTTAATAACTATTTAGATAAAGACAACTCGTTTTTCTAACTCGAATAATCGCTTCGTAAAGCAGAGAGACTGTCTCATTTTTCTATTTAATTCTATTACATATTTTCTCATTTCGAATAGAAATGTATTAAATGAGTATATTTTGATCTCAAGTTCTGCGATGATCCATATTCTAAGGCTACATTCCAAAACGTCCTTTCCGAGGAAAATTTTACTCGAAATACTGTAGTATTATAGGATACATGTCTCATATATTTCGAGTAAAATTTTCTTCGGAAAGGATGTTTTGGAATATAACTTAAGTAAATACCTTTATTATACTTACATCCTGTTGTTCTATGTTTAAATATTTGCATAAGAGCGATGTTGCTAAAAGTTAGATTAATCCAACTTTTCAACAGTGTCGCTGGTGATAAGAAAATGAGCAAATTGAAGGAGAATTCAGTCACGTGATCATTTATCTCTGCGACAAGCGACACCATGAAATTGTGCCTTAAGATGTTTCATCGATATCTTGTGTTCGATGGCTGTAGTGAGTTTATTCCAAAATTCACTGCCGGAAATGCCAGACAGCCAGATATATAATCATAATAATATGTATTTTATTTAAAGTGTTAAAAATATAACATTATTAAATATTTTTAGTATTAGTCCTTATTATTAATCCAATGAACACCGTTTCATATAATTTATGCAATCATTACGGAACGATGTTCAACTGTTATGTAACAGTTACGTTATTTTTCAGATCAAAATGTCAACATATTTTAATTGTATTTCGCGTAACAAACTCGGAAAAAGAAAGGAACATACGCGTAATATTTACATATAAATAACGCAACATTATCACAGTTACGTAACATTTATGTAACTTTCAGAGAATAAAAATTTATGTTACCGAAATTACATAAATATTACGTTAATTATGGATCAAAACAGTGACAGTAACAGTCATACGTAACAGTTATAGTCTTTTTACGTCAACGATATATCTGCTACGTCTTTGTTGTACTGTTCTGTAACATTTACAAACACTGTGTTATGTAAATGTTCTGAAATTGCTCACAGCGTGTTTACTGAATTATAATCTCAAATGTTAACATGATATAATGATAAATATATTTTATAATCAATTAGTTTTACCCTATAAACGCAAAATATTTCTATATTATATAAATATTATTAAAAAATTAAAATAATATTATAATATTTTGAGGATATTATATAATATTTTTAATATTATGTGTGTGCCTCTTATAGGATAGTTACATAAATTACATTATAAATTAAAGCTTTATTGCAAAGAAAGAAAAAGAAACATCGATGTACAGCCGATATTTCTCTATCTTCGATAGCATGTTTCGAGGTCAACATCGATGTCAAACATCAAGGTCATTTTTATCAATGCACATCCCTTTGCAGGCAAATTGGCAGCAAATTCGATCAAATCCGCATTACAAAATCATAGTCATTTGATCTGATTATGGATCTGTCAACAGAGCCTGCTGTAATGTTATATTATATCAGCAAATTAGTGACAAAAACAGGATCTACTCGTACTGGGAATCTAATGGCAGACTAGCAGCAAAAACTAAACAAAAGCTGCAAAATTTTCTTTGGCTTCTGTAGCCAATCTGCTGGCAAAACATGTCAACAGGCTTTGTCCAATTTCTAACAGCAGTTCGCTAACATTGGTAAATAGTACAAACTTTATGTGCAATAATTTACTGCCTTTCTGAAATCAAAGATTGGTAGCATGCTCTACTCAAAATCTGTCTTTGCAGGCTTTGCTATTTGGGAATATCATTATACATATACGTTTTTATACATAATATAGAGAAGCAATCCACACATAAATGCAATATATTTATAATATTTGTACATTATTTATGTGTTTGTTACAACTGTAATTGTAATTGAAATTGATACTGTTTAATAACACTCTTAAATATGTGTATTATAAAGGACAGACTAAAAAACAAAAAAAAA
>NW_017295784.1:2720916-2722702 GCF_001594075.2 Trachymyrmex cornetzi
GCTGGCAAAACATGTCAACAGGCTTTGTCCAATTTCTAGCAGCAGTTCGCTAACATTGGTAAATAGTACAAACTTTATGCGCAATAATTTACTGCCTTTCTGAAATCAAAGATTGGTAGCATGCTCTATTCAAAATCTGTCTTCGCAGGCTTTGCTATTTGGGAATATCATTATACATATACGTTTTTATACATAATATAGAGAAGCAATTCACACATAATTGCAATATATTTATAATATTCGTACATTATTTATGTGTTTGTTACAACTGCAATTGTAATTGAAATTGATACTGTTTAATAACACTCTTAAATATGTGTATTATAAAGGACAGACTAAAAAACAAAAAAAAACTGCCAGAATATTCAGTTTTTATATACTGACGTATATGAGTAAAAATAAAAGTATACCCATCTTTCATCAATAAGTTTCAATAAATAATGGAGCATAAATTGTGGTATATAAGCTATAATTATTTTAATATTCCTAAGTGCTCTAACTGAAATTGTATCTACACTACCGTTACCATTCGGTTCAATTTATACTTTCAACTGATCAACAAAAGTACAGTTTGAAATAAAAACTATATGCGCAATGACCAAAAGTATTCGTACAATTTTAACGCCACTTTTAATAATGAGTTACGTGTTTGGTTTAAGAATTGCCATATCTAATCATTCAAGATTATGGTTTGGTGCCATATATATATTGCTGATTTGGTCAGTTTACTATTTCCTCGTATCATGTGCATATACTTCTTTTTATGAGTACTCGTCATTAGAGGACAATATTGGTCATCGACTTATAGAAATTCCTGTGACAATATTGTCAATCGTGTTTGGAATATACCATGACAAGGTAACAAATTACCATGATACTTGTAATATTATTAATAAAAACCAATTTTTGTAACATAATAATTGAAAATAAACATATTCTTATCCATTTACACAAGTAATTAGGTTCAATCGGAAAGTTCCGTCCATTTTTTTGCAAAAAAAGTATATATTTATTTAATAAACAAAATGAAAAAGTACATCAATCAAAATATTGTCCATCGTTAGCGATGACTTTTTCTCATCTTTCGGGCAGCAAGCGAATTCCGCGGCGAAAGAATGACTCATCTTTGGAGGCTATCCAGTCAGCGACCTATTTTTCGACTTCTTCATAAGAATTGAAGCATTCCTCAGAAAGTGCGTGTGCCATCGACCGAAACAAGTGGTAGTAGGAAGGGGCACAATCTGGTGAATAAGCGGCATGGGGTAGCACTTCCCAGCGAAGTGCTTCTAACATTCACACATAATTGCAATATATTTATAATATTCGTACATTATTTATGTGTTTGTTACAACTGCAATTGTAATTGAAATTGATACTGTTTAATAACACTCTTAAATATGTGTAATTTCCTTGACAAGTTTTGTGACATAAGGCCAAGCGTTGTCATGAAACAAAATCACTTTATGCTGCCTCGTTTCATATTCTGGTCGCTTTTCGTGCAATGCTCGACTCAAACAGATAATTTGTTCTCGGTAGAGATCCCCTGTAACTGTTTTACCAGATTTCAACAGCTCATGATACACCCTTCTGATCTCACCAAATACAGAGCATTGTCTTCTTTCGGTGAATATTCCGCTTTGACGTCGATGTTGAGGAATGGCCGGGATCGCAAATGGTTTTTCGACGTTTAGGGTTGTCAATATAAATCCATTTTTTATCTCCAGTGACGATACGATGCAAAAACGCCTTTCTTTGTTGCCTAGCAAGCAGAATGTTTTTTCGCCTT
>NW_017295784.1:2723358-2740989 GCF_001594075.2 Trachymyrmex cornetzi
AAAAAAGTAACTTGTAACTGTAACTTCGTTACAAGTAACGAGTTACTTCCATTCCCTGCGTTTCCTTGACAAGTTTTGTGACATAAGGCCAAGCGTTGTCATGAAACAAAATCACTTTATGCTACCTCGTTTCATATTCTGGTCGCTTTTCGTGCAATGCTCGACTCAAACAGATAATTAATTTGTTCTCAGTAGAGATCCCCTGTAACTGTTTGACCAGATTTCAACAGCTCATGATACACCCTTCTGATCTCACCAAATACATTGTCTTCTTTCGGTGGATATTCCGTTTTGACGTCGATGTTGAGGAATGGCCGGGATTGCAAATGGTTTTTCGACGTTTAGGGTTATCAATATAAATCCATTTTTCATCTCCAGTGACGATACGATGCAAAAACGCCTTTCTTTGTTGCCTAGCAAGCAGAATGTTTTTTCGCCTTTCAACGTCTTCTGGCTTCAGTTCATATGGGACCCATTTTCCTTCCTTGTAGACCTTTCCCAAAGCTTTCA
The DNA here is from genome assembly GCF_001594075.2 of Trachymyrmex cornetzi. NCBI lineage: Eukaryota > Metazoa > Arthropoda > Insecta > Hymenoptera > Formicidae > Trachymyrmex > Trachymyrmex cornetzi. Next base: position 2,723,869 of record NW_017295784.1, read on the forward strand.
AACGATCGAAAATAACAGATTGAGCACAATTTAATGTTTCTGCAAGTTGTTTTTACGTTTGACATGGGTCTTCATACACCAATGCCAGAACGCTCTTTGTCCTCCACACCAAAATCATCATTTTTAAAGTCGAAACCATTCTCTGCATGTTTTATCGCGGAAGGAGCATTATCATCATAAACTTTTACAAGTATTCGATGAGCTTCAACTACAGTTTTCTTCCATATAAAGCAAAAAATTAACACTTCGCGCAAATGACGCTTATTTGGCTCAAATTTCGACATTTTTGATGCAGTAAGAAGCAATGTTATTGATGCGAACGTATACCTTTATATACTGAATTTTATTAACAGATGGTAGAACTAAAAAATTAAGCTTGGTTTAGATATTAGAGTTATCGACAGTTCTAGCTACAACTACTCGCCGCTAAACGGATGGAACTTTCCGATTGACCTATACATTAATAAAATATGAAGGGAATGGAACTAACTAATACTGTAACTGCCATTACATATTGTTAATGACTTAGATACCTAGTTGTAATAACGATTAGGTAATGACGTTGCAAATTTCTCATGATAATTATGTAATACCAGAGTTGAAGCTGTCAATAGTTATTTATAACGAGTTGGAAAAATCATTCGTTACTGAAAAAAATAACTTGAAATTTTTAACTTATTACTTTTTGATGCAACTTGTAACGAAATAACTTTACGGCGTTACTCATTATTTATTACTTTTTTCAATAAGTAATGCGTAAGGGTGACAATTTATTTTTTCAAAGTAACTTCCCTAACCTTAGTGTAACCTCAGCGTTTTATAATTAGTCATCATTTGTCATAAAAAATTGCAACACTATTATCAAATTGTTATTATACAAAGTAACTGTAAAAGTAACGGAAAAGTAACTCTTCCATTCCCTGAAAATAAGTATAAAGATTATAATTTATAGTACATTAAATTCTACATTTGTTTAACGATAAAAACTGTAAATATTCCGAGAAGAGCAAACCAAAATATATTAATATACATTTTCAAGGTATAATGACAATGAGTGCTTTAAGACGTTTTGGTCGTCGGTCGTTGTTAAAAAATTATTTCTGGGTGTGGATTTAACACCCATGCTGTGTCTATATAATTCTAACCATGTTGGTGTTAAGTTCAAACTGTTATTTTTTACAGTATACATAATATGAGATATTTTTTTTCTAAAGATAATTTAGCGCACAATTTATTTAATTTGTTATCTTAATTCCTATTTTTATGTCGAACTTACAGGAAATAAATTCAAATTTTATTGCCCAAAATTAACAATTAATAATAGCTATACTTGTTGTATGTAAAATCAACTTAAACTCAAATTATCAACTTTTAACCTTGCTGTTATATAGTTACTCAACACATATATTTATAGAATTATTGTGTTTTCTTGGTACTGAAGAGGACCCAAATAATAGGGTCGAAACGTTTACCTGATGTCATAATTATATAATTTTATTGTTCATTAATAAATTGATTATTACATATAATATCTTGTGTCGGCTCTAATAGGCATTGAAAGATTTTTATCCCGTATTTTTTTATTAATATGACTTTACTCTGTCATTAAATGCAGAATTTATTACTAAATATTTGTTTATTATACTGTAATGAACAAGATTTAAGGCATACGTCAAGAGAATTTAATAATATCCAATTTCACAAATCTTTTACCGCAACTACATTTATGATGTAATAATAAATTTTCTATGAAATAGATTTCACCCCAAGAGTAATAAGTTCATGATGAAACCAATCACATGTGCTTAGTGGTTTAACAGAAACTCTATTGTCTCAATTAGGAGTCTATAAGCGACTTTACACTTTAGACTTCATTTTATCCTATAAGAAGAAGAAGGATTGCAGTAGATATTGTTTCGTTCAGACATCGAAAGTGGAGTTTCTCTAGTAAGAGTTAGGACACTCAACTCGGACGCATGTGCGTCCGCCATTAATAGAGAACATGAATATAAAATAAAGTGAGAAAATACAAGGTATATCCCACTGAGCTAATACAACTGGAACATACACTGACTGCCAGAATGCGTACCGAGAGAGTCAGCAAATCGCTGGTATATCTCTCTTTATCGAATTGTCAAGTTAGAAAGTTTTAAAGTACTGGAGAATAGGGACAAAATATGTGAGTGATTTAAAATGAAAGCGTTGTATGAATGAAATAAATTACAGGTCACATGACTCGTAGGTCACATGACTCCTAGGTCACATGACTCGTCGCCATAGTGTGGGTAGGATAGCCGCTTAAACCTGTGTTTCTGTAAAGCTACAGAATGATTTATTTTCTGAAAAAAAAAATAATTTAGTCGTGCCATGGAAATTGTTTAAAGCGAGTATATTTTTAAATCAGAATTATATAATGTTTATGAATTCATTATATAAAGATATTATTCAGATTAATAATTTTGATTCTTAATTTAATTTACTTTATTGCAAAACTCTATGAAAAGACTATAACATATTACCATCAGAGTAATAGACATAAAATATATAATATAATAGACTATAGTAGCTTACAAATGGTTAGGCATCAGCAAAACTGTTATTACATACAAAGCCTACCAGCAATAAAACCAGGACTAAGCAAAGATGCAATGAATGGTGAAGCAATAGTATACAATCATACACACGCACATGCACACACACGTACACACGCACGCGCACGCGCGCTAGTTACACAGTTCCGCTTAAAACTGTGAGTGACGCGATGAAACAAGAGGTAGCAAAACGAAAGGAGGAGGAGAGAGAGAGAGAGAGAGAGGTTTTTAACGATACAGGAAGAGAATTGAAATATTTGACTGAGGTGTAAGAGAAAGCGGCATGGAACTTAGAGGAACGATGTATGGGGAAGGATAAAAGTAGTCTTGATATATTTAGTGACAAGGGGGTTAATAGTGGAGTGAAGCTTAAAATTCAACCGAAGGAGGCGTCACAAATATAGAGGAATATTGGAGCAAAGGAAAAAGAATACGAGACAACACAGGTAGAGTATAAAACGTTGTCACATCCTAAGGCAACTAGATCTCTGGTAATACGGAAATACCTATGTATGGTCGTATTTACGCAATAAGAAAAGTAGTGGCAAAAATTGTGGATACGCAGTACACGATTTATAATAATAACACGATAATAATAATATATAATAATAAGTGATAAAAATACGGTAATAATAATAATATTAAATAATAATAAGCATAGTAAAAATAATAACTAATTAAATATTAAATGAAAATTGTAATTGGATAATACACGAAAAAATAATATATATTGCTCGAACCAATTAAATATTAAATGAAAATTGTAATTGGATAATACACGAAAAAATAATATATATTGCTCGAAATATATCTCTCTTTATCGAATTGTCAAGTTAGAAAGTTTTAAAGTACTGGAGAATAGGGACAAAATATGTGAGTGATTTAAAATGAAAGCGTTGTATGAATGAAATAAATTACAGGTCACATGACTCGTAGGTCACATGACTCCTAGGTCACATGACTCATCGCCATAGTGTGGGTAGGATAGCCGCTTAAACCTGTGTTTCTGTAAAGCTACAGAATGATTTATTTTCTGAAAAAAAAAAAAATTATAATTAAATGTGAAGTTGTAATTTATTAATATATACGTACACAAATATACACTTCATCACGAGAATACTTTATCGTATACAAATATAAGTTAATGTGATATTTATACTAATTGTAAGTAAAATTTATATCAAGTTAGATATATATGTTCATATTATAATAATAAACATTTGTTAAAATAACTTTTTAACCGATGACCGATGACTAAAATCTTAAACATAATTTAGTCGTGCCATGGAAATTGTTTAAAGCGAGTATATTTTTGAATCAGAATTATATAATGTTTATGAATTCATTATATAAAGATATTATTCAGATTAATAATTTTGACTAAAGGTCACACAAGGTCATGACCTTGACAATACGTCAAAGCGACTGGAGCTGGCTCCTCTAACTGGAATATTTACCAAAACACTTATCTGTCTATTTCATATTTTATTCTGGTAACAGAAATTTCAAAATTGTTTGAAGAGATTTGAATACTCTATGAAAAGACTATAACATATTACCATCAGAGTAATAGACATAAAATATATAATATAATAGACTATAGTAGCTTACAAATGGTTAGGCATCAGCAAAACTGTTATTACATACAAAGCCTACCAGCAACAAAACCAGGACTAAGCAAAAATGCAATGAATGGTGAAGCAATAGTATACAATCATACACACACACATACACACACACGTACACACACACGCGCACGCGCGGTAGTTACACAGTTCCGCTTAAAACTGTGAGTGTCGCGATGAAACAAGAGGCAGCAAAACGAAAGGAGGACAGAGAGAGAGAGAGAGAGAGAGAGAGAGAGAGAGAGAGAGAGAGAGAGAGAGAGAGAGATAAAACCAGGACTAAGCAAAGATGCAATGAATGGTGAAGCAATAGTATACAATCATACACACGCACATGCACACACACGTACACACGCACGCGCACGCGCGCTAGTTACACAGTTCCGCTTAAAACTGTGAGTGACGCGATGAAACAAGAGGTAGCAAAACGAAAGGAGGAGGAGAGAGAGAGAGAGAGAGAGGTTTTTAACGATACAGGAAGAGAATTGAAATATTTGACTGAGGTGTAAGAGAAAGCGGCATGGAACTTAGAGGAACGATGTATGGGGAAGGATAAAAGTAGTCTTGATATATTTAGTGACAAGGGGGTTAATAGTGGAGTGAAGCTTAGAATTCAACCGAAGGAGGCGTCACAAATATAGAGGAATATTGGAGCAAAGGAAAAAGAATACGAGACAACACAGGTAGAGTATAAAACGTTGTCACATCCTAAGGCAACTAGATCTCTGGTAATACGGAAATACCTATGTATGGTCGTATTTACGCAATAAGAAAAGTAGTGGCAAAAATTGTGGATACGCAGTACACGATTTATAATAATAACACGATAATAATAATATATAATAATAAGTGATAAAAATACGGTAATAATAATAATATTAAATAATAATAAGCAAAGTAAAAATAATAACTAATTAAATATTAAATGAAAATTGTAATTGGATAATACACGAAAAAATAATATATATTGCTCGAAAATTATAATTAAATGTGAAGTTGTAATTTATTAATATATACGTACACAAATATACACTTCATCACGAGAATACTTTATCGTATACAAATATAAGTTAATGTGATATTTATACTAATTGTAAGTAAAATTTATATCAAGTTAGATATATATGTTCATATTATAATAATAAACATTTGTTAAAATAACTTTTTAACCGATGACCGATGACTAAAATCTTTTAAAGGTCACACAAGGTCATGACCTTGACAATACGTCAAAGCAACTGGAGCTGGCTCCTCTAACTGGAATATTTACCAAAACATTTATCTGTCTATTTCATATTTTATTCTGGTAACAGAAATTTCAAAATTGTTTGAAGAGATTTGATATTATCGACAACACATTGCTTAAGTTGGGAACAATGACAGATTATGACAAGCTACGCAGAAAAGTAATATGGTATGCTTTAGGATGGATCGTTACAGTTATATTAATGACGTACTTCTCAACTTTAAAATTGAAAGAAGAAAATGATGGCAACATTGCATCATTTATGTATTTCAGCTTTCTACGAGATTATTGTTTTCATATTAATCTTATGGGTGATTTGACTAATGCAAGTATCCTCGAGTTAGTACACTTTTTTAAATATACTTACAATTATATGTTTATCTTGTGGCATATAGTTATTCATGTAAATATACACGGTGTTTCATAAATACATATCAATATTTTAAGAAGTAAATCTATATATTAAAATAAGTAAAAAAAATTCATATGAACATATATCCTATATACCTTAGTTTTCAAATTATACATGATTAAGGAAAATGTCCGAAATTTCCGACTTATGCGTTAACACACGCTATTGTACCGGTTAGCACGTCTCGATGTTATATAATGTTACAAACAATATCCATCAGTACAAATCGGACAGAATTTCAGGCAGTCATGGCAGTCTTGGCTATGAAGCAAAAAACTTGTGGTGTATACACGATGCGTCTACTCATTTTCATCTTGAAGTGACAACATTCCTGAACAACGTCTTCGCAACCGATAGGACGAGGCGGACCCACCCCATGGCTACCACGATTTCCTGATCTCTATCCATTAAGTTTTATTTTTGAGGCACTTAAAATCTATTGTGTATTCAACGCCAGTAAACAATGTGGATGATCTGCGAGAAAAGATACGAAATGGATTTAAGACTATTCGAAGAATACCTAGTATTGCTGAACGAGCGCGGAACTCAATGCTGAGGCGTGCAAGTAGCGTGTGTTGACGTACAAGGCGGGCATTTCGAATATTTTCTTAATCATTCATAACTTGAGAACGAAGGTATATAGGACTTATGTTCATATGACATTTTTTACTTATTTTAGTATATAACTTTACTTCTCATTGTACTGACATGCATTTATGAAAGACCCTGTATAAAACCAAATAATGTAAGAATATTTCACAATTTCTGAAGTGAAAATTTTAAAAGTACTGATTAGAAGTAGCTAGTGTTTCAAATAATTTCATTTTCCATCTACTTTTTTTATATTCAGATATACAGGATTAAAATTTGATGAAATCAATGAACATATTCGGAATTTGATGCAAAATCGAAGACATAAAATTACATGGGCTTGGCAAAATAACAGAATATATTCTCATCAAGACAGATTTTCGAAACCATTAAACAGCAAATGCATAACGTGGATCACTATGTAAGAAGCTTTATGTAAATTCTACTAATAACGGTAACATTATGAAAAAAAATGTAACATTTATAAATAACAGTATACATGAAATAAAACTTAATTTATGTATGTATGTTCAGACACCTTTACTCAGAGATACGCAAAATATCTCATGAAGTAGACTCAATATTTGGAATTCAAATGACTATCAAAATGGCATGCTATTTTGGTTGGTTAGCACATGACTTGCGCGAAATTTTATATCCAATTCTTATCAACAATTATGTCAAATCTAAAATAACGACCATCATCTTTCATACGTTCTGCTTGTCTAATAATATTTTTAAATTTCTACTCATTAATTATATGTGCGAAACTGTCTCCACCAAAGTAAGTAAACTTATTTTATTATAAATTTCAAAAAATATTAGCTTAAAATTTGTTCATGTATATAAACAAATTAAAAGACAATTATTGACATATAGTTTTAAAATTAAATTAGTTCCTTTAATTACATTCTTTAATAATTACATTACAATTTCAGGCAAGTGCAACAACAGATTTATTAAATAGATTATCATATATCACTTGTGACATTGAAATTCGTGAAATCGTAAGTTTTAAATTATAAATCCATTAAAATTATTATTAAAGTAAATATTTAAAGTATAAATAAATACAAAAGATAAAAGATACGCATTAAACTATTACATTCTTTACACAGATTTCACAATTTTCATTACGAATAGTTCATGTCCCTCTTAGATTCTATGGAATTGGACTTTTCCAATTTGGTTTTAAATTTCTTCATGGGGTACGTTATATTTATCGTTCAATTACGTACTACAAATTTGTGACAAATATTTTTAAAAACTTATAAATTATCTTACAAATTATCTTTAATTTTAGTTTATCACATCTGTTGCGACCGTTGTAGTTATAATACTACAAGCACAAGTAAATAAGCAAAAATTTATATGAGATTATTACAAAGTTTGTAAAAGATAGTTTAATGATAATTTATATCATATGTACAATGTAATGTGATTTACAAAATGCATTGTATGTACAACATCTTCTGGATTTAATTCAATATTCCTGTATGAGCTTTGAAAGAGAAAATTAATATATGAAAAAATAACTAATAATGTTTTATGCAATAAAAAAGATAAAAAATGTTTAATATTTCTTGTTCATTTTATTTTCGTGTGATTCCTTTAATTATAAAGAGGGGGGTAATTATGTGTTTTTTTTACGTAACAGTCACCTGAGATACTTTATACTCCAATTAAAACTATTATTAACATTTTGTATATATTTTCCGATTTATATTTGAAACATTATGAATGTCGAGTCAATCGTTTTTTTTTTTCTGAAAGTAAATAAGAAGACAATATAAAATGGAATAAATGTTCAATCGTTTATTGTGACACTATACACATTAAAAAATGTTGTGTTACATTTAACATGTCCCAAATGGTCTACCCAAATTTTTGTGTTAATTTAACATAAGATGAATACCTTAGAAAATTACACAAATATTATGTAAAAAATTAACATAAGAAGTGTAATACGTTGACACAATTTAAAAGCAAATTTTATGTTAAATTGACACATTTTTAATATTAAATTTAACTGAAATTAAATGCTATTTTTACATTTTTAATGTAGGTGATGCCTCTGTGATATTAAACATATGCAATATATAGATTTAGCAGACATTTACTGTAACAAAAAGAAGATAACACAAAATATCTGTACCTTTTTACATATAAAATATAACTAGTTGTACAGAACATATTTCTTCAGTAAAATTAACAATTATAATATATTAAATTAACACACACATTTTATTCATTTATTCTTAGAATTTGTTTCAAAAATACATTATTTTTATTTTATTTGTTTACTTATCCATAAATTGTGTTATTTTAGCCCTGAGAAATGTTAAGTTTTAATTAAAAAAAAAAAGTATTTAAATAATAAAATCACATTATATTAAATTAATACTCGGATATGTTAAAAATTCAACACAAAAATTTAAAAAAAATTCGTTTTAACATAAATACAAAATGTTTTCTATTATGTACATATAGAGGAAAGTCGTCAATACTAGTTCTTCTAAAGTGACACCCTCTTATTTCTCAGAAGCTAGCTATTGCACTTTATTAATACTAATAAAACCACGATCTATTTAGCTAATTAAAGAAGTACAAACTCATAATTCGCGTATTTGTGGCTTGATTCTATACCAAATCAGCTAAAAACGAATTCTACGAATGCGAAAATAAAATTCTTACGATTTTCTTTTGCAAATTGCGTAGTTTAAATAATAGTGACTATATTATTGATAAGATTATGTCATTTTAAATGCTTGTAATTTCCTAACTCAGTTTTATTTATATTATTTTTTTCTTTTAGTTTATTCATAATACGATTTTTAATTTAAAATTGAGGTGCAGCATAAACCGCCACACCTGTCTGTAAAACAGATTGTGAGCTAATTTAATTTTTATAATGTTGCTTTGTAGTCTCAAATAGCTTTTTCGAAGCTGAGACAATCGTACAAATATGGAAATACTCTTAATAAACTATCCCGTTACATATTTGCATCTTGCAGAACAGCAAGAAGTAAATCCTACATATAATACACAATAACAATGTTTTATAACAAAGTGAAAAGGTTCTGGAATATCTTACATATATTCACTTGTAGGTACCTTATACAAATAATGTAAAAGAAAACGAATAGAAATACGTAGCATTATTGGCTACTGTGTCAGTTTTGGAGCCCATTTTGTCAGACGCTCATTTCTGTTTATCTTATGAAAAAATTAATTATTGTAAAATTACAAATAGTATTATAAAAACTGCTTATATTATCTGATAGAAGGCACTTTTTAGTTTGTATTTATGTATTTAAAGTTTTAGTTTTATCTTTTATTTAAGAAATATTGTCTAAAAATAAAATGGTATGTCGACATCGGCGACTTTCCTTTACCTGAAAATCTAAGATTTTAATTAATATAGTTGTATTAATATATTATAATTTTATTACGAGTTTTTCGATAAAATTGCATATCTAAAAATTCGTAAAAAGTAGTTATTAAAAAAGGAAAAATTATATTAAATAATATCCAGTTAAAATCATATTCTGCTATAATTTATTCTTATTTTTATTTATAATAATTTATTTAATTTTTTCTGCGCCACTAGGGTAAAAATACCGCAGATGACTATATTCTGCTAAGAAACTATATTATACATTAGTTAATACAGATTTCATAGCTTTTATTGGAAAATAGTTAAAAAATTATACACCACACAAATTCTGTGAAATCGCATTTTTCCAATTTGAAATCAAATTTCTTAACAGAGTACATAATACATATTTATGATACAATTATACGTATATTACACAGTTGAGATTCTGTACTACTGTTACGGAGTACTTAGTTAAGGGGATCTCAAACATTAGAGGATCAAACAAAATCGATTTTTTTTTCATAAATCGATAGTACAACTCTTCGAGGATATCTCCCTAAAATTTTACAACGAAATTCGAAGTCCTTTGGTATAAATTCAGTCCTTATAGATATACGGTTGCATAACACATAAGCATAATAAATAAATAAAAAAAATTTTTTATAGTTCAAAAGTATTTTTAAAACGATTCAATTTTCATACTGGAAATTTTTTTTATCTCTTATAGTTTCAATAATATTCGCTTCAAAAGAAAAAAAACAATTTTTTTCGAGGGGGTATTTAAAAAGAAACTTTCATATTTTTTGATTTAATTCTTATTGTTAGTTTATCATGTATATTGCTTCGAATTTAGGTATAATAATATATACACAAGCAAATGATGTTATTAAACTATAACAGAGTTTACAAAAACTTGATCTGATAATAATGCATGCATATGAAGTTTATAAAGTATATTATACGATTTTAGTGTTTCTATATTAGAGCTAAAAGAAAGCGCAAGAAAAGAAAGAGTTATATTCTAAGAGTTAAAAAAAAGATGTTATTAAATTTTTGTTATTATTAAATATAGATAATAATTAATAGCATGTTATGCAATAAACATAAAATCTTTATTATGTTTTTTATATAGATTATCTGCCTATAAATCTCTTATTACAAACCCTGATTGCAAAATTCTAGCAGTTTACGGGCAAATTGGCAGCAAATTCGATGAAATTCCCATTACAAAATCATAGTCATTTGTGTCTGCATTTGATCTGACTATGGATCTGTCAACAGAGCCTGCTGTCATGTTATATCAGGAAATTAGTGACAGGAACAGAATCTACGCACTGGGAATCTGATGGCAGACAACAGAAACTGGATAAAAGCTGCAAAATCTTCCTCGATTTCTGCAGCCAATCTGCTGGCAAAACGTGTCAATACGCTTTGTCCTATTTCTAACAGCAATTTGCTAACATTGGTAAATAACACAAATTTTATGTGCAATAATTTGCCGCTTTTCTGCAATCAAATATTGATAGCTTGTTCGACTCAAAATCTGTCTCCGCAGACTTTGCTATCTGGTAACATCATTACATAAATACGTTTTTATATATAATATAGAGAAGCAACACATAATTGCAATATATTTATAATGTTTGTATATTCTTTATATATTTGTTACAACTGCAGTTGCAATTAAAATTGATACTGATGTTTAATGACACTCTTAAATGTGTATTACAAAGAACAAACAAAAAATAAAAAACAAAACTGCCAGAATATTCATAGTATTTATATGACGTATATGAGCAAAAATAAAAATATACTCATCCATAAATTTCAATAAATAATGGAGCATAAATTGTGGCATATAGGCTATAATTATTTTAATATTCCTAAGTGCTTTAACTGAAATTGCATCTTTACTACCGTTACCATTCGGTTCAATTTATACTTCCAACTGATCAACAAAAGCACAGTTTGAAATAAAAACTATATGCGCAATGATCAAAAGTATTCGTACGATTTTACAGCCACTTTTAATAATGAGTTACGTATTTGGTTTAAGAATTGCTATATTTAATCATTCAAGATTATGGTTTAGTGCCATATATATATTGCTGCTTTGGTCAGTTTACTATTTCCTCACATTATGTGCATTTACTTCTTTTTATGAGTATTTGTCCTTCGCGGACAATATTGGTCATCGTATAGAAATTCCTTTGACGATAATGTCAATCGTGTTTGGAATATACCATGACAAGGTAACAAATTGCCATAATACATGTAATATTATGAATAAAAGTAATTGTTATAATATACCTAATTATTAGGATTAAACATATTCTTATCTATTTACACAATTACATTGATAAAATATGCAAGGAATGGAAATAACTAATTACTGCAACTGCCATTACTTATTGTTAGTGACGTTAAATACCTAGCTGTAATAACAACTTGGTAATGATGTTGCGAATTTCTCATGATGATTATGTAACATCAAAATTGAAGCAGTCAGTAGTTACTTATAACGAGTTGGACAAGTCATTCGTTTCTGAAAAAAATAACTCGTTACTGAAAAAAAAACAACTCGCAATTTTTAACTCATTACTTTTTAATGCAACTTGTACTTTGTAATGCAACGTATAACTTTACGGCGTCACTCATTATTTATTACTTTTTTCTAGAAGTAACGAGCAAGGGTTACGATTTACTTTTCAAAATAACTTTCCTTATCTTAGCGTAATCTCAGCGTTTTATAATTAGTCATCATCACAAGGATAAAAATTTGCAACATCGTTATCAAATTGTTATTATACAAGATAACTATAAAAGTAATGGAAAAGTAACTCTCCCATTCCCTGGAAATAAGCAGGGACGGGAAGAGTTACTTTTACAGTTACTTTTACAGTTACTTGTTATAACAACAATTTAATAACAATGTTGCAACTTTTAATGAAAAAAAATGGAAATAACTAATTACTGCAACTGCCATTACTTATTGTTAGTGACGTTAAATACCTAGCTGTAATAACGACTTGGTAATAATGTTGCGAATTTCTCATGATGATTATGTATCAAAATTGAAGCAGTCAGTAGTTACTTATAACGAGTTGGACAAGTCATTCGTTTCTGAAAAAAATAACTCGTTATTGAAAAAAAACAACTCGCAATTTTTAACTCATTACTTTAATTTTAATGCAACTTGTACTTTGTAACGCAACGTATAACTTTACAGCATCACTCATTATTTATTACTTTTTTCTAGAAGTAACGAGTAAGGGTTACGATTTACTTTTCAAAATAACTTTCCTTATCTTAGCGTAATCTCAGTGTTTTATAATTAGTCATCATTACAATCATAAAAATTTGCAACATCGTTATCAAATTGTTATTATACAAGATAACTGTAAAAGTAATGGAAAAGTAATTCTCCCATTCCCTGGAAATAAGTATATTTAGATTATAATTTAGAGTTCGTTAAATTCTACATTTGTTTAATAATAAAAACTGTTGTAAATATTCCGAGGGGAACCAACCAAAATACATTAATCTTAATATACACTACCCCCAAAAAGTTTCCAGACATGGAACTTAAAATTGTATAATATTCACGTCAAATGTACAAATATCACGTTGTTGCATTTTTAAAAATTACTGACCCATTTCATGCACGCGCTACGCGCGCGCTGACCTCACATGACCCTGATTTTATCCTGCTTTTATAAACTTTTCTTATTTATCACTCGTTGACTCTTATTCTTCATATTATTTTACATACTTATTTAAATTTTGAATACAGACCCCGAAAACCCTTAATTGCTAAATTTCACTGAAATCTGAGAATTTTGAGCACTTCCGTCCGCAATATTGATTCAGCCATTTTGAATTTTCAAATTCTAAAATCAGATTCAGCATCAACAACCACGAAAACCTTCTAATGCTTCATTTCCCTGAAATCAGAAGACTTTTAACATTTCCGTCTGCCATATTGGTTCAGCCATTTTGAATTTTCAAATTCTAAGTTCGGATTTGGCATTAGTGACCTCGAAAACCTTCTAATGCTTCATTTCGCTGAAATCGGAAGACTTTTAGCATTTCCGTCCGCCATATTGGTTCAGCCATTTTGAATTTTCAAATTATAAATTCTACATTTGTTTAATAATAAAAACTGTTGTAAATATTCCGAGGGGAACCAACCAAAATACATTAATCTTAATATACACTACCCCCAAAAAGTTTCCAGACATGGAACTTAAAATTGTATAATATTCACGTCAAATGTACAAATATCACGTTGTTGCATTTTTAAAAATTACTGACCCATTTCATGCACGCGCTACGCGCGCGCTGACCTCACATGACCCTGATTTTATCCTGCTTTTATAAACTTTTCTTATTTATCACTCGTTGACTCTTATTCTTCATATTATTTTACATGCTTATTCAAATTTTGAATACAGACCCCGAAAACCCTTAATTGTTAAATTTCACTGCAATCTGAGAATTTTGAGCACTTCCGTCCGCAATATTGATTCAGCCATTTTGAATTTTAAAATTCTAAAATCAGATTCAGCATCAACAACCCCGAAAACCTTCTAATGCTTTATTTCCCTGAAATCAGAAGACTTTTAACATTTCCGTCCGCCATATTGGTTCAGCCATTTTGAATTTTCAAATTTTTAGTCCGGATTCGAGATCAGCGACTTCTAAATCCCCCTTATACGAAATTTGGCCGAAATCGAAAGATCTTCAAGATTTCCATAATATTTCCGTCCGCCATATTGGTTTAACCATTTTGAATTTGCAAATTTTGAAACCGGATTCGAGATCAGCGACCCCAAAAACCCCCGAAAACCACATCAAAATCAAAAGACTACAACAACCTCAACGAAAAGAGGCTTCATAAAAACGTAACACGGCAATTATTTTAAAAGAGGATGTACATTTTAACAGTGCGCAGTTCGATAAAAAATTTTTTTTCAAAAAGTTCAATATTTTTTAAAAACAGTGATATTTGTTACGATACAAAACTGTAAAGACAAAATTTTTTTTAAAAGCTATCAAAAGTATATTAAAGTATAAGTTTCAAACTTTAAAATGCTCTTTTATTTTTTTTGTCTGCGATGATTTTTTACCGAGTTACGGTGACCTGAATATTATACAATTTTAAGTTCCATATCCGGAAACTTTTCGGGAGTAATGTAGGTACGTTTTCAAGCTAATGACACTGAGTGCTTTTAAGACGTTTTAGCCGTCGATCGTTGTTCATTAAAAAGTTATTAACAAAATGAGATTTGTGAACAGAACGCAAGTGATTTTTGGACAATATGAATATTAAACACAGGATATATGTGTATATTAATATACAACATTACGGAAAGACGAAACTTTATTTAATTATAAAATAAAGATGCGCCTATATAATATGAGATACTTTTTTTCTAAAGGTGTCTAATTTATTTAATTTATTATTTTAATTCCTATTTTTATGTCAAACTTACAGGAAATATATTCAATTTTTGTCGCAAAAAATTAGCAGTCAATAGCTATACTTTGTTGAATGTGAAAGTTTTTATCAAAATTGTAAATTTTGTTAATTTGAAAAAAGGATTCCTAATACGATATATAGAACGATTTTTTTATATGAGAGGAAACCAAGGAAAGAAATAAAGAAAAGCTTTCTCTATAAACGCTTAAATTACACAAAAGTAAAAACAACAAATTTACAATCTTAATTAGACATAGTAATACATTTTTTCGTTGATTTTAAAATACAATAATCTCAAGAATAGGAATCAATTATAATTACTATGTAAAACATATATGTATTTTCTTATTAACATAACCTTATTTTGTCATTACATGCAGAATTTATTGCCAAATATTTTTTTATTATTTAATGAATAAGATTTAAAGGCACACGTCAATAAATAATTAATTTTGTACTAAATAAATTTGAATCCAAGAGAAATGAATTCATGATGGAACTAATGACATGGTGGTTTAGCAGAAACAACTCTGCTGTCTTAAATAGAAACTGCCTTATAACAAGCGCCTATCCTATAACAAACGATATAACTTTACATTATAAATCTCATTTTATTCTTTAAGAAGAAGAGAAAGTGCAGAGGATACTCGCTTAGACATCGAAACCAGCTAGTAAGTTAAGACGCCTGTCTCGTACACAAACATGTCCGCAATTAATAGGTAATGAGTATGAGATAAAGTGTGAGAAAACAACAAGCTATAATAAGCTATTTTACTGTATCTTACTACCGTTTTCCTTAGCTAAATATGGTGGACAAACCAAAAATCATCATTCGATAGCTTAACTCTGGAGATATATTCTAATTAATCGAAATTGTGAATGCAAATTCCGCCCTACCCTTTTCTCAAGTGGAGTATCAGTGAATAACAAAAGACTAGACGCGTGGGCTGTGTTTCAAGTTTACTACCAACGCTGAAAACGTTGCAGTTTACGTTACGTACGCTAGGTACCTATAGGTTTTCAGCATTGTCAGTCAATTTTAATACAGTTATGTTCGGATTGAATCTCGCTTCGCATAAAAAATTGTAAACTCAAGTGGAACCAACGGAACCACGCTTAGACTTATGACTTTCTACACGAAGCAAGGTTCATATTGAATTTACGGGTCAAATTTTTTGATAATTAAGCTCCCTTCCCATAGGAAGTAGCTAAATCAGCTGCCTCTTTGCATACACTTTTCAATTCAATGCGAGGTTTCATATGGGCTCACAACTTTCCAAGCGGAGCGAAACTCCACATTAGTTTCGACTTTTCGCATGAAGCGAGGTCCATCTTATCTTCCCTAGGCAAAATGAGGTACAGTTGCGTCCCTCCCCCGGGAGCGAATTCACTAACACATGTAAATATGCTAATAATGCGTATTTATAAAAAGTAAAATTTATATCAAGTTAGATACATATGCCTATATAATAATAATCAATATTTGTTAACAATTTTTTAACAAACTACGACCGACGACTAAAATCTTTTAAGGTCACTCAAGGTCATGATCATGACAATACAGGGATTGCAACTGGCTCCTCTAACCGGAACATTTATCATGACAATATTCTTGAGGCTTTCACGGGTGTTTCCTATATGACAATCTTGTGTTTCGCGGGTTTTAAGCTCCTCTAACCGGAACATTTATCATGACACTCTTGTGTTTCGCGGGTTTTCTCCGTGTTCAAATCCATTCTTGGAATGCCAAGAATGGATTTGAACACGGAGAAAACCCGCGAAACGCAAGATTGTC
>NW_017295784.1:2741365-2790352 GCF_001594075.2 Trachymyrmex cornetzi
AGATAGCTACTGTTTCATAATTTCATTTTCCTACGTTTTTTTATATTTAGATACACAGGATTAAAATTTGATCAAATCAATGAACATATTCGAAATTTGATGAAAAATCGAAGACACAAAATAATACGAGTTTGGGAAAATAACAGAATATATCATCATCAAGATGGATTTTCGAAACCATTAAGCAGCAAATGCATAATGTGGATCACTATGTAAGAAATTTTATATTAAATCTATTAATGACGGTAACATCACAGAAAAAATGTAATGTTTATAACAATTAATTTCTGTATGCAGACACCTTTACGTAGAGCTACGCAAAATAACCCATGAAATAGACTCAATATTTGGAACCCAAATGACCATCAAAATGGCATGCTATTTTGGTTGGATAGCGTTTGACTTGCGCGAACTTCTCTACCCAATACTCGCCGAAAATTATATCAAAGCTAAAATGATGATCATCATGCTTCACACGTTCTGCATGTTCAATCATATGTTTAAATTCCTACTCATTAATTGTATGTGTGAAACAGTTACCACCAAGGTAGGTCAAATTACATTAAATTTCAGAAAACATGAATTTAAAATTTGTTTACAATATCTAAATGAATTCAAAGATTATTATTGATATAATTTTAAAATTAAATTATAAATTTCTTTAATTACATTCGTTAATAATTACATTCATCATGCATTACAATTTCAGGCAAAAGCAACAGCAGATATATTAAATAGGTTATCATATGTCACTTGTGATATTGAAATTCTTGAAATCGTAAGTATTAAAATATAAATTCGTTAAAATTTTTATTAAAGTAAATATTAAATGTATAAGTAAATATAAAAGTAAAAAGATTTGCATTAAAATAATACGTTTTTACATAGATTTCACAATTTTCATTACGAATAGTTCATGCCCCACTTAGATTCTATGGAATTGGACTTTTCCAATTTGGTTTCAAATTTCTTCACGGGGTATGTTATATTTACCATATAATTGCGTACTACAAATTCAAATTGACAAATATTTAAACAAGAACTTACATGTTGTATTTAATTTTAGTTCGTCACATCTATTGCGACTCTTGTAGTTATAATACTACAAGCACAAGTAAATAAGCAAAAATTTCTGTGAGATTATTACAAAGTTTGTAAAAGATGGTTTAATGATAATCTATAATATATATGTACAATATAATACGATTTACAAAATGCATTGTACAGGGTGTTACAGATACATACTAGGTAGTACGACAGGTTGCGCGGCAAACTTTGCATGGCCAAGCGTGGTTTAATAGACAATGACAGTAACTTTATACATTATAAAGTTTATACTACAAAGTTTTATTATTTATCACTAAGTATAAGCGTATTCAGGCCTATGACGGTCAAAGCTAGATCTTTTTTTCCTAAATAATTCCCAGTGAATTATCTATATCCTATATATGTACCATACATACATATATATCATATTTTTGTAGTTATTCTAACTGCGCGCCGAAATTTTTCCGGACTTTATAAAACCACGCTTGGCCATGCAAAGTTTGCCGCGCAACCCGTCGTACTGCCTAGTGTGTATCTGTAACACCTTGTACGTACAATATCTATAAGATTTCATTCAATATCCGTATATATAAGCTTTGAAAGAGAAAATTAATATGTGAAAATATAACTAATAATGTTTTATGCAATAAAAATATAAATGAAAAAATATTTAATGTTTTTTGTCCATTTTGTTTTTGTACAATTTTTGTAATTATAAAGACGGAATAATCATATGTTTCTTTGTATAAACAGTCAGCGTTTTATACTCCATTTAAAATCATTATTATCAACATGTATATTATTGATTGCTTTCCGATTTATATTTGAAAACATTATGAACGTGAAATTAATATTTCAATCATTTTGTCAAAATAAAATAAATAAAAAAACAATATAAAATGGAATAAATGTTCAATAATTTATTATGTCCCTATACACATATCTGAAGAACTAAGATTTTAAGAAAATAAGGAAAACTAAGATTTTAATTATATCGTTATATTAATATAATTTTATTACGAGTTTTCGTTAGAATTGCATACCTAAAAGTTCGTAAAAAATAGTTATTTGAGAAAAAAAATTATATGAAAGAATATCCAAATAAATCAATATTCAATAATACTGACTCCGGTGTTTGTCTGTCAAGAAAGTAACATACATGTTTAACACGGGTCTCATTTTTTATATTTATTGCTACATTAATTTTTATCTCTATACATCATTAATTTTATATTGTGACAAAATTTTCCACTGTGATATTGGTAATTGTTTCATCACAAACCAACATACTGACGCTGAATAATTTAATAATTAACGAGCATCTTCTCGACATGCGAAATTTAAATATATGGCCAGTTAGAACATTTGGAAATTTGAAAGAACCGGTCGTCCAGCCGTTTTGCGAATAATTTCCATCTTTTTACAAAACATCTCTCTGGTCTTCAGTAACATGTTCATAATTTTATCTATTTCTTCGACTGCGTTTAAACTAATTTAACATCACCTGTTCATATGCTACTTTCACATCTGAAGATGGCTCAATCGTGAGACCGAAACATGTCACGTAATGTATAGAGGAAGGTCACCGATACCGACATACCACTTTGTTTTTAGACAATATTTCTTAAACAAAAGATAAAAATACAACTTCAAAAACATAAATACAAAGTAAAAAGTGTCTTCTATCAGATAGTATAAGCAATTTTTATAATACTGTTTGCAATTTTGCAATAATTAAGTTTTTCGTAAGTTATGCAAAATTGAGCGTCTGACAAAATGGGCTCCAAAACTGACATAGTAGGCAATAATGCCAACATTCCTATTCTATAAATAAAGATATATCCTACTCTGTAAAGAAAACTAATTTATAAAACTATAAACATTTAAAATGACATAATATTATTAATAATACAGTCACTATTAATTTAATTACGCAATTTGCATAAGAACACCGTAAGAATTTTCTTCTCGGATTCATAGAATTGGTTTTTAACTGATTTGGTATAAAAATAAGCCACAAATATATGAATTATGAGTTTGTACTTCTTTAATTAGCTAAACAGATCATGATTTTATTAGTATTAATAAAGTGCAATAGTTAGTTTCTGAGAAATAAGGGGGTGTTACTTTAAGAGACCTATGTCAGAGGCGACTTTCCTCTAGATATAAATTTTAGTGTAAAAAAAGTATAAAAAAAAAGATGTTATTAAATTTTTGATTTTATTAAATATAGATAACAATTAATAGCATTTTATGTGATTAATTAAAATGTTTTATTATGTTTTTACATAGATTATCATCTGCCTATGAACCTCTTGTTATGAAAGCTGATTACAAAATTCTAGCAGTTTCCAGGAAAATTGGCCGCGAATTCGATCAAATTCCCATTATAAAATCCTAGTCATTTGTGTCCGCCTTTGATCTGACTATAGATCTGTAGACACAGCCTGCTATCATGTTACACTGTTATACCATCAGATTAGTGACAGAAACCAAACAGGATCTACGCGTACTGGGAACCTGACAGCAAAGTGACAGCAGAAACTGAACAAAAGTTGCAAAATCTTTTTCGGCTTCTGCAACCGATCTGCTGGCAAAACATGTCGACAGGCTTTGTCCTATTTCTAGCAGCAGTTTGCTAATATTGGAAAATAATACAAATTTTACGTGCAATAATTTGCTGCAATCAAAGATTGGTAGCATGATCTATTCAAAATCTGTCTTCACAGGCTTTGCTATCTGCAAATGTCATTATACATATACGTTTTTATACATAATGTAGAGAAACAATTCACACATAATTGCAACATATTTATAATATTTGTACTTTATTTATATGTTTGTTACAACTGCAATTGTAATTGAAATTGATACTGTTTAATAACACTCTTAAATATGTGTATTATAAAGGACAGATGAAAATACAAAAAACAAAACTACCAGTACTGCATATGCATAGTTTTTATGTACCGACGTATATGTGTAAAAATAAAAGTATTCCCGTCTTCCATCAATACGTTTCACATATGCATAGTTTTTATCAGGGTTGGGAAGTAACGCGTTACTTGTAACGACGTTACTTTTTCGTTACTTTTTCGTTATTTTACAATAAATAATGGGGCATAAGTTGTGGTATATAGACTATAATTACTTTAATATTTCTAAGTGCTTTTGACTAAAATTGTATTTATACCACCGTTACCATTCGATTCAATTTATACTTTCAACTGATCAACAAAAGCACAGTTTGAAATAAAAACTGTATCTACAATGACCAAAAGTATTCGTACGATTTTAACGCCACTTTTAATAATGAGTTACTTATTTGGTTTAAGAATTGCGATATGTAATCATTCAAGATTATGGTTTAGTGCCATATATATACTGTTAATTTGGTCAGTTTACTATTTCCTCACATTATGTGCATTTACTTCTTTTTATGAGTATTTGTCCTTCGTGGAAAATATCGGCCATCGTCTAGAAATACCTATGACGATATTGTCAATCGGGTTTGGAATATACCATAACAAGGTAACGAATAACCATAATACTTAAAAATAAACATGTTCTTATCTATTTACGTAATTACATTTATGAAATATGCAGGGAATGGGAGTAATTAATTACTGCAACTGCCATTACTTATTGTTAATGGCTTATTAGACATCTACTTGTAATAACAACTTGGTAGTGACGTTGCGAATTTCTCATGAAGATTATGTAACACAGAGTTGAAGTAGACAATAGTTACTTATAACAGTTATAACAGTTGAAAATTTGTTACTAAAAAAAAAAAATTTGCAACTTTTAACTCATTGCTTTTTAATGCAATTTGTTACGAACTAAGTTTACGGAGTTACTCGTTATTTATTACTTTTTTCAATAGGTAACGCGTAAGGGTAACGATTTACTTTTCAAAATAATTTTCCTTTTGTTAGCGTAACATCTACGTTCTATAATTAGTCATTATTACTGTCGTAAAGAATTGCAACATCATTATATCAAAGAGTTATTGTACAAAATTATTATAAAAGTAACGGAAAAGTAACTCTTTCATTCCCTGAAAGTAAAGATTATGATTTATAATACGTTAAATTCTACATTTGTTTAATTATAATAACTATGGTAAATATTCCGATTAGGAGAGACAGTTCAAAATACATTGATCTTAATATACGTTGTACAAGGTAATGATCCTTAGTAAGATTTTTTCGCTGTCAGTCACTGTTCCTTAAAAAGTTATTAACAAAGTAAGTTATTAACATAGTAAGTAGTTATTAACATAGTTATTAACAAAGTCATTAACATAGTAAATAGTAATACAACTGATTTTTGGACAAATTGTATACTAAACACAGGATATAGGTGTTATTAATATATACACACTGTGAAAACTGGACCTTTTCTTTAAGGCGTGTCATTTATTTAATATATTACCTTAATTCTTATTTAATGTTAAACTTATAGGAAATAAATTCAAGTTTTATCGCCAAAAGTTAGCAATCAATAATAGCTATAGGGGGACCAGGGTCTATAAGGGTAAGTAGAATAATCGAGGCTACATTAAAAACAAAACACGCGTAAAGGTAAACGTGTCTGAGCACGCAGCAGCGACTGCCGCTAAGTCTGCTGTAACATCTTGTTGCGAACACATCTATGATAGAAGTTATGTCACAATTTTAAAAAATCGTACACCTAAGTAAATATTTTTAAAGTTTTTGTTTTACAATCGTATATGATTGTCTGAGATATTTAATTTTTACTTAGATAGTAAGTGTAGTTCTTACTTAATAAAGTCCAACAGATTTTTTTTGTTTACGTGTCCTTGTTATTGTATATTGTTAATGTTTTTAAAAAATAAACGGATGGGGATAGTACACTAACCACAGCATGGAACTTTATTGTACTATAATGAACAAGATTTAAAGACGCAGGTCAACAAAATTTAATAATATCCAATTTCATAAATCTTTTTTCGCGATTACACGCATGATGTATTACTGAAAATTTTGTACTAAATAGATTTCACCCCAAGAGTAATAAGTTCATGACGGAACCTGTGCTTAATGGTTTAGCAGAAAAAACTCTGCTGTCTTAATTAGAAGCCTATCCTATAACAAACGACTTTACGTTATAGATCTCATTTTGCTTTTTAAGAAGAAGAGAGAGCGCGGTATATATTTACTTCGATCGGACATTGAAACTACAGAGTTTCTTTAGTAAGTAGAACGTCTATCTTGCTCGCATGCATGTTCACCATTAATAGTCCGCTGGAACAGAGATAAAGTGGGAAAACAACAAGCTGTAACAATTCACTATTTCTCCGTGTCTTACTGTCTTACACTTTCGTTCCCTGAATATAGAGAACCAACCAAAAACCTGAAAATGGAAAGTTACTTTTTAAAAGTAACAAGTTACAATTACTTGTTACCGACTAAAAAAAAGTAACAAGTTACCGTTACTAATTACCGATTTTTAAAAGTAAATCGTTACAGTTACCGTTACTTGAGAATGTAACTTTTCGTTACTTTTTCGTTATTTTTTTAAAATCAGCGACCACCAATCACAGCAGAGGGACTTTCTAGTCTCAAGCGCTATGAGTAGCTTATGTCTAATTGTACCGTATCCAATTGTGTGAAAAATAACGATAAAAGTAACTGTAAAATTCATTACCGTTATCAAAAAAATGTAACTTTGTTACAATTACCAAAGAAAAACAGTAACACAGTTATCAGTAAAGTTACCAAAAATGTAATTTTGTTACAAGTAACGAGTTACTTCCATTTCCTGCCAAAAACTATCACCCGATAGCTGAACTCTTACAAGAACTCTATTCGAAACCGTTATGGATGCACTGGATTACGCCCACCCCTCCCCACAAGTGGAGCACCAGTAAGTAACAAAAACTAGACACATGAGCTGTGTTCAAATTTACTACCAACGCTGAAAATGTTATGTTACGTTACGTACACTATAGGTTTTCAGTACTAGTAGTCAATTTGAAACACAGCTATGTTTGGATTGAACCTCGCTTCGCAAAATTATAAACCTAAGGGAATCCAGTGGAATCACGCTTAGACTTACAACTTTCCACATGAAGCGAAGTTCATATCGAACTTACAGATCAAGTTTTTTTTAGAGTGCCCTTTTCCCGTATAGAAAACGGCTGAATCCGCTGCCTCTATACATATATACTTTCCAAGCGGATCGAAGTCCCACATTGGTTTCGACTTTTTACATGAAGCGAGGTCCACCTTATCTTATCTAGGCAAAATGAGTCTATGATTGCTGCGTCCTTCCCCCGAGTACAAATTCACTAACATACGTAAATATGCTAATAATGTGATATTTATACTCAGTAAAATTTATATCAAGATAGATACATATGTCTATACAATAATAACTAATATTTGTTAATAACTCTTTAACAAACGACGACTGACAGCTAACATCTTCTAAGGTCAATTAAGGTCATGATCTTGACAATACGTCACGGGTACTGATTCTTCTAACCGGTACATCTACCATGACATTTATTAGCCTATTTTATTTTCTATTTTTGCGACAGAAATTCCAAAATTGTTTAAAGAAATTTGATATTATCGACAACACATTGCTTAAATTAGGAACAATAACAAATTATGACAAGCTACGCAGAAAAGTAATGTGGTATGCCTTAGGATGGATCGTCATAGTTATATTAACAACATACTGCGCAGGTTTAATATTAAAAGAAGAACATGACGGGGTTATTGCATCAACAATGTATTTTAGCTTTCTACGAGATTATTGTTTTCATATTAATCTTATAGGTGATTTGATTAATGCAACCATCCTCGAGTTAGTACACGTTTTACATATACTTACAATTATATCTTTATCTTATGGCGTAATTATTTATGTAAATATGTAAAACCAAATAGTAATCCAAGAATATTTTACAATTTCTGAAGTGAAAATTTTAAAAATATTGATTAGAGGTAACTACTGCTTCAAATAATTTCATTTTCCGTCTATTTTTTTTATATTCAGATACACGGGATTAAAATTTGATCAAATCAATGAACATATTCGGAATTTGATGAAAAATCAAAGACACAAAATAACACAGGCTTGGGAAAATAACAGAATATATCCTCATCAAGATAGATTTTCGAAACCGTTAAGCAGCAAATGCATAATGTGGATCACTATGTAAGAAATTTTATGTAAATTCTATTAGTGATGGTAACATCATTGAAAAAATGTAACGTTTATAACAGTTAATGTCTGTATGCATGTCCAGACACCTTTACTTAGAGCTACACAAAATAAGCCGTGAAATAGACTCAATATTTGGAACCCAAATGACTATCAAAATGGCAAGCTATTTTGGTTGGATGGCGTTTGACTTGCGCGAAATTTTCTACCCAATACTTATCACAAATTATGTCAAATCTAAAACAATGACCATCGTGCTTCACACGATCTGCTTGACTAATAATATATTTAAATTCCTACTCATTAATTATATTTATGAAACAGTTACCACCAAGGTAGGTCAAATTACATTAAATTTCAGAAAACATTAATTTAAATTTGTTTACAATACGTAAATGAATTCAAAGATTATTATTGACATATAATTTTAAAATTAAATTAGAAATTTCTTTAATTACATTCTTTAATAATTACATTCATCATACATTACAATTTCAGGCAAAAGCAACAGCAGATATATTAAATAGATTGTCATATGTCACGTGTGATATTGAAGTTCGTGAAATCGTAAGTTTTAAAATACGTTAAAATTATTATTAAAGTAAATATTAAAAGAATAAGTAAATATAAAATTCAAAAAATATACATCAAAGTAATATATTTTTTACATAGATTTCGCAATTTTCGTTACAAATAGTTCATGCCCCACTTAGATTCTATGGAATTGGGTTTTTCCAATTTGGTTTCAAATTTCTTCACGGGGTATGTATTTACCACATAATTGCGTACCATATAATTCAAATTAACAAATATTTAAAAAAGCTTACTTGTATTTAATTTTAGTTCGTCACATCTATTGCCACTGTTGTAGTTATAATACTACAAGCACAAGTAAATAAGCAAAAATTTATATGAGATTATTACAAAGTTTGTAGAAGATGGTTTAATGATAATCTATATATGTATAATATAATGTGATTTACAAACTGCATTGTATATGTACAATATCTTCTGGATTTGATTCAGTATCCCCATATAAGCATTGAAAAAGAAAATTAATATGTAAAAAACAACTAATAATGTTTTTTGTAATAAAAGTGATAAATAAAGAGATATTTAATATTTTTTGTCCAATTTGTTTTTGTACGATTCTTTTAATTATAAAGGCGGGAGTAATTACATGTTTTTTTGATGTAAACTGTCAGTGTTTTTATACTCCAGTTAAAATTATTATTATTAACATGTTGTAGGGTAAAGCGGGGCTAGTTGAGCATAGGGGCAAGTTGCTGAAATGCAAATATCTAAATAACAAAAGAATATATAGATACGTCTATGCTTGTGTAATGTAGCACAAAGACGAAGATTACTGTGTCTTAATATGACAATCTGTATCTAACTGTCAACAGCCAAATATATATGTGCGCTTTTTCGTTTTCGTATATCAAGAGTAAATTATTAGGTAAATATTCTTTTTGATCTACATGATGGTAATTAAAGCGATTAATAATAATGAAATGTGTTTTATAGATATAAGTAATTATATTATCGTATTTTTTAACTTTAATTCAAGTTCAAGTTACTATTTTATTTATGGTTTTTAGTTATAAAAATTATTTCAGTCGACACCGATATGGGGCTTGTTACGGGTCCAATATTTCATAACGAACTTATATACTCAGCTGCTTAAATAAAATCTGTCTTTATGAATGATTTTCCTATTTTAACGATTAAACATATATTTTACGTTTAATTATTATTATAAAGAGTAAAGGTTTTAATTTTTCTAATTTTGTGAATTAAAACATTTGAAAAGAGAGAGTATTACAAATTATTATACTCTTAAGATGAAAATGATAAAAATTTGATTAATATACGTATAATCCTTTCGTATTTTTAATAATATATAATCTCATCAAACGGTTATCTTCATGGCTCAACTTATCCTTCGGGGATTCTCAACATGCTCCATAGGTAAGGCATATTGATCCACTTTACCTTGTAATTAAGGTAATTTTTTTCATACGAGATATATTAAGGATTTATAAATACTTAATTATTGAGCCAGATGAATATGCAAGGTTTTAAAACATTTACCATTAGTCTAATTGTGTCAAGATTTATAATAACTTAAAGAAAAAGTGTCACAACTAATTCCGCTCTACCCTGTATTACTGGTTGCTTTTCGATTTATATTTGAAAATATATTATGAATGTGGATTTTATTTTTTTAATCAGTTTTTTCTGTATAAAATAAATAGAAAAACAATATAAAATAGAATAAAAGTTCAATAATTTATTATGACCCTGTATATATATCTGAAGGACTAAGATTTTAATTAATATTGTTATATTAATACCATTTCATTACGGGTTTTTGTTTGAATTGCATATCTAAAAGTAAAAAATAGTTTTATTTAAGAAGAAAAAATTATATTAAGCAATATCCACATATAAAACAATATTTTGCAATAATTCAAACTTTTTGTGCCACTGGAGTAAAAGTACCGCAGATGACTATACTCGACTTAAGAAACTATATTATATTAAAAAACTATATTAAATAATATAGAATTCATAATTTTCATTATAAAAAATAGTTTAAAAAATTATACACCACTCAAATTCTGTGAAATCGCATTTTTCTAATTTTTTTCCAATTTGGAATCAAATTTCTTAACAGAGTACATTATATTTACGGTATAATTATATATTACAAAATTAAGATTCTGTTATGCAGTATGCTTAATTAAGCTTCTAACAAATATTTAAAAAAAACCTTCATATTTTGATTTCATTTTTAGTTTATCATGTTTATTGCCTATTTAGGTACATTAATATACGCGCAAGCAAATGAGTAAACATTTTATTAAACTATGAGAGTTTACAAAAACTTGATCTGATAATAATGCACATATAATGTTCATAAAATACATTACACGATTTTAGTGTTTCAATATCAGAGAGATGAGAAACAGTAAAAAAAAGAAAAAAGTTATTTGTTATTATTAAATATAGATAATAATTAATAAAATTTTATACAATAAAAATGAACTTTACTTTATATACATATATGTATATATATACATATATTATGTTTTTATTATACATCGATTATCATCTGTCAATGAATTTCTTGTTACAGACATGAATCATCATATTTACATATACGTTTTTATACATATTGTAGGGAAGCAATTGACACATAATTATCATATATTTATAATACACACATAATTGCAATATATTTATAATGTTTCTGCATTATTTATATATTTGTTACAACTGCAATTGCAATTAAAATTAATACTTTAATAACTTAAATACGAGTATGTATTAAAAAGGACAAATAAAAAAATAAAAAACAAAGTTGCCAAAATTCATACTTTTTATGTACCAACGTATATGAGTAAAAATAAAAGTATACCCATGATCCATCTATAAGTTTAGATAAATAATATAGAGCACAAAATATAGTAGATTGATTACTTTAATATTCCTAAGTGCTTTAACAGAAAGCACTTTGCGTCTAGTATCATTACCATTCCATTCAATTTATACTTGCAACTCATCAACAAAAGTACAGTTTGAAATAAAAATTATGTGTGCAATGGTCAAAAGTATTCGTACAATTTTAACACCATTTTTAATGGTCAGTTACGTATTTGGTTTAAGAATTGCCATATCTAATCATTCAAAATTATGGTTTAGTGTCACATATATGCTACTGATTTGGTCAGTGTACTATTTCTTCTCATCATCTGCATTAACGATTTCTTTTCACGTGTTTTTTTCCTTCGAGGACAAAATTTGCCATTATCTAGAAGTCTTTACGACGTTATTGTCAATCGTGTTTGGAATATATCATGACAAGGTAAAGAAATGTTATAATACCAGTAATAATATTATTAATGAAAAGCAATTGTATAAAATACACCCAATTATTAAGAATAAACATTTTCATATTTATTTACACAATTAAATAAATATATATATATATATAATAAATATAATTTTTATGTACCTCAAACACCTTGACCTCACATATGCTGTCAAGGTAATAACTTTGATGTTCAGAAATTTTGGCTGTTGCGGTGTCGCCGCGTCTGTCGTTGTTCGTTATCAACAAAATAATTTTTGACAAGTTGAATATTAGATACAGATTATATAGCTATTAAAGGGATCCTAAAGCCGTCTGTATTATTGACCAAATCATATAATTTTTGTATATAAGAAATACTTTTTTTCTCTTTCACAGATTCAAAAATTCTTTTCCAGGATAAATATACGCATTAATACGCATTAATACATGCTTGTGAGTTTATGCCGAGAACGACCAAAAATTTCGAAATTGATATATTTTTTACCATTTCTTAGCTTAACATGGCATCTCAAGTCGTGACAACATTTGTTTGATACGAAAGTTTTGCAACCTTTTATACTTACGAAATAGTAATCCTAAAACACATAGTTTGCACGAACAAATAACGTCGAATTCTTAGAATTAGACTTTAGACGCTTTATCGCGACAAATTTGTTATACGAAAATTGACACGAACGTACGACTGCGTGTATCATAGGTGCATGACCCAGGTAACACCTATTAGTTGCGAGGGGGTAACCACTTAATGTAATCATGGGATAGAGTCCTCGAAAGTCGAAATCATTTTAACCCTTACCGTACCAATATGGATAACTAGTGACCGAGCGATTCCTGTTCGTGCAAGTTTCTTTGAGTCTTTCGATATAAATTATACTACATTTTATTATTTTCCAAAATAAAGAGTCAATATTTATTCTAGAAAGTTGAAAGTATGTTGGTGAATTTTTAGAGATTTTTAAGAATATATCATGACAAGGTAAAGAAATGTTATAATACCAGTAATAATATTATTAATGAAAAGCAATTGTATAAAATACACCCAATTATTAAGAATAAACATTTTCATATTTATTTACACAATTAAATAAATATATATATATATATAATAAATATAATTTTTATGTACCTCAAACACCTTGACCTCACATATGCTGTCAAGGTAATAACTCTGATGTTCAGAAATTTTGGCTGTTGCGGTGTCGCCGCGTCTGTCGTTGTTTATTACAAAGTTATCAACAAAATAATTTTTGACAAGTTGAATATTAGATACAGATTATATAGCTATTAAAGGGATCCTAAAGCCGTCTGTATTATTGACCAAATCATATAATTTTTGTATATAAGAAATACTTTTTTTCTCTTTCACAGATTCAAAAATTCTTTTCCAGGATAAAAATATATGCATTAATACATGCTTGTGAGGCGGAGTTTATGCTGAAAACGACCAAAAATTTCGAAATTGATATATTTTTTACCATTTCTTAACTTAACATGGCATCTCAAGCTGTCAAGTCGTGACAACATTTGCTTGATACGAAAGTTTTGCAACCTCTTATACTTACGAAATAGTAATCCTATAAAACATAGTTTGCACGAACAAATAACGTCAAATTCTTAGAATTAGACTTAGACGCTTTATCGCGACAAATTTGTTATACGAAAATTGACACGAACGTACAACTGCGTGTATCATAGGTGCGTGACCCAGGTACCACCTATTGGTTGCGAGGGGGTAACCACTTGTAATCATGGGATAGAGTCCTCGAAATCATTTTAACCCTTACCGTACCAATATGGATAACTAGTGGCCGAGCGATTCCTGTTCGTGCAAGTTTTTTTGAGTCTTTCGGTATAAATTATACTACATTTTATTATTTTCTTAAAATAAAGAGTCAATATTTATTCTAGAAAGTTGAAAGTATGTTGGTGAATTTTTAGAGATTTTTAAACTTATTTTAAAGAGGTGAAAAAAACGAAGAGATTCTAGTGACCCTTGATGGTATGGATGAGGCACCAAATTGTAGATGGTACGGTAAGGGATAAAATTTATATGAAATCTCTATGTATAATTCAATAATTACGTATGCAACCGTGAGAAATCATTGTATAATATTAAATAAAATCGTGTATTTTATTTTACCAAATGACTTCATATATGTAGTGAAAAAAATTATTTTTAATCACATAAAATCATATAAAATCGAATGAAATCATGTAATCAGCGGGACAATATTTCAAGTAGTGGTTGACCCTCTCGATTGATTCATATACGTTTTATGTACGTTTTCTAAACGTATCTAATGTTCCAAAAACGTTTAAGAAACATATATAAAACTAACATGTGTTACTGGAGGAGTTATTGGTGTGGTAGTATATAAAGGCATCGATGCGCTGGAAAAACAGCGATCTCTGGTGACTTCGTCGGAATTCGAGCTTCGCTTTAGAATCCCCTTAATACAAAATATTATTGAGACATGGGAGGGGGGGAGGAATTTTATAATCATATAGATGGCATTTTGGTCTATAAGCTAAAGAGAGGGTGAATATCGCTTCACTTGAAAAATTGAAATCCTTATGGAACCTTCTTACGCCGCATAGAAAGTAAATTTACTTTGTGTCTTCGGAATCTCGCTCCACATTAAGTGTATGTGTGAATGCAATGGATTCCGCCTTTCACATCCTACAGGAGAACTTCCACTATCAAAAAATTAGACACTTTATAATAGGTTTGAATGGAACTTCGCTTTGCGTGAGAAGTTGTCAATATACATATATGTAAAACTTCGCTGTAAATATATAACTTTCCATACGAAATTTCGTTCGACTCAAATCTATAATACAAGCATACGACTAGTTTTTTGATAGTGAAATTCCCTCAATCTTAGAAAGAGACTAACTCCATTACTTCTATGCATAGACTTTTCAATGTGAAGCGAGGTTTCACTTAGGTTCATAAGTTTCTACGCGGAGCAAAGTTCCACATAGTTTTTGACTTTCTAGGCGAAGCGGGGTCCTTCCTTCTTTTTTAGGTAAAATGAAGTCTACGTTTGTATAATTCTGTCCCTCCGGTCCATGAATTTATTCAAAATATGTTAATAATATGATATATATATACTAAATAAAGTTTGAACTATAAAATTAGATACATATTCATATATATTGTACACTCTATTTGTTCATAACTTTTTAACGAACAATGATCGAGGACAGACCTCCCGGAGGTTACTTAGAGTCACGATCTTGACAACACATATCAAGATCAAGGTGATTGGGTGACTTGTTCAACCAATCGGAATACTTGTAATATATATTTATCTATTTCACATTCTATTTTCATTCATTCATAACAGAAATTCCAAAATTGTTTGAAGAAATTTGATAATATCGACTACACCTTGCTAAAGCTAGGAACAACGACAGATTATGACAATCTACGCAAAAAAGCAACATGGTGTGTCTTAGGATGGATTGTTACAGTTACATTAATAACATACTTCGAAGCTTTACTACTTAAAGATAAACGTGATGATGATATTGCGACAATTATGTTATTCAATTTTACAAGAGACTACTGTTTTCATATTAATCTTATGGGTGATTTGATTAATGCGAATATTCTCAAGTTAGTATATTTTTTACGTATACTTGTAATTATATTCCTTATCTGTTGGCGTAGTCATTTATACATATAAATAAATTAAACTAAATTATAATGCATGAATATTTCATAACTTCTGAAATAAAAATTATAAATGTAATAATAAAATATAGCTGCTGCTTACAATTAATTTCGTTTTCCATCTACTTTTTTTTAGATACACAGGATTAAAGTTTGATCAAATCAACGAATATCTTCGGAATTTGATGAAAAATAAAAATCATAAAACAAGAGCTTGGATAAATAGCAAGATATATCCTGACCACCGTAGATTTTCAAAATCACTAAATAACAAATGCATAACATGGATCATTATGTAAGAAATTTTATAAGTTTATTAATAGAGGTAACATCACGTAAAATTTTAATATTTATAAGTAACAGTACACATGAAACATAAAACTTACTATTTATGTTTGCATGTCCAGACACCTTTACTTAGAGTTATGCAAAATATCCCGTGAAATAAACTCAATATTTGGGACCCAAATGACTATCAAAATGGCATGCTATTTTGGTTGGATAGTACTTGACTTGCGCGAACTTTTCAATACAATACTTATCAACAATTATGTAAAATCAAGAACAATAGCCGTCGCCGTGCTTTCATTCTGCCTATCTCATCATATTTTCAAATTCCTGCTTATTAATTATATGTGCGAAACAGTCAGTGTGAAGGTAGATTAAATTATATTAAATTTAAAAAAAAAATTAATTTAAATTTTATTTATAATAAGTGAATGAATTTAAAAATTATTGAAAAAAATACAAAAATTAAATTAACGACTCAGATGATTAAAATTAAAATAATAAAACAACAAAGAGCTACAATCTAAAAAAAAGTATTATTAATATAAACAAACGCTTTAGTTACGAAGTCATTATCAATCTAAACAAAACTAACAATAATTCAAATCAAAGTATAAATTTAAAGTTGGGTAATGTTACAATAGTTGTAAAAATGAAACAAATCAAAACTATTTTTCATACTGTGAAAACTTCTTCGCAAATGCAAGAAACCTTTTAGAAATTATTGATATCTAAATTTAAAATTGAATTAAAACATTCTTCTAAATACATTGTTTAATTACATTAAACATATTACAATTGTAGGCAGGTGCAACAGCAGATTTATTAAATAGATTATCATATGTCACTTGTGATGATGAAATTCGTGAACTTGTAAGTTTAAAAATGAGTTCATTAAAATATTATTAAAATATATATTAAACGTACAAGTAAATATAAAATTAACAAAATATATAATACATTAAAAGAAATACGTTTTTTATATAGATTTCTCAGTTTTCATTGCGAATAGTGTATGCACCCCTTACATTCTGTGGAATCGGATTTTTCCAATTTGGTTTCAAATTTCTTCATAAGGTACGTTATATTTATTACATAATTCCGTACTATAAATAGTCAAATTCCTGGTAAATATTTAAAAAAAAGATTTAAATTGTTTTTATTTTTAGTTTATCATGTCTATTGCGACTGTTTTAGTTATAATAATACAAGCACAAGCAAATAAATAACAATTTTTATCATCGTGTTATGGCAAAGCTCATAAAAATCGTCTAGTGATAATATATGTACAACATAATGTTATTTATAAAGTTGTATATACAATACCTTCTAAATTTGATTTAATATCTCTATATAAGTATAAAGGTTATGTGTTTCGCGGATTTCCTCCGTGTCCAGATCCATTCTTGAGATGGCAACGTTTCGTGAACCTTGCAGTCCACTTCATCAGGACGAGGAGCAGCCTGATACTGTATCACGCGAGGAGCAGCCTGATACATAGTATCAGGCTGCTCCTCGCCTTGATGAAGTGGACTGCAAGGTTCACGAAACGTTGGCATCTCAAGAATAGATCTGGATACGGAGGAAACCCGCGAAACGCATAACCTTTATACAGAAACCACTCGTGGAAACCTCAAGAATATCTCTATATAAGCTTTGAAAGAGAAAATTAACATCTAAAAAAAAATTAATAACATTTTATGCAATAAAAAAGATAAATAAAAGAATATTTCTTAACATTATTTGTCAATTTTGTTTTTGCATTATTCTTTTCATTATAAGGCCGAGAATAGTCATATGACTTTTTTAGATGAAAACAATCTGTTATGTTTTTACAAAACTTCAATTGAAATCACTATTATTATTAGAATATTACTGATCGTTTTACTATTTAATAATACTTGAAAACATTATGGATATGGATTTAATCATGTTTTCTGAAAAAAATAAAAAAGCAAATATAAAAAAGAATATAATTACATAGATACATTTAATATATTATTATAACACCATATCTGACAAAAGAAAATTTTAATTAATATAATGTATATATATTTACTATATATAATTATTATATATATTTATTATACATATATATAGTTAAACTCCAGACAAGTATTTAAAAGAAAAGTTTATATATTATTTTTCTTTTAGTTTATAATGTTTATTGTCATCAGTGTAGGTATAATAATTCACGCAAATGAGTAAACTCTTTTATCAAAAAACTAGATCTGATAATAATGCACATATAATAAAATTCATATATAATAAAGTTCATAAAATATATTATACTATCTTATTATCTCTGTATTAGTCTATAAGTTTCAATAAATAATAAAACATAAATTGTGGTAAGCTAATTGCTTTAATATTCCTAAGTGCCTTAACAGAAATTGCGTCTATTATTGTTACCATTCAATTCAATTTATATAACTAACTGATCAACAAAGATACAGTTTGAAATAAAAACTTTATATAATGACAAAAAGTATTTGTATGATTTTAATGCCATTTTTAATAATTAATTACGTATTTAGTATAAAAATTGCCATAATTAATCATTTAAGATTATGGTTTATCGTATATACTGCTAGTTTGGTCAATTTACTATTTTCTCATGTGATTTGCATTTATTTCTTTTCGCATGTATTTTATTTTCGCAGACAATAGGTATATGTTATTGTCTAGAAATTTCTATGACATTATTGTCAATCGTGTTTAGAATATACTATGACAAGGTAACAAAATGTTATAATATTTGTAATAATATTAATAAAAACAATTGTTATAATATATATAATTATTTAAAATAAACATATTCTTGTTTATTTACACAATTAAATAGATAAAATATAAAGGTGTATATAAAGATTGTAATTCATAATACATTAAATTTTGCACTTATTCAATAATAAAAAACTGTGATAAATATTCCGATTATTTATTAATCTTAACATACGATATGTTATCAAAGTCATGACTTTAAATGACCATCAAATATTTAGACCATCGAAAATAATTAAAAATAAGTTATTGACAGAATAAGCTTCATAAACAGAACACGATTTTTGGGCAAATTAAATATTAGACACAGATTATATAGCTGTCATCTGAAACATTACGAAGGGGTGGAACTTTATAATCAT
Organism: Trachymyrmex cornetzi; assembly: GCF_001594075.2. Lineage (NCBI taxonomy): Eukaryota > Metazoa > Arthropoda > Insecta > Hymenoptera > Formicidae > Trachymyrmex > Trachymyrmex cornetzi. The sequence goes on from NW_017295784.1 coordinate 2,760,606, forward strand.
GTAGATTTAATGTTTTCCTATAAACAGGGAGAGAGAGAAGTATATGTCACTTTGCTCAGAAAATTAAAACTTCTATGAAACCTTGCTCTGCGTGGAAAATTATAAATTTTGCTTTGTTTTCGAAATCTTGCTCCGCGTTAAATGCGTACGCGTAACTGCAATCATTTCGCCCTTTTTCCTTCTAAAGGACAAGCTCAACCATCAAAAAACTAGACACATAGGTTTAGATTGAACCACGCTTTGCATAGAAAGTTGTAACCTTTGTGGAACATTACTTCATACCGATATACAACTTTCCATGCGAGGTTCAATTGAAATATGATTTTTTAAGTCTAATTTTTTAGTAATTGGGCTCTTCCCTTTCGTAGAAAAAGGCAGGTTCAATTGCACGTATACCGGGTGTTTCAGATCATCCGTATACCCCATTTAAAAACGAGGGAAGTGGTTACTTTAAAGAATATTTTAGACAAAATCATTGGTAATCAAGTAATGCATTACGTGGGCTATTAATCTTGAGTGGCGTCGTGAATGTTATGTCGAGGTCGACTTGAATTTTTTTAATGAGAATCCGTATCTTTCATTGCATATTCTCATAGTTGACGTTAAGATGTTTTCGAAACACTGGTTACGAATACTTTTTAGTTGAGATATTCCTGAGTTATGAAACTTCAAAGTTTCAGTACCGCCGGGGTTAGCATCATCAAAGATGTATTTAATTTAAGTCGACCTCGACATGACCTTCGCGATGCCACCCAAGATCAATCGCATATATCCAAGTAATGCATTACTTGATTCCCAACAACTTTTATCTAAAATATTTCTCAAAATAACCACTTCCTGCGAAATTAAAACATTCTTCAAAATACATTCTTTAATTACATTAAACATATTACCGAGGGGGTAACCACTTAATGTAATCATGGGACAGAGTCCTCGAATTCATTATAAAATTCCCTTCGCTTGAAAAGCCATTACGTAAGCAAGGAAGAGTATAGAATAGTTTATAATATTAAATAGTAGATATAAAACGTTATTTTATCAAACTCTTTTGTTAATAACTTTTTCACGAATAACGAGCGACGGCTAAAACCTATTGGAGGTTTTTACTTAGAGCCATGACCTTGACAATATATGTCAAGGTTAAGGTCATTGAGACTGGTCCCCTAACCGCACTTTGACCCTAATGTATATACATATATGAGTAAAAATAAAAGTATACCCATCATCCATCTATAAATTTCAATAAATAATAAAGCATAAATTGTGATCAGCTAATTGCTTTAATATTTCTAAGTGCCTTAACTGAAATTGCATCTACTATCGTCATCATTCGAATAAATTTATACAACCAACTGATCAATAAAGATACACTTTGAAATAAAAACTAAGTGTGCAATGACCAAAAATATTCGTATGGTTTTAATGCCATTTTTAATAATCAATTACGTAGTTGGTTTAAGAATTTCCATGTCTAATTATTCAAAATTATGGTTTAGTGTTACATATATGCTACTGGTTTGGTCAGTGTACTATTTCCTCTCATCATGTGCATTAATAACTTCTTTTAATGAGTGTTATTCCTTCGATGATCAATTCTGCCTTTATGTAGAAAGCTTTATAACAATATTAACAATCGTGTTTGGGATATATCAAGATAAGGTAACAAAATGTTATAATATATATTTGTAACATTATTAGTATAAAACGATTGTTATGATATACGTAATTATTAAGAACAAACATATCCTTGACGATTTACGCATTAAATATGTACAATTAAAATATGTAAAAAATATATATATAAATTATAACTCATAATACATTAAATTCTACATGCATCTGTTTAATAATAAAAACTGTGGTAAATATTTTGATTATAGATCTTCATATACGTTATTAAGGTTATTACTTTGACTGACCTTCAAAAGTTTTGGCGTCAGTCGTTCGTTAAAAAATTATTAACAGAATGAGTTTCATAAATATAACATGATTTATGAACAAATTAAATATTAGACACAGGTTATTTAGCTGTTAATATAAACATTACAAAGGGATAAAATTTTACTATCCTGTAGACTTCATTTTGTTCTATAAGCAGAAAAAAAGGTGAGGTAAACATCGCACCGCTTGGAAAATCGAAATCCTTGTGAATACTTCACGTGGAAAATTGTAAATCTTGCTTTGTTTTTGGAGTTTTTTACGCTTCGCGTAAAGTGTGTGCACGTGTGCGCACGTTCGTGTGTGCGTGCGTGCGTGCGTGCGTGCGTGCGTGTGTGCGTGTGTGCGTGTGTGTGTGTGTGTGCGCAGTGGATTCTGCCCTTTTTTCTTCTATAAAGTTCAATCCACTATCAAAAAATTAGACACATAAAGTAAACATCGCACCGCTTGGAAAATCGAAATCCTTGTATATATACTTCACGTGGAAAATTGTAAATCTTGCTGTTTTTGGAGTTTTTTACGCTTCGCGTAAAGTGTGTGCACGTGTGCGCACGTTCGTGTGGGCATGTGTGCGTGCGTGCGTGCGTGCGTGCGTGCATGCGCGCGCGCGCGCGCGCGTGTGTGTGTGTGTGTGTGTGCAGTGGATTCTGCCCTTTTTTCTTCTATAAAGTTCAATCCACTATCAAAAAATTAGACACATAAATTTTGATTAAACTATTATACGTTTTGAATGAAAAGTATCTATGTGAAACGTCACTTCACGTGAATGTATAACTTTTTACATGAAACGAGATTCACTACGTGTCTATAATTTTTAGTAATGGGCTCTTCTTCGTAGAAAGAGTCAGATCCATTGTCTCTACATAATACTCTTCAACGCGAAGCAAGGTTTCACATGAATTCACAACTTCCCATGCGCAAAGCGAAGTTCCATATTAGTTTCGACTTTCGACACGAAGCGTAGCCTACATCACCCTCCCCTCTGTTTATTGGCCGGGTAAAACAAAATCTGATTGTATAGTTCAGGTCCTTCCCTATCCACAAATTCACATAAATATGTAAATATGTTAATAATGTGATATTTGTATTAAATAAAATTTAAACTATGAAGTTAGATACATGCTTAATATGCATAAATATACTGTAAACTTTTTTGATAATAATTTTTTAACGAACAATGACTGAGGACTAAAAATGACTTTCCGATGGTCACTCTTCATGATCTTTATAACATATATCAAGGTCAAGATGCGGCTAGCTCTTCTAAATATACTATAATATATTTGTCTATTTCACATTCCATTTTTGTGACAGAAATTCCAAAATTGTTTGAAAAAATTTGATATTATCGACAACACCTTGCTAAAGCTAGGAACAATGACAGATTACGATAATCTACGCAAAAAAGGAATATGGTGTGTCTTAGGATGGGTTTTCATAGTTATATTAACAATGTACTACTCAGTTTCATTGCTAAAAGATAAATGTGACGGTGACATTGTATTAATTATACTTTACTGCATTCAACAAGACTACTGTTTACATATCAATTTCATAGGTGATTTGACTAATGCAAGTCTCCTTCAGTTAGTATTTTTTTTTATATACTTATTACTTATATTGTTACATTATGGCTATAGTTGTTTATACAGGGTGTTTGGAATTTAAATGTCAAAACTTCAGGAGCATGGGGGGGATCAATAATAAACTAAGAAAAAAAGTCCTGTACAGATATGCCCATCTTTGCTTAGTTTTGGAGAAAATAGCAAAACAGACAAAACGTAAGTTTTCATTTTTGTACTTTCTCATTACTTATTGTATTTGTATATATTCATATTATATTTATTCACTTGCTTACTGTAGATATTGTTCAAAATATTGATCTCTTGTCGCAGAAACCATACACGAAAACCATATCAGCATATTCAATAGTTAGAATATGTATGCAGAATATTGTGACAGGAGCAATTCTCTCGATGACTTCTGACGAGTAACTGACGAATTTACAAAAGATAAACAGAAATATAAACAAACAAAAAAATTTCACCTGAAAACCGAATTATTAATATTGTTTTCGTACACGATTTAAGCGACGAAAATCGCGCGTTCAGACCTTGACGGAAAAGCAGAAAGCGGAAAAGCAGTGACCAATCGCGTTGGTAGTAAGTAGTACAAAAAACCGAAATTGTCGACTACCAGCGCAAGTTCTGATTGGCTGCTGCTTTTCCGCTTTCTGCTTTTCTGTCAAGGTGTGAACGCGCCATAATACTTCAGAAGCAGTACGAGAACGAAGCAACTACGTTTTGTCTTTTTTGCAATTTTCTCCAAAACAAAACAAAAACGAGCATATTTTTACAGAACTTTTTTTTCTTAGTTTATCGATCCCCTACACGCTCCCAAAGTTTTAACATTTAAGTTCTAAATACCCTGTATAAATAACTGTATAGTTATTGATGTACATAAAATTAAAGTGTAATGCATAAATATTTTACAATTTCTAAAGTGAAAGTTTTAAAAGTACTTATAAAATAAAGCTACCGTTTCGATTAATTTCATTTCCCATCTATTCTTTTTATATTTAGATACATAGGATTGAAGTTTGACGAAATCAATGAACACCTTCGGAATTTAATAAAGAATCAAAAACACGAAATAACACGGGCTTGGGAAAATCCTCGGATATGTCATCACCAACACAGATTTTCGAAACCACTAAGTAATAAATGTATAACGTGGATTATTATGTAAGAAATTTTATCTAAATTTTATTAGTAGCGGTAACATCATGGGAAAAAATTAACATTCATAAATAACAATATACATGAAATAAAACTGAACATTTATGTTTGTCCAGACATCTTTACTTAGAATTACGCAAAATATCCAGTGATATAAACTCAATATTTGGGATCCAAATGACTACCAAAATGGCATACTATTTTATTTGGATAATAATTGACTTGCGCGAACTTTTCAATACAATAATTATCGACAATTATGAAAAATCTAAAATAATGGCTATCATCATAACGTCATTCTACTTATCACATCACATTTTCAAATTCCTGCTTTTTAATTATATGTGCGAAACAGTCAGTATTAAGGTAGATTAAATTTTAGAAAACATTAATTAAAAAAGTGTTTATAATTGATAACAATGTAAAGATTATTATTTTGACATCTTAACTTAAAATTAAATTAGAAGTTTCATTAAGATGCATTCTTTAATGACATTAAACAAATTACAATTTCAGGCAAACGCAACAGCAAATTTATTAAATAGATTATCATGTACCACTTGTGATGTTGAAATTCGTGAAATCGTAAGTTTAACAATAAATTCGTTAAGATATTGTTAAAGTGCATATTAAACGTACAAGTAAATATAAAATCAACAAGATCTGCATTAAAAGTAATACACTTTTTATATAGATTTCACAATTTTTATTGCGAATAATTCATACGCCCCTTAGATTCTGTGGAATCGGACTTTTCCAATTTGGTTTCAAATTTCTTCATAAGGTATGTTATATTTATTACATAATTAAATTACAAATAGTACTACAAATAATCAAGTTCGTGGACAAATATTTTAAAAAGAACTTACAAATTGTCTTTATTTTTAGTTTATCACATCTCTTGTGACTGTTTTAGTTATAATAATACAAGCACAAGCAAATAAGTAACAATTTTTATCAAATTAAGGCAAAGTTCATAAAAAATACTTTAATGATAATATATACAAAAAACATATGATAATATGTACAACACATTACAATTTATAAAATACGTTGTATGTAGAGGAAAGTGGGAGAACTGTGAGCACCTAAGAGAAATTTATTGCCCTGGAATGGTTTACCAAGTTTAAAGCGATATAAATATGGAAATAGAAACTATAAACATTCTTCTATCATTATGTATCCTCATATCGAACAGATTTTCGTTCAATAAGGTTGTATTTAACCAAAAGGAAAAAACCGAAAAGCGAAAAAATTTCTTGCGCGTCGGGTAATTGTGCGCAAAACAAAAGTCGTAAGAAATGAATAAATTGTAGAATGTTCACAAAGAGAAATCAGAAAATATATTCATTATATTGCAATATAAATATATATTAAATATATTTTAAATATACATATATGTATTAAGAAAAAATATAAAACTAATATAATAATAATGCACATATAGACTTTAGCGAAATAAAACGGCAAAATAAAATAATAATGCCAAGAAGAAACGAAAAAATTAGTGTTAGTCACACAGTATATGGAAGATGGATAATTGTTCGCATTTCAAAACGCTTACAGTTGCCCGCCGCGATCTGACTCGGTATGAAATACGATTACTTCAACAATTCCTAACCAAACTTAATAAATAACAGCTCAAAAAATGCACATATTAATGTACTTTAATAACGTATGCAACTTTAAATAAACAAATTAAAAATATAGACTTACCACCTTATTTTCTGAATGCTAAAATAACAAGAAAAAATGTGATTTCACTTTTTTGTATCTCTCTGGCTAGCAATGTATTTAGGTCGTATCTTTATGCAATAAATGAGATAAATGAAAGAATATTTCTTAATGTTATTTATCAATTTTGTTTTTAATTCTTTTCATTATAAATCCAAAAATAGCAATCTGAATTTTTTATATAAAATAAAAAAATTGACCTGTGAATTATTATAAAACTCCAACTAATATCATTATTATCAAAATATCATATATTACTCATTTTTCAACTTATTCATATTTGAAAACATTTTGGATATATATTTATTCACAATTTTCTGATAAAAGTAAATAGAAAAACAAATATTAAACAGAATAAACGTTAAACAGTTTATTATGTTTAGTAGGTATGTCTGGAGAATGAAGACTTTAATTAATATAACATTGTTTTATTGCGAGTTTAGAACGTAATTGTATATTATTGAAAGTTCATGGGAAATAAGTAATAAGATATAAAAAAGTGTATTAATAAATATCCATATAAAACAATATTTTGCAACAATTCACATTTTATCACCCCTTGAGTATAAAAATACCGTAGATGACTATTTCCGGATTAGAAAAACTCATTTTTTACATAAAGTTTTCTTATATATAGTTTTCCTAATATCATTGAACGCATTTTTTTTTAATTTATTGACTACCAAGAAACTTTTATCAAATATATATTATATTTACTTTATCAAATATATATTATATTATATAATTTAATAATATAACAATGTATCAATCATTGTTATAATCAATAGAACCAATGCGTTTTATTGTATGAAAGCGTTGTAAGTTCTGTATTTTATCACATACCAATATTTAACATGAAAAGTGCTATTACAATCAAAGAAAAATGAGTTGTGCAACTTAAAACATTGTAAATACATTGTATAATTGACATATTTATTTGAACTTACAACATTTTGAATTATATTTTTATTTGAACTTAAATAGTTTAGAATATTTAACAAATTTAATACAAATTTTGAATTCAAATTACTTGATTCACAAATTTTACAGATATAGATTGCTCATATCTTTAACTATTGCGACAATTTCTTATAGAATTTTTGAAATGGTAATTTTCAAGAAATGTCTTTTCTTTCTTCTAAAAAATTTAAAGAATGGCATTTATTATATTCTGCCATGGCATGCTTCAATTAATATTCATACTATCTCATGCTATATAATAATATTTTCAAATATGTATTATATAATAGCATTATACAGAGTGTCCAAAAATTCAAGATTTAAAATACTCTATAGCAACACAGTTTTCAAAAAATTTAATATAAATTTATTTGTAAATTTTTATTTTAGCAATTTCTGAGAAATAAGGATTTAAATAGGGATTAAAAATTACAGAGTGTGTTTAGATTTTTAGATGATTACAAGTGAGCATATAAGATAATATTGAACGAGCTGAAGTGTGCGCTGATCAGCGCTCACTAATACCTACATCATACGCACCGTGACTCATGGATATATGACCGTCACATAGTCTACAATTAATCATATTTAAACCCTTGTTATCTCAAATATTGCTGCTAAAATAAAAATTTACAAATAATTTTTTTATTAAAATTATAATAAAATGGCTTAATTGATAAAAATTCAAAATATATAAAACAGGAGCTACGAGCCAAAATAATATATTTGTAACAATGTTCAAAATAATTATAAACAAAACGTTTCGACCTACCATGAGGTCATCTTCAAGTTATACAAAATTAAATTATGTGCGGACTCATTCTATAATTTAATTTTGTATTAACAACTTGAAGATAACCTCATGGTAGGCCGAAACGTTTTGTTTATAATTATTTTGAACTTTGTTACAAATATATTATTGTCTCGTAGCTCCGGGTTTATATGTTTTAAATTTTTATCAATTGAGCCGTTTTATTATAATTTAATTTTATTAAAAGCGTTAATATTTTGTTTATAATTATTTTGAACATTGTTACAAATATATTATTTTGGCTCGTAACTCCTGTTTTATATGTTTTGAATTTTTTTATTTTTTTGAGAACTCTCTTGTTATATTTTGAGTCACGAATTTTGAGACATTCTAAATAAACAAAAATATCATAAATATAAAATAAGTATAAAACACATAAAAATATTACAAATAATATTTCTATTATATTTATTTATTATGTATTTGTTTTAAAGAAAAAATATATTCTTCATTAATTTAATTTCAATAAATAGTGATACATAAGTACTAGACTATTTACTTTAATATCCATAAGTGCCTGATTAAAATTACAAAGATGCGCTATCTTTACTCTTCGATATAACCTATGCAACCAACATAGTCAATAAAAAGACAGTTTGAAATAGAGATCGTGTGAGCGATGATCACTGGTATTCGAACAATTTTAAAGCCATTTTTAATGATTAGTTACATGTTAGGTTTGAGAATTGACAATTCATCTAATTATTCAAGATTATGGTTTAACATTCTATACATGATACTAGTTTGGTCAATTTACTGTTTCCTCTCAAAATCTGCATTAATATCGTCGTTTAATAAGTTTGTTTCCATCGAGCAGCACATTTGCTATCGATTAGAAGTTATCACGACTATATTGTCAATCATATTTGGTATATATCACGATAAGGTAAGGAGATATTAAAATATATGTAGTGGTAAGAAAATTAAATTAATATTGTAAACTGTAATACATACAGTTATTAATAATTAGCAATTTCGAACATATGCAATTACAACAGATAAAAAATATATAAGGCTTATAATTGAAAGGTTATAAAAGTTATACATCTATTCTCTCTCTCTCTCTCTCTCTCTCTCTCTCTCTCTCTCTCTCTCTCTCTCTCTCTCTCCCTCTCTCTCTCACTAATAAAAACTGTTATATAAACACAAAATCCCGCACATATTAACATAGTGTGTATGATAAATTCCTTTTTTCTAAATATCTAATAAAATAATTAATTTATATTATATAAGAAATGTTTTATAAAAGAATAGAATTAAAAATCTTTATATTTTCTTGAATTATAAAATATATACTATTAAATATATATGCTCAATAATATTACCACATTTTTGGATAATAATTATTTTATCTTCCTGTGATAGAAATTCCAGAACTGTCTGAAGAAGCTCGATATTGTCGACAACACTTTGCTTAAATTAGGAATTATGACAGACTATGACAAACTACACAAAAAAACAATATGGTTTGTCTTAGGATGGTTAATAATGATTATATTAACAGTTTGCAGTACAGCCTTGTATGCAAAAGATGTATATAACCAGAATTATGCAAGAACCATATTTTATATATTTTTTCGAAACTACTGCTTTCATATTAATTTTGTCGATGATTTGACTACTGCAAGTATTCTCGAGTTGGTATACCCTTTTTTTACATATACCGTTATGTTTTTATCTTAATAATAATAAAACTAAATTATGATTCAAAAAATTTTATAATTACTAAAATACTTTAAAAAATTTCTATACAATATAGCAGCTATTTGCAAATAACGATATATTTTATTTATATATAGATACACAGGATTAAAATTTGATCAAGTTAATAAACATCTTCATAACTTAATGAAAAATAATAAACATGAAGTAAAACGAGCTTGGGAAAATTCTATGATAAATTCTCACCAACACAGATTTTCGAAATCACTAAGCAACAAGTGCATAACGTGGATCGTTATGTAAGACGTTTTATATAAATTATATTGCAGTGTCATAAAATGTCATAATCACAAAAAAATAATGTTTATAATTAGTATATACATGGAATATATAAAACTTTGTATTTATATATGCACATACAGATATCTACACTTAGAATTGCGCAAAATATCCCATGAAATGAATTCAGTGTTTGGAATACAAATGACTATTAAAATGATATGCTATTTTGGTTGGATAATACTTGATTTACGTATAATTCTATACGTAATCTTCATCGACAGTTACATAATATCTAAAATTATACCTGTCTTCGTTAGCTTAATCTGGTTTTGCCACAACGTTTTTAAATTTGTGCTCATTAATTATATGTGCGAAACTGTTACCACTAAGGTATTCTTTATATTTAATTTTTAAAAATTAATTTAAAATTTTAATTAAATAATGCTTAATTTAGTAATATCTAATATATAAAATAACATATATATATTGTCATATAAAATCTAATTATTTAATTATATTTTAGATTATATATTTCAAATATTTTTTAGTTTTAGTTTCTCATCAATATTAATTATATTCGACAAATTATAATTTTAGGCAAGTAATACATCAGATTTATTAAATAGGTTGTCATATTCCACTTATGATGTAGAAATTCGTGAAATCGTAAGTTTTAAAATAAATTTGTTGAAATATATTAAAATAAATATTATATAATATTTAAGTAAATATAAAAAATCCATATTAATAATAACTGTATTAATATACACAGATTTCACACTTTTTATTACAAATGACTTATGCGCCACTTAAATTTTGTGGAATTGGATTTTTTCAGTTTGGCTTCAAATTTCTGCACAGGGTACGTTATACTTTTTACACAATTGCATACTATAATCAAATTCATGACGTATATTTAAAAAAGAACTTACACACTCTGTATTTATTTTTAGTTCATCATGTCTATTATGACCGTTTTAGTTATAATATTACAAGCGCAAGCAAATAAGTAAACTTTTTTATCAGATTATAGCAGATTTTATAAAAAATAATCTATAATATAATGTAGTATTTAATGATAATATATAATGTGGTTTATCAAATGCTTTATACGACATCTTCCGTGATTATATATCTGTATACTATAAGTACTGAAAAAAAAATTGATATAACTGAAAAGTAATTGATAGATATTTAGATAATACATGCATGTTATGCAATAAGAAGATAAATAATAAATATTTAACATGTTGTTGTATCGATTCTGTCTTTGTAAGATTCTTTTCATTATCAAAAGAATCATTTTTTACATGAAACTTTTTTTGATATTCTCTACATATTGCAACAGTTTTAGCTACAGCAATACAAGAGAATGGAAATAAGTAAACATATATTGTCATTAAATTATAATAGCTCATAAAATGTAGTTCGTAATAAATAATAATATTTAATGCACAATTTATAAAACATAGTTCATAATATTATAACTTTATATGTTGTACAAAGTAAACAATGAATATTTCTTATTATGTTTTTATATCGATTTTATATTTCCTCAATTCTGTTTATAAAGAGAATTATTCTTTGTATACAATTTTTATGTAATTATTAATTAAATAATATAATTTTTATCATAACAAAAAACAATTTTTGTCATTACATTATTTATGGTATTTGTATATAATATATTTATTACAGCTGTAATTGTGATTAAAATATATCTGTGCTATTTGAAAATATGTTTACGTTGCATCATTATATAAATGCTCCGATTAAAAAAAGAGAAAATGAAAATATCAAGTACTATATTAGTATTATGTGAACATATTTGTTCATACGTAAAGAAGTACTTTATCTATCATCTGCTTTAATCGTGTTACATAAATTTTAGTAGATTGATTACCTAATATTTATAAGTACCTTAATAGAAATTACAAAGATTACGTAGCTTTACTGTTGCATGTATGAAGTCAGTAAAAGACGACGAACAGTTTGAAATAGCAACGGTGTGCAGAATGAATCGAAGTATTCGAACAATTTTAATGCCACTCCTGATGATTAGTTACATTTTTAGTTTAAGACTCACCAATCTACCTCTAGGTCACGCGAAATTGTGGTTTAGTCTCTTATATATGCTGACAATTTGGGTAATTTATTATTTTCTTTTAATGTCAGTATTAATACCTTATCTCAAATTTTATACCAGTACCGAATATCACATTTGCTATTTGTTGGAATTGTTTACAACCTTGTTATCGATCGTATTTGGAATATATCATAATGAGGTAAGTAGATATAATATTTTCAATTATCAGCAATAATTATGAGTGCATATCTACATAGCTACAATACTCAAAATAATTATAAATTTTTTAACTTGACATTTAACGAAGTACAAAGACATGAAGATAATTACATAAAAAAATTCTTATTGTTTAAATTACATTAAATCATAAAATCTTTCTGTGCATATTATTTTGCATTTTTTACATCAAATTTTTTTCTACATATGTTACTAATACAATTATGTATTAATATTATATTAATTTATAGTATATACAGATATAAATTAATTATACAATAATGACTAAAAATGCAATAAAGGTATTATTAGATGTATAAGCTGCAATAATGTTGTCAAATTTTCAGATAAATAATAATATTATTCATTTATTTCATCTATTCTACTTGCATCTTCCCGACAGAAATTTAAAAACTGCTTGAAAAAGCTCGATATTATCGACAATACACTGCATAAACTTGGAATAGTGACAAATTATGACAAACTACATGCAAAAACTCTATGGCTTGTCTTAGGATGGTCCATGATAGTTATATTAATGAATTGTAGCTCAGCTTTATTTTTAAAAGTTGAACACAATTGTGACATTGTAACAGCTATGCTTTTTATCTTTTTACTAAACTACTCTTTTCACATTAATGTCGTCGATGATTTGACTAATGCAAGTATTCTTGGGTTAGTATCTTTTTACACGGTCATAATATGTTTATAATACTTTATAATACAGTTATATATGTAATACAACTAAATTATCATTCATAAATATCTCACAGTTTTTGAAGTGTTCTTAAAATTTTCGATACAATACACTATTTGTAAATAACGATTTTATATTCAATGACTCTTTATATTAAGATACATAGGATTGAAGTTTGATCAAGTTAATGAACTCATTCAGAATTTAACAAAAAATAATAAACATGCAATAAAACCAGCTTGGGAAAATTCCATGATACATTCCTATCGACGAAGATTTTTGGAAATTCCAAGAAATGACTACATCATATGGATAATTTTGTAAGACAATTTTATTAATTTAGATAAGTTCTATTAACTACAGCAATTTTATCTTGTATAATTTGGTATTACAGACATCTTCATTTAGAGTTGCGCAAACTATCCCGAGAGGTAGACTCAATATTTGGGACACAAATGACTTTTAAAATGGCATGTTATTTTAATTGGATAGTGATTGACTTACGTATAATTTTCTCTGCAATACTTACTGATAATTACGTGAAATCTAATAATATACTGTGTGCAGTCCTATATTTATTCTTGCTTTTTCATAACGTTAGCAAATTTCTACTCATTAATTATGTGTGCGAAACAGTCAGCACCAAGGTATTCATTTTAACTTAAACTTTTTAAATGTTATTAATTTAAAATTTATTTTTAATAAAAAGTACTAGTACTAGTGACACCTTTAAATTCCTAAATTAGAAATAACTTCAATTTTGTTTCAACACATTCCAATTTTAGGCTGATGCAACAGGATATTTATTAAATAAATTATCATATACTACTTTTGACGTTGAAGTTCGTGAAATCGTAAGTCTTAAAATAAGTTAACTAAATTTTATTTAAAAAAACATTAAATGTCAAATTTAGTACAAACGCTAACAAAATATGCATTAATAGTAATGTATTGTAATAATACAGATTTCACAATTTTCATTACAAATGACTTATGAGCCTCTTAGATTCTATGGAATTGGATTTTTCCAATTTGGCTCCAAATTTCTTTACAGGGTATGTTATATTTATTATCTAATTGCATACTAGAAATAATAAGTCATGATAAATACTTAAGATGAAAACTTATATATGTTATCTTTATTTTTAGTTTATCATGTCTATTGCAACCGTTTTAGTTATTGTAATACAAGCGCACGTAAATAAGTAATTAATTTTAACAAAACATAACAGAATTCATAAAAAATATTTTTAATAATAAGCAATTTATATGGTCTAATTTATGTTACACAATATCTTCTACGTATCATGGATGATTTGATATTCCAATATTGAAATTATGGGAAAAAATTAATAATTGAAAAAGTTTATTACAATAACATCTGTCTGCAAAAGATATATTTTCCTATATAATTGAATTATATATCTTTCTACAACTCTTTCATTTTTAATAGAGAATCATTCCTTATATATAATATATTTTTAATGTAACCTAAATAAAATAACATGATTTTTACTGAAACAAAAACAGCGCTTTAATGTTTAATTATGATATTTATATATGTGTAATCTATTATAATTACATATATGTATAGTAATAATATAATAATTATAACTGTGACTAACATCTGTCACATGATGTTTAATAATATTTTTTAATCCTGCTACAGCACTGCAAATGTCTAAATAAAACATAAAGAATATTAAAACAATATTTTTTTGTATTTTTATTATAAAGATATATTTAGGGGAAAGGGGGGTAAGATGACGACCTTAAGTATTGTCGATTTTTCCTAATTTCTGTGATGAGGTAAAGAGACTGATTTATTTTTTTTCAAGTTCACTACAGTCTTAGTTATCATTTGTAAAAATTATAAAGTTGTTAAATAAATTACAATTCTTAAAAATTTAATTTTTTTAAGGACATTTCAATTTCGTTATCTTGCCCCCATATGTGGGTAAGATAACTCTTAATAAGATGACGAAAAATCAATTTAAGACGTCGATTCGACATCGATTCCATTGTTATTTCTCACTACGTATTGTGGGAAGAAAGATTTGAACCATAAGCATCAAATTATTTATTATTTGAGTTGCGAAAATGTCACGCGTGGTCATGTAGTACATAACCTACAATCTACCTCCAGAGAGCGTCTGCTTACTCGTACACGACATTCGTCATCTTACCCACAGTTACCGTATAATTTTATTTAATTAATAGAGCCATTATAATACGAAAAATAAAAAAATATTAATACGTTATTGTATGTTTTTAGTTATACAATATTGCAATTTAAAAAAAAAATGAAAGTATTTACTATAATTATGTCATTCCTTATATACAAATACTGCAAAATTACAAGTGAATGCATCCCCCGAAACACATTTCTTAATATATTATCTATTTTTGTAGTCGGATTGAATTCAAACTATAAGAGATTATGTATTATTATCTAAAGCCTTTAATGAGTTATAAAGCATCTGCTTTTCATCTATTATTATCTTTAAAAAATTAATAATTCGTTATCTTACTCTCTTCGTCGTCTTACCCCCCTTTTCCCTATTTTATGTAAGACACAGGTACAATACCCCACATTCTATTTCGCTCGATACGTCGCGTAAACTTTAATGGATTGGTTACTTTAATATCCATAAGGTGTCGTAATAAAAATTAAAAAATTCTATATCATTACCATGCTACTGTATGTATACAATTATCTTGTCAGAATTGCAGTTTTGATGAAAATACAACCGTACAATGACTAAAAGTATTCGAACAATTTTAACATCACTCCTAATAATAATCAGTTATGTGTTTAGTTTAAGAATTGCTAGTTTATGTAGAAATTACTTAAAATTGTAGTTCAGTCTTTTTTATATATTGCTCATTTGGTCGATTTATTATAATCTTTTGACATCAGCACTTTAATATCTTCTTTTAATAAATGAAATTCCATCGAGTACCATATGTGCTATTCGCTGAAATTGTTTACCTTACTGACACAACCTTATTGACAATCGTGTTTGTTATACCATGATATGGTAAAAAGGTAATAATATCATGATAAGGTAAGTAGAGATGTGTTATTATTATAAAAATATAATTGTTTATTAATAATAGCCATTGACACTATACAGTACTAAGAGTAAAAAAATAAAGAACAAAAATTATTTAAAAAAACAACCACTAAACATTATCACTAAATAACATCGATATTTGTATTATAAATGTATCTGCTTCGTGTGAAAACACAAATTTATCCAGTTCTGTTTAGAGGATAGTTTGCTATATAGAAAATTCAGCATATCGATTATTTCATCATACATTTACGTAAGTATAGTGAATTATAAAGATCCATCGTTAGTTTACAAAGTTATCTGCAAAGAGCAGTTCATAATTACGGAGACATACGCTATGACAAAGAGCATTCAAGAAATGTTGTCGCCATTACTAATTATTAGTTATGTGTGTGGTTTAAGAGTCAAATTTCCTGTAGGTGATCAAAAACAATGGTACAATTTTTTATACCTATTGCTACTATGGGTGTTTTATTATTTTTTTATAATATATTCAATATCTCATATAACTCATTATTCTACTGAATATCGTATTTGCGTTGGAATACATATTTTTACGACGATGATATCATTTGCTATTGGAATGTATTACGATAAGGTAAGAAATACAGCAAAAAATATTTGTCTGAATACATTGTTCGACAAAAAAATGTGACTTTTTTTACTAGAACGAGACAAGTAATTTCCTATAATTTTTATGTGGATACTGAATATAAATCCGATTTCCAAATTGCTCAATCAAGTCACAATTTTAAGAAATTCGCAATCAAAGTTATAAAAAACATTTTCAGGTACTTTGTATTAATTATAATTATGTAATGTGCTAAACAATATGTAACGTGCTAAAGAAGTTTTATTACAATCAAAATGAGATATGTTCTTCGAATTTTTAGGCCCGATTGCACGTTATTTTTTGACTTTAAGCGAAGCTTAAAAATTTCTCTTTCTTTTTTTAAAGTCGATAGAGAGACAGAAAGGAAAAGAATTTTAAGGAGGTTCTCGCGTTTGATGAAATATAAGACATGTCTATAATATACATGTAATACAAATATTAATAATATCAATAATATCTAGAAAAAATTTCATTGACTTTTACCGTACCATTTTAAAAATATTTAATTCCAAATTTATAGAATTTTACATTATACATTGAAGGTATAACCTAATTCTGTAGTTATTCTCTTTTAAATTGAGATACTTGCGTATAAGACAGCAATTAAAAAATTGTTATAATTATAAAGTAATTACTTAAGTTTGTTATCGTAAAGTTCCATTTAAACTGCTCGTACAGTTTACAAGAAATTTATATTCGTCAATAAAAAAAAAACTAGAATATATGTCAAATGGACGACGTATATATATCAAATGAACATCTTATAATTTTTATTTTTTTTGAAAATATTTAACACATATAAAATTAACAATAATTATGTATAATGGCATAAGATATTGTTAGTAATCTTTTTATTCCATTATTTTAATTGTTTTACGTATTATTATGAATAAACTGTCTATTGACTATGAAGTAGCGAGAATCTCCTTTAAACCTTGTTTAAAATTAAAGTAACATTGGTGCAATCTCTCGAGTCTTAGCCCTCAAAAGATTTTTAGTATTGCCTACGATTAATGAGATATTTATGATTAAATATGAGGTCTATTATGGAAAAACTGCTAATTTTTTGTCATTAACGATTTACCAAACAGCATTCAATTATGTTTAATTATAAAAACCTAAGGATTTCTTAGACCACTAAATACAAGTCTAATGTCACTGACAAATTCAAAATGGTGGATACCAGAACTCGAAAAAAAAATTTATTTAAAAATGTATATGTCTTGTAGAAGTCTTTTATAAATTTGAATTTGTCAATTTTGACTCATATGTAATCTAAGAATTATCTAAGAAGAAATCGTTTGTATTTATTTAAAGAAACAATTTATAAAAATAATATTCATCTCTCTCTCTCTCTCTCTCTCTCTCTCTCTCAAAATCGATAAATACAAATCATAATATATATTTTCTTTACTTTATTTCTTTGCATCAGACATTTAGAAATTGTATTAAGAAACTCGTTATTGTGGATGACACATTGAAAAAACTTGGAAAAACAACAAATTATCACAAGTTCAAGATGAAAATAATATGCTTTACTTTGGGATCGTCTGTGATAATTATATTGTTAACTTATTTGGAGAGTTATATTATAAAAGGAAATAATACAGATATTTTACCATCTATAGTTATTCCTTTTATACGCAATTATTGCATTTATATTCTTTGCATTGGCGATTTAATAATTGTCATTATTCCTGGGTTAGTTAACATTTTTATGTAAAAAATATATATGCTTCCTAATTTTTATAAAAAGTATATAAAGAATTTACAGGATGTCCTATCACTGATGATAAATACTTTAAAGAGGCAAGATCCCGTTTGCCTACAAAACGATTGCTTACAGCTTCGTTTGCACATAGCGTATTGCACACATGACAATATTGCATACAGCGTATTGCACACACGACAATATTGCACACAGCGTATTGTACATACGACAATATTGCACACAGCACATTGCACACACGACAATATTGCACACAGTGTATTGCACACAGCACATTGCACACATGACAATATTGTCGTGTGTGCAATACGCTGTGTGCAAACGAAGCTGTAGGCAATCGTTTTGTAGGCAAACATAGCCCTTCCTTTTAAAGATAGATTCTTTGTAACATTTTGAGGCGGAATGTTTAATACCAAAATGTCGAAACTGATTTTTTAAATGGAAAGAGTTTAAAAATGACGAATGATGGCTAAAATTTTATTTTGCGCTTAGAGATGATAAGATGGTCAGTGTGAATGTGCTTCCTTCGAACTTCATGTTTTTGACAATAACCAAATTTAATATCTTTACACTGACCATCTTGTCCTGAGTGCACGAAATGCTGTCTCCGTCATTCGTAATTTTTAAACTCTTTAATACTCGTAATTTTTACTCTTACCATTTGAAAACTATTATAGCTTCGACATGTTTGTATTAGACTTTTCGTCTTAAAATGATATAAAAAATTTGTCTTCAACAACTATATATACTTCCTAACTCTTATATATATATATATGTAGTATACAATATATATATATATATAGGAAGTATATTTATATATACTTCTTAATCTTTTTATTCACTAATGATTTACATATTTAGATATATAGGATTAAAGTTCGATCAAATTAATGAGTACCTTAAGGAATTATCAGAAGATGACAAATATAGAATAAAATTAGCTTGGAAAAATTCCATGTTACATTCATATAAACCCAAATTTCAAAAAATTTCAAAAAACAAATATATAATAAAATGTAACAAAATATGGATTATGATGTAAGAACATTTATGTAAATTCAATTAATCACAGTTACATTGCACGATAAGATAAATATTACATTTAACAGGCATCTTCATTCGGAATTACGTAAAATATCTCGTGAAACAGACTGTATATTTGGGACACAAATGACTCTTGAAATGGGATGTTATTTTGCTTGCATAGCAGCGATTTTGAGACAAATTTTCTGCCTCGCATATAATAAAAATTATGGAATTATAAATAACGAGATACTTTACGTTACTGTACTTATAGTCTGGCTTTTTATATATATCTTCAGACTCCTTCTCATTAATTATGTATGTGAAAGAGTTAGCACCAAGGTATATCAATACTATATACAAAAATTTTTTTAAAGTACTTATTTACACGTAGAATTATATTTCAATAACTTGCGAATTGTAAATAATATTAAGTTTTTTATATAATATTAAGTTTAGTAAATAATATTAAGTTTTTTACATTAATAAATTATTACTATTTTTTTAATTCCAATTTTAAACAAATGCAACAGGAAATTTTATAAAATTAGTTCCAATTTTAGGCAAATGCAACAGGAAATTTTATAAATAAATTATCGTATCTTACTTACGATACTGAAATTTACGAAAACGTAAGTTTTCAAGTTGAATGTTTTTTCTATTAAAACAATAACTTTTATTTAAATTAAAATAAAAACAAGAAACTATAAATGTGAAAATTACGATTTATTATGATTTATTATATTAATATTATATATGTATTAATACAGATTTTACAGTTTTCGCTACAAATAGTTCAATCGCCACTTAGATTCTATGGACTTGGACTTTTCCAGTTTGGTTTTAAATTCCTTTATGGGGTACGTTGTAATGGTTGTATAACTTATTATACTTACAATTAATTTTTATGTAAAAAGTATCTAAAAAAATTAATTCTTAAATATCTAAATAATAAATTTATTATTATTTTTTTTAGTTCTTCGCTTCTATTTCGACCCTATTAGTAATATATACACAAACATATATAAGCAATAAATATTTAGAAAATAATAACTAATGTGATGTACAAACAACATTTAAATATCTAATGGGCGTAATATTCGATATATAATTTACAAACTTTTGATAAATATTTTTTAATATTTAGCAGTTATACTATTGGCAGTTACTTCTAACAATAAGATTAATTTTTCATAATATAAGTATATACATATTATAGAACTAATTTTTTATTTTATCTTTTTAAATGTTAGTGTTTTATCAGCTTCTTTTACATTTATTCATTCGTAATAATTTTCCTTACAAAGATAATTTCATATATTTAAAAAATATCACTTCTATGAACTGATCAAATTAAAGATCATAGTCATTTCAATACATGCATTCATATAAAGTATCAAAAAAATATTACACATATAATGAACGTAAAAATATACCAATCAAAAACAAAATAAAACGATATAAACATTTAAATTATTTCGTTATTACGTTATATTTTGATATCAATTACTGAAACATACGTTGTATTTCATTTTATTTCATATACATTTTTTATTTTTTAAGTTTCTAAATACATATAACTTTACTGTAAAATCGTTAAAATGAAAAAAGAATAAATGTATTACCAAAATCGATTTTTGTGTCATTAATTATTCGTTTTATTCCATAAACTTTCATTTTGAATGGAAACGAGCAAGAAACTTAACAGTTGCCCTGTTTTCTTGCAATGTAAAATTTAGTAGATCGATTATTCTAATATGTATAAGTGCAGCAATTATAATTATAGAGATCTACTATATTGTCGTCCATTGATCGGTAAGAAAAATATAGTTTGAAATCTACCATGACGGAAAGCATACGAACTGTTTTATCGCCACTCTTGTTAATCAGTTCATTATGCGGTTTGAGGATTATCGAGATTTCCGCGGGATATCCAAAACTTTGGTTCAGTCTCCTCTATATTCCACTACTGTGGTCGGTTTATTGTTTTTTCGTGATAGATAAAGGGATATCTTATATACCTGATGAATCCGCCGATTATATTATTTATGTTTCATTGAATATTTTTACAGTTTTGTTATCAATTTTTCTTGGAATATATTATGATAAGGTAAGAAAATATTAAATACTAAAATATACACGTAATTAATTTTTTATCTCTCTCAATTATATTATATAAATTATTTTCATATAAAGTAATTTTAAATTCTTGATTCATTTATACAGTTTCACAATATTATTTTTTTTTTAATTTTATGGAATTTTATAATAAAAGTGAATATAAAAATATGTATAATGTATAAATTATTAACAGATTTCTTTTCGTAACATTTCCAATAATGTTATTGCTTCTTTAATTTTATTTAACTCATTTTATTTAATACAATAATTATTTTAGAAAAATGGGGCATTTTTTAAATAACAACATAATTACATCTTTACGTATAAACACATCAAATTTTTAGACAGATAACGTTTATGAATTATATTCAATTTTTTGCATAGAAACTTAGAAACTGTTTAAAGAAGCTCGATGTTGTGGATGATACATTAAGGAAACTCGGAACAATAACGGATTACCAGAAATTAAATAAAAGAACAATGTGGACTGTTTTAGGGTGGTCTATAATAGTTTCGTTATTGAACTATTGCGATTACATACGATGGCGAGATATGCATGATTCTCTAACATCTATCTATGCAACGCTTATGCTAAACTATTGTCCCGATATCAATATCATTGACGATCTGATTTTTGCAAACATTCTTGGGTTGGTAAATCTTTTTATAATGTAGAAATTATCTCAATTATATACACAAATTATTTTAGCTATCTATACATAAATTAATTTGATGTTTAAGAAAAATTAAGATTTTTAAGAAACTTTTACGATTTATAAGATAACCGAATTATATATGATGTATCTAAATTTTGCGATTAAAAAAAAATTTTTTACTGAATTGAAAACTGATATTAGATTTAAAAGAGACAACCTTACTGATCATTAAATTATAAGACATATTTCAAAGATTTGTTACATACCGTGAAGATTTAAAATAAAAGTAGTATTTAGGTACACATGTACTCAATGTGACCTAAGTACATGTTTGTTTCTTTTTTGTAAAAAAATATTATAAGAATAGAAAATAAAGTGATCCACAAACTTACTTTTATAATATTATAAGTTTATTAACACACTGACGTGTTTATTGATACATAAAGTGTATTATTTTACAAACAATTGAATTATTTATTTGTCTAATTATTTTCACGTTTAGCAAGTGAATTAAAATTATAGTTATAAAAGGCAATTACTTATTCTACGAAATGTCACAACTACAACATTTTGCATTTTTCTTTGCTGACAATTACAGAATAAACTGAGCAATAATAAACTGATACAATCGAATTAAACGGACAGTCTGCACGATTTGTTAGTGCTATCTGTTGAATTCATCGTGAAATTATCTACAAAACAAATAGCGAATAAAGCGTAATAAAGTACTAGGCCATATAAGATTCGGTTACTTTATTTATATATATTTCTGTGCACCATTCGCTAAATCTCTTCTACATTAGATACTTAGGATTGAAATTTGATCAAATCAACAAACATCTACATAAATTAACAACAGAGAATATATGTGGAATAAAGCGAGCATGGGAAAGTCCTATGTTACATTCACAACAACGCCAACTTCCAAGCAGTAAACATATGACTTGGATCATAATGTAAATATAAATGTAATTATTGCTTATGATGATTTAGCTTAATAAAATTTATCATATTTACGCAGACATCTTCATTTGGAGTTACAGAAAATATCTCGCGAAATAAACTCAATATTCGAAATACAAATGACTTGGAAGATGGTATGTTATTTCGGTTTCATAGCGGAGTTTTTCCGTGAACTTTTTACTGCAATATTTATCAGATGTTATGTAACTAATAAAAGAATTTTAGTCGTCACTATAATCATATTATGGCTATCTTGGTATATCTCTAGAATTGTCCTGATTAATTATATGTGCGAGACAGTTAGTGCAAAGGTATCAATTCTTTATATACAAATTCAAACATTTATTATAATTTGCTTTCAGTGATTGTATGATTGCTAACTAATGCTAAATTTTACAAAATTGTAAATAACATTAGTTCCAATTTTAGGCAAATGCGACAGGTAACGTTATATGTAACATATTATATTTCTCTTGCGATGTGGAAATACGTGAAAATGTAAGTTTCAATATAATATTAAAAGATGTTACTATCTAAATTAAAATTTAATTTAAGTTTCAACACAAACTAAAAAGCAACAATTAAATTGTCTATGTTCTTAATGCAGATCTTACAATTTTTATTGCAAGTAACACAAGCGCCATTGAAGTTTTGCGGGCTTAGACTTTTCCAATTTGGATATAAATTCCTTTACAAAGTGTGTTATTAATTATTCATTATTCAAACATAGCTACATACTAATCATCAATATCAATTCTAATTTCTTTTTTCTAGTATTCCGAATCTATTCTGACACTTGGAATTATATTAATACAAATAGATAGATTCAAGCATGCATGGAAAAATTATAGCTAAATACGATATACATAAAAGAATGTTTTAGTAATATTGATTTAACATTCAGTATGTGATATACCTTTTTAAATAAAATTTAATATTTTTAAATAATATTTATATATTCTTGCTGAGGATTAATATTCTTTTACAGAAAATGCAAAATATAAAATCTTTCATATCATTTTTACGTCTTATTTCATCTTTTTCATTATTGCAATAATTTTTTCTTTCATAAAAGCAGTTTTATATATTTTATTATATGCACAAAAAATATAAATTGTTATTGAAAAATAATAATGCCCATAATAAAGAAAAATAACTCTATTTGTTTCATGTACATTGCGTGAATTATTACCTGAGATAATTTAATTCTAATTGGATGTTGAATCTAACAAAAGAAATAAACAGATGTAATTAATAATTTAATTAATAAATTACACATAACCAGATAAGCTCATTAATGTCAGCTTTTATGAATATAAGTTTATTATATAATAAATATTATTATGCTTATTTATATCTCTCTCAAAGCATATTGTTAGAGAACATCATTAACTCACCATTAAATTCAATCCGAATGTTACATAATAATAATTATCTGAACATTGCATCAATTCATATAATGTCGTGTAAATGGAGATTTTCATAAATTTTGGTTATAAATTCACTCCAAATAATACTACAAATCAAATTAATGTAAAAATGATAATATCAGTATAAACTTCCACAACAAATATTTTTCTAAAACTATATAATAAAAATTAAATTTTATCTGAATTTAATATTATTATGAGTAATAAAAAGCATAGCATGAAACCTCATCATGTGCGCATTGTATCGAAAATTGATAACAAACCTCCACATTTCAATGTATCTGTTTATTTGAAAGCTCATGATTTACAACAAGATGCAGTACGAGTTAAACAAATAGATCAAGAAAATATAAAACTATTGAAGAAGATAAACATAATTCATCGATTAGGGGTTAGTAGTGTCATATCTTACTTTAAACTAATATAATCTTATATATGTTGTATATTTATTAATAAAAACAATTACTGATGCATTTATTGTATATATTTCTTAATATTATATAAAATTGTTCAATATTTCATTTATTTTTAGGCAATATTAATCTAAATAAGATAAGCACAAATAAAACGTGACAATATTAATCGTTTGTTTTATTTTTAGGGGCCTGTAGATTGCTGGATGCCGGATGTCAAATATAAATCGAAATTTGAAGATCAAGAGCGTAGAAACAATATAATTATGCAAAACAATAAAATTATACTAAAAAAAATCTGTCAAGCAGAAAGTCAATACCCCGCCCGTGCGTTAGTGAAAAAGTGGAAGAGAATGCATGAAGCAGTAGAGCACCGTGCAAGGTTATCTAATTAATAATATTCAGAAATAAAATTTTGTAGTAAAATTTTGTAGTACTTTAGTTCACACTTTTACTTTTACATTTTGCAATGAAATTTCTACATATCTTTCTATATTATGCAGATACATTTCAATAATTAAAAAATTGTCTACTGTGTTAGATATACGAAAACAATTAGCTGAGAAAAGTCAAACAAAATGTTTCTTCGACATTGGACTTAAAGAAGAAAATCAGAAATTAGGACGTATAGTATTTGAACTCTATGACAGTATCGCACCACGTACATGTGAGAACTTTGCAGCTTTCTGTCGTGGAGTGAATGGGTTATCGTACAAGTGCATAAATTATGTTATATTATACATATATTATATGAAAAAGAAATTAATTATATAGATACATAGGTAATAGTCATGCTTGAGATTGACTCAAAATTCAAATTTATCCAACATTTTTTTAAAAGTATGTTATTAAGTCTAAAATTTTTGAAAACATTTCATATAAAAATTATAATTTACGCAGATACACCCCATTTTATCGTATTGTCTCTGGCTACTGGTGTCAAGGAGGAGATGTTACGAAGTTTAATGGTACCGGCGGTACTTCTATATACGGTGACTCATTTGACAAGGAAAGCTCTAATCTACGTCATACAGGACCCGGCATTCTATCTACTTGCGACAATGATAACGGCAAAACGGACTCCAAATTTAATCTCACATTTAAATGTTTGAGAACTCTAAACGAAAATAAGACTGTTTTTGGTCAAGTAATAGACGGAATGAACAACATCTACAAGGTAATTCGAACTTTACTTGAATAACATTTCTTCTACAATAATGCCATTACATCAAACACTGTTTATTAATTAGTTATATAGACCGACTTGCTAACAGAAAAGAAATTAATTTTCTTAATATTTTTTATAAATAAAAAAAATTTTGTATCACGAATAAATAGTATTCTATAGAAAATTACACTACAATTAAATATATGTATATTATCACAAAAATTTGTTTCATTTTGCGTTTCAATGTTCAATTTTAACGAAATTGAATCAGTTTGATTATCTATTACGCATATTAAATTTAGAAAGTATGTAAACGATTCTAAAATTAATATACAATAATCTCATAATTTTATTTAATCAATTATGTTTTTTCTGTTAAACAAAAAAAGATTGAGTTTCAGCTTATTTTACTTGATAGAAATCCGTACAAATCTGTAAGTGTTGTTTCTTTATTGTTATATATCTCTTTTTCTTTAGTTAAATTTCATTTCGACTTTTTTCAATATTTCGCATTATTATTTACAAAAATTTCATGTAAATATAAATAATGATTGTATGATATGTATCGGTACAATACGAAACGTTATTTCCGCAGTGTGTTATAAGCTCGGAATACTTAAACTTAACTTAAATAACTATGCTAAATAATTTTTACAAAATAATTAAATGTTTCTTTTTTTTTACTAAAATATATAAAAATATGTACATATAAGATGAATTGCGGTTGTAATGTAAGCTTTAATGATCAATCATGTATTCTTTTTTTATTTAAACAATATAATACATGATATTATATTGATACAAGCACACATTATCTGGATGCGTATAAATGAGAGATTTTATCGTAACTTGGAACTTTATGTTTATTGATTATGTAATGTCAATAGAATGTGTGTCGCCATCTAACGAAGAATTTGCAAATTATATACGAAAACAAGTTTCGATTTTTCTTTTCTCTAATGAGAATATTCTACTAAAAATTAATTCATTTACATTTTAGTTTATTGTATTATATTTAATGTAAAACAGAATAATATTATATATCATTTTATAATTTATTATTTTATAATTTCTATTTTATATTTTATTACTAAACTTATTGACTTTTAATATCAACGATAATCATCACATGAAAATAAAAATGAATTTTAATTTCATATCATAGATTAATTTTTATATTCAAAATTTGAGAATGTTAAATTATTAAATTTATTTTTTATATATCTGTTATTCTTAAATATAAATTAACATATATTACAACATGTGAACATTAGTAAAAATTATTCTAAAAATATCGCGAATAGAATAAATGAGAGAGAGAGAGAGAGAGAGAGAGAGAAATATGTTCCATATTCTGCAGGTAATAAAAAACTTTATTTCTATTGTATCGTTCAATATCGTTTTACGAGAGCTTTAATTATCGCGTTCAAATTTGACCGCAGAGTGGTAAACTGCCATGATTTATGTCTGCTACGATTAAACAGATCGAGGGATTTGGTACAAAGACCGGAAAGCCAATGAAGTCGGTGATTGTGTTAAATTGCGGAGTCCTGTCGACGAAAAGCGCATACGAAGCATCATCTATGTTACAAATATGAACAAACTGCATTATCTTCACATAAAATCACGCGTAAAATCATAATATTAAAATTATGTAAAAATAAAATTTTTTTCATAAATATGAATTAATAATACATATTTGTGAAAAACTCTGTGCATTAATAATTGTAACATTTCTGTGTATATTAATAACCATAACTTTAACGTCCTTTTGTCAAAACTCTACGAGCGTGATTAAAAAATAAATAATAAATTCCATTTTATAAATAGATGTCAAATAAAATGTGCGGCACAATTATAAAAAAATCTATTCTTTTGAATACGATAATAATAAAAAAAATCTTTTAAATAGCTTTTGCTAGAATTTACTTTCCTTCATAATTCATTTACTGAATATCAATCATTTAATTGCATTTTATACGTATTCCAAGCTATAAAAAAAAATCGATTCGCAGACGCAATAAAATTTTATATAGATATTCATTATGAATGTACCCCTCGCTCGTAATATAACAAATATCTGTGTTTAGTATTCATATTTGATTAACTTTATTAATTAATTAGAATCCTAAATGGATAAAGTTGAATACAAAGTTTGATATTAAAAATAACATTAGTATAGATGAGGGCTTCCTAACACGTACTGATGAGACTTCTCTGAATTTTTCTCCAGTTTTTAATCAAATATCTTTCATTATATGTATATACACAAGTTTCTCGCGTGCAACGTTAAAATATCCATTTTATAACATGGTCACGTATTCTATAGAAAATATAAAAATAAATAAAGTTGCGGAGACAAATACGCGTTCAGTTGATCAACAAGAAAAAACAAATAAACAGATATAAATTGAGACATAAATTAAATTGATAGTACCTATACACGCAGTGCCGTTTTAAATACAGGTCATGTGTGCAATTTTGAAACTCGCGTTACAGTTTGATTATAATCTTGATTGATGAACAAACTAGAACATTCGTGGAAAAGAAAAGAGTAAGTAAACCTCATTTTTGCTTTAACAAAATTTATGGTCAAGTTGACATAAGAAATTTGAGATAAGGTGTTTAAATTGGTTTAAAAACTTTAATTATTTAATAAAAGAATATATTTTCTAATTCGGTAATGGAATTATATATTATTGCTAATTTTCTTAGACGTACGAAGTGTTGTAAGCAATGTTCAAAGAAATCCAATAAAAAATTTTTATGTATAAATATATGCATAAGATATAAATATAAACATATACAAACATATGTAATTATATATAAAATGTATCTATATATATTTATACATTCTTTTCTGTAAAATTAATATTTTGTATAAGAACAAAATAATAATAATAAAAAAATATAAAAAATAATTTAAAATGTGTAATTTTTGTATTGTTTCTTTTATAAAAAATCAAGTTTGGAGAAATGTAAAAAAATTATTTGTGTATATATAAGTTATATATATAATTATATACCTATAATTATATATAAACAATTCAATTTCTCATACTACACTTTTATACAAAAGAACAAAAAATATATAATAGATATACGAGGGTCGTCTGAAAAGGTTTGAGCCTAACATAGAAACAAGTAATTTTTCAGTCAAATTCAATTTTATTTTTCCAGTCTCCTTTCAAGTCGATACATTTTTTCCAGCGATGCTCCCACCCCTTTAATCTATTCAAATAATACTGAGCGTCTTGCTTTGCAAAATAGGAGTCTACAGATGCGATGACCTCCTCGTTCGATGAAAATTTCTGTCCTCCGAGTCAAACTTTGAGCCTAGGAAACAGAAAAATGTCGCTGGGGGCCAGATCTGGTGAATACGGTGGATGGTCAATTAATTCGAACCGCAATTCGTGAATTTTTGCCATAG
>NW_017295784.1:2790548-2791001 GCF_001594075.2 Trachymyrmex cornetzi
CCTTTTCCGCCGAAAAAACCGTCTTCGCTTTCTTCGGAGCAGGTTCACCCTTCGCAGTCCACTGTTTGGAGTGAAGTGGTGGACCCAAGTTTCATCAACCTTTATTAATCGACGCAAAAAATCCGACTCGTTTCGCTTAAACCGCTCCAACAGGGCTTTAGAAATGTTCATTCGAATGCGTTTCTGATCCAGAGTGAGCAAGCGCGGCACCCAATGCGCGGTTAACTTACGCATGCCTAATTCTTCAGTCAATATATGACAAACACGTTCTTTTGATATGCCAACAGCCTCTGCTGTCTTCCTAATCTTAATTCGACGATTGTCCATTATCATTTGATGAATTTCCTCGATGTTATCGGTGGTGGTCGTAGTTATTGGCCGTCCCGAACGCTCATCATCAGCTAAGCTGGTACGACCACGTTTAAATTCAGCTACCCATCTTTTCACGGTGGC
>NW_017295784.1:2791161-2793664 GCF_001594075.2 Trachymyrmex cornetzi
AGTGGCCACAATTGTCACAGATATCTTTCGTAAGTATCACGATTATAATACCAGAATGGCTTTGACGAGTAACGTCATCTTCATGATGAGGTTCAAAACTTTTCAGACGACCCTCGTATGTAGATATTTCATATATAATAATGTTTATATATGTTTATTTAATATATTTATATATGTTCATACATGAAAAATTTTTTACTGAGGACGTGAAAGAAAATCACATACTTTTAACCTAATTTCAAAAGAGATTAGAAAATGTGAATTTCGCTTTATCTCATTTGTTTCACAACTAATTGCAATGGAGTCGACATAATCATCATAATAGACGGAAAGTTTCTCTTGTGGACTCGTCCAAGCTTTTGCGTTTCTCATTTTACGTTTCGCATTATACACATAACGTACTTGATCTTTTATGATTCTAAAAAATTTGTTTCTTACTGCAAACATGTATCAACCGCAAGATATATTCAAGATATTCCTGACATTCATTGAAATGTCGCTCTGGTTCCTTGAATGTCCTACATTCCGCAAAATGATACATACCTCACATTTACAACATTAATTCAACTATTATTGATAATAGAAGACCATCTTTTATCTTTTATCCTCTTCCATTCTATTATTCTTTCCCCTCTCACGATTATTATGATTATTGATTCCAAATTACTGAGAATTATATATAAATATAAATATAAAAATAATAAAAGAGATAAACTCAATTTCTTCTTTCTTACTTCAAATTATTCTTTTTCTAGATACAACCTTAGCTGGTAATAAAACATCTCCAAAAATTTACGTAAATGTTTTATCCAACAAAGAATAAATTAAAAAATAATTTCATTAAAAAATAATATTTATTTTTATATTTTAATATTTTGTTAGTCTTCCTCTTTTGGCTTTTATTATAACAGTACTCTTTAGAAGGAGTAAACTGAAATTATGCTTTATACTTATGGCCAAATCTGTATTAGTCTAATTATTTATCGCAAATATCATAAAATGTACTTTTTTTTATTGATAACATCATATGTTATATATAACGTTATATTTTGTTATTATATTATACATATATGTATATTCTAAATTTTTAATAAGTAGAAAATTATAAGCTTGGCCTGGAATGTGTTGTTTTGTAAATTAATTTTGTTTATTATAATTTATTCATATTTACATTTAAAAAAAATTACATTTAAAAAAATTAAATTATTATACGATTTAATTTAATACTAAGAAACAATCATATTCAAATTTAACAGTGACATATATGTATACATAATCATATCGCAGTTACGAAATAAATTATTATTATTAATCTTTCCAACAATAAATAATTTCTCTTTGTCTATTATGTTTTAGTTGCTACAATAGTAATTATTATAACATCGCAGTGATAACAGTATTTATTATTACGTCGACATTCACTTCAATACATGGCCGTTATTAAATTTGCGATTTGTATTACGGAAATTGTGACTGCAATCTTTGTGATAGTATAGTTGCCTTGATAATTAATCGCAACTCTCCGATCATAATGACAATTATTATTACATTAAAACAATAATTGATGCAAAGATCATTGTATCATGAAAATCTATTGAATGGCCATCGCAGTAATTTCGATGAATTAATTATGGCAATTATCGAGAGCGTTAATCACGTTTATTTAAAATTTGAAAGAGCTTATCTAATTAAATTATAATTTAGAAATAATATGATTTTTGTGCTATTAAACAATAAAATAAAAAAATTATAAAATGAAGTATAACTCTAAACCAAAAATTATAAAATATATTTATAAATAGTATTGGTTTATCATTAGGTATATTTTTAGTAAAAATGATCATACAGAATGTATCATATAATATCTACAAACTAATATATAAAATACATCTTTATTAGAAAAATTGTATAAATTTTTATTAATACACAAGAATAATAAAATTATGATATTCTTTTCTTTTAATGAAACTAATTACTTTTTCTAGATTTAGATAAGAACACTTTAATAGTATCTCATAATAATGCAAAAAATTTTATTTTAAGGTAGGCCGAGACAAATTAAATTAATATAAGTTTCGAGAAAGAGTTGCCGTTAATTTTGTTACTTTTTTTGTTTCAAACAAGTTTTATCATACTAGCTATTTCCGCGCATTTCCACTGCATCGAAAACAATAAACAGTCATGCAGTGTCAGTCAACGATACAAACACAAAGATTGTGAGTGCACGAAGAAATATTTTATTTCTTATACATATAAAATCACGATCCTACTAAAAAATATTTTACAACTTGTAAAGAAAAAAATATGTTAAAAAAATATATATTTTTGCTAAATCAGTGTAGTAAACTGGTAATCCCCACTTCGCCATTCAATTTTGAGCAAATCAAATAATTCTGTAGGCAATCAAATAATTCTGTAGACAATCGAGCTGTAGCATCGACATCTAGAATGGACCGCTGATGACAATGGTGGGGGTAGAAAGACGATTAGAGTGAGAGGCAGG
>NW_017295784.1:2793850-2825774 GCF_001594075.2 Trachymyrmex cornetzi
CATCCATTGTCCTTGTTTAACATTTGGTGAGCAACAAAGATAAACGATGCATTATACGCATCATGCGAGAAACGGAACGCACCCTAGATGTCGATGAGCTGTAGGCAATCGAGCTGTAGGCAATAGTACATCTAGGCAAAAGTAATTCTGTTTCTAAAATTTTTATTTGTGTGCAAAAGCGCATGTAGGCAATCGAGCTGTAGGCAATCGAACTGTAGGCAATAGTACATGTAGGCAAAAGTAAAACCGTTTCTAAAATTTTTATTTGTGCGCAAAAGCGCATGTA
This sequence comes from Trachymyrmex cornetzi, assembly GCF_001594075.2. Classification (NCBI taxonomy): domain Eukaryota; kingdom Metazoa; phylum Arthropoda; class Insecta; order Hymenoptera; family Formicidae; genus Trachymyrmex; species Trachymyrmex cornetzi. The sequence continues at coordinate 2,794,137 of NW_017295784.1, forward strand.
GGCAATCGAGCTGTAGGCAATAATACATGTAGGCAATCGAACTGTAGGCAAAAGTGATGTAGGCAAAAGGTACTGTAGGCAATCGATTTGTAGGCAAAAGCAACCATCTCTTACTTTTTTACCTATAAACAAAAATTGTTCCGATTCGATTCGGCCTCTACCCTAATAGGTGTTAATTATTTATCGATTTCCAAAAATATACTTATTATGCTTAATACGTTTTCGCATGTAGAAAACTCTCTTTTTATCGTTTCAATCATGATGCCATTTATTTCATTCGAAAGAAATACGTACTTTAAGTCTTACCGATATGACATACGGCTTCGCTACCTGACCAGAGCTTCGATGACTTTCTCATTAAGTAGAAAAAACTTCATAATGAATTTAAACGACCACTCATTATTAGATACACGTGACCGAAATGTTCGAACATATCGTTGTTGTGTGTGTTCATAGTCGTGAATTGCATTTTCACTCAAATTTTTCGTTCGCATTTACGCAAAGACGTATGTTGATTTCACCGTGTGCATCTTTCGATAGCTGATTATTTTCAACCAGTATAACTAGTGCGTCGTTATTATTAAAGTTTCAATTCTCGTGCCTGCTTAATGCGCATATTTTCTAACAAAGACATTTCTACGTGGATAAATGAGAAAATATCTTTACGATCGCTCTCGTTTTACAACCTTTTTTTATCTGCCCGATTACGCGCGTGCTTCGATATTTAGATGCAAAAGACGCCATTATACCGAAGAAAAGAATTTTAATACGATATTTCTGTGCAAACTTCTGAATCTGTATGAGATCCTGATTTCACAATTTTCAAGGACATGAAAATGTTCAATTCTTTTGAATAAATGTTGCATTAATCTTTTCTCAAATAATTTCTCCATTGATAAACGGAAATTAAAAAGTAAATATGTGAATGTATTAAAGGATTAATTTACATAAAATTTGAAATTCAAGTTAAAAATAATAAAATAATTTTTGCAATTACGTACAATTACTAAGAAATTTATTTTAAAAATAGTATATAATTCTTTTTATTATTTTGAGCTCGTTTAGAATATATCAAGCATTGCTTATTAATTAATATTTCTATCACTGTTACGATAATTATTTTTAATGTTGTTAAATATTTTAATAATATAAACATCATTAATATGAGATACAAGTCGTAATATCGTTATATAATTTTACATGCGGTACGTACAATTTTATATTATATGTATAATATATAATATATTATACTTATATATATAATTCACATGTTACGTTATATAATTTAAATTAATTAACAGATAGATAGTATTTAATTAATTAGTTCTCTGATTGTTTTTTTAATGAATTTCTTATAAAAGACAGGCAAAAGAAGATAAATTCATGCAGTCACAAAAAATGAATAAAAAAATTGCTTTAAACTACTATTTCGTTTTCATTCTGCAAAAATAAATTTTTATAATTCATATCATATACGAATAATAAAGCTACATTGACAGAAGAGTTGTTATCTAAATTATCCAGCAGGAGTCCACAAAGCTACAAAAAAAAAGGGCAAAAAAAGACAAGTCTTCTACATTTAATTCACCGTTCGAAATTATCTCACCCAAATTGGCGCCGTCGGCCGTGGCGCCGAGAGGAAATTGAAATTGATCTACCTATAATCAAGAAAAAAATGAGAAACTCGCGGCAAAAAACTCATCCCCGGTACATTGTCGTGCACGAGTGATATCTTATAATTCTCGTTTGAAGCAGGAATTGAAATTATAGAATTGCGCGGAAATTTAATCATTTTTTGCAAATATCGCAATCAAAAGATCCAGCTGAATGTGATTTTATTAACGTACAATTCTATCACGTTACAGCTTAATTTTTTTATAAAACGTCAAGCATTAATATAAAAGAGAAATATAAGACAATATACAACAATATTATAATATATTAATTCAGAGTACATAATAAAAAACCAGAGTTTTGTAGCAACGTTTTAGAACAGAGCACTAAGAAAATTATTATAAGTCGCGTTTATTATAAAAATCTCGTTATATTATACGATGATTTTTAAGATAACTTCAGAACAAGAAAATGCAACGCTTTGCAAATAAATTATCTTACCCATAAAATAATTTCATAAAATTTAATAACGGAAGATCAAAAGATTATAAAGAATATAGTATCCAAGAAAATTTCCGTCAAGAGAAAGAGAAGTTTATATATCAGTCTAAGAATTATTTCCAGTTCGCTGAAACGTTTCAACATCCTGTACACTATTACTTGAAGCGCGGTCTTCTGCGGTAATGAAGCGTGCAGGATTCAGTATTGACCGCTCATACCGCCAAATGAAATAATCGAAATACCTCTATGAGATTATCTAATCGTCAGATCCGTCGAAATGCGGTAAACTCCAAGCGGGCTCGCACGCTCAGAAAATTAGGTCGCTAATTCTATAGATTTCGCGTATTCGAATTGCCTCTGCATGGAACGCAATCGGACAGCGCCGCGCTAGCTCGTTTTAATCACCGATTAAGCTGTTGGCGCGTTTCAACCAAAGAGCGTCTCTCTTAACTCTTGATTCGACAATATTAATCCGGCCAATTTGATTACCGCTCTGGGAGTTATTCTCCACGAATTTCCCCCTAGCTGTTACCGACTCTCGACGTCGAGAAGAAAAACAGCAAAAAGTAGGATAATTTTCCTCTTGGATACAATATATGATGCGCGGTTGATTAATGAATATGGTTCATGCAATTAATCACTTCATTGTATGCACTTCGTATGTTATGATATGTTACAGCGATGTGTAAGCAAGATAAACCTGTTTGCGCAAATGTGTATAATTAATGAAGCCAAGCACATAAATTTATTAATGTATATTTATTCGTATATACATTTAGATTTCCTAATAAAATATAGGAAATAAATATGACGTATAATTTTTAAATTTAAAAAATTATATATGTGTAAAATAAATTTAAAGTCGAATTTAATAACAATTAATCATAAATCTAAGCTATTATCATTCAAAATTTTTTGCTAAAAAAGGATTAATAAATTTTATATAAGGAAACTGTGTACCCCTCTTTTTGTCAGTTCTCAACAATCTGGAAAGCTTCTTAAATTGTTTAACACTAATGTTTTAGAAAATTCTGTAGAGTCAATTTTTGATTTGTGTTTTTTATGCAAATGCAAATTTTTCTCAGATTTTCTTTCTTGTTTAACTTATTAAAATTTCCTTTTCAAACGCGAAAAAAAGGAATGCTTTAAGAAAGAAGCACAAATTAATTATACGATAAAATATTATGTAAATATCACCGTTTTTTTATTAACAATAACATAAACTTTCAACAGAAAGAATAAAGATAAACCGAGCGCATTCTAAAATACCGACATGACAAACAAAAAAAATTCGTAGTTCTCTCGCGATTATATTTATTTCTTTCGCGATCTCATTCTGACAAAACAGTACATCATCCTCTAAGCTTAATCAGAATTAAATACATTGAGGGATTACGTTGGCCTAAAAACATGAATTTTAATACACTCGCAAATACATAAATACATTATCTCTTCCAGCTTGGCACCCTTTCAACTATATAAAGTATTACCTGCACTTTCATAATATACGTAAAATTTTAGTTTACAATTTAATAAGTTTTCAATGTTTTATTTAAGACATTTATTGAAAATTATTTACCTGTTTTTAATACTTATTTATAATTATTTATAATATACATTTAAAAACTAATTAAATTAAACAAATTGAAATATATAGGCTCTAACGAAACAAGCCGAAAATGTAATGATAAATATACTTTGTCGACAATTAATTTATTTATCTCTAGACTTTTTTTTCATTTCAAAAAGATTATTGCAACAATTGCTTATATGTCTCATAGATCTCACTCCATTTTACTGCAATAATTTTTACCAAAATTATTATTAAATGTATAAATTTTGATATATGTAACTATTAAATCAATACTGAAGAAGATCCAAAAAGAAAAATCAAAACATTTAATTTTTATTTTAATTATATCCTTAATCGATAAATTTTGTACATACATCCATCCAGTGTTGACTCTTAATTAAATTAAAACGTATACCAATTCTAATTTTATTATTCATTACTAACCTATGCATATCGATGTAAAAAATTAATAACGCTATGTTCATCAGTTTGTACTATTTAATCGCAAAATTAAATAAACACAAAATTAAATTTAATTATTAATTATTAAATCGTAAAATATTGCAATTAAAATTACTCGTCAGGTCAGAATTTCGTTAATTTTTTTCATTAATTGCTTAAAAGATCATTTAGCTTTGAATGCTTTATTCAACGAGACGTAACGGCTCTGGCCAATTCCACTTCGGAATGTGCGCTTTGAACGTAAAGAATGTACATTTGATGACGCCGACTGCGAGCGTTTAAAGGTGCAGTTTTGTAAGAGAAGCAAACCCACTCTGCAAATATATTTTACCAGAAGCAAAGAGGGAACAAAGGGTTTCATACTTTGCTCATGAGAAAGAATGTCGTGCAAATTGAACGACACGACGTGGAAAGCGGTTGCGAAGCAACCATTTGTATCTTTTGAATCAAACACAAACATAGGTAAAATAGCTGAAAGCTTTTAAAAAGAATGTTACGTTGCATAACAACATTCGACAAATTATTCCTTTCAACTGTAAATCTCCAATAAATAATTTTTCTTTTTTTCAATATTGCGCATTGCAAAGTGCGCACTATAAAACTTCAGATACTCCGTTACATTTATAAAAATCAATAATATAATTAACAAAACAAAGTTAACAATTATTAAAATTTGAAAGTAAATAATTAATTAACTTTTGACTTATTTTAAGCTAAATAAATATCACATACCATTATCTCAGTAATTAATACTCGTACAGTTTATGTAATACCTATATTGTCAAATAGATAGAATTAAAAGAAAGATTAGAAAGTTACAGAATTATTAGAAAATTATAAAGAAAATTATAGAGTTATTGTTCTGTCCGTTATCTATTACAATCGACATTAATTAGTCTTATACATCCTTTATTAATTCTCTTCCAATCACTTTTATATGTTCTTTATAAATAAAAATTACTAATTTGTAGCAAAACGTAATTTTAAAGACCAGTTTTTCAAAATGTAGTTTAATTAAACAGTCAACTTTCTCTAATCTAAAGATATACTGAACCGAGGAAGTTTCAGCATGAGCTTAAACGTAGCGTGTCATTGCAGTCTCTATTTGTAAATGTGCAAAGCTTTAGCTGTAACTAACCTTAAACTTCCTGACACACGAAACTTTCTATAACATATGTAGTAACGATTCCATTATATCATCTATAATTTGTTAATTATTATATAGACCCAAATAGAAAAGTATAAATGTCAATATGATAATATACACATAAACACATATGTTATGTATTTATAAAAATAATATTTTTATTCTTTTATAATATTTATCTTGCATTTTTTTTCGATTATTTTAATACGACTCTTTGTAATAAAAAATTGCTGAGATAAAATATTAAAAATATAAGGTATTAAAATTCTGAGAAAATTTATGTTTAAAAAATTTAAGATTTCGAAAATATATTTTAGTATTATCTAAATTTTATTTAATTCCATTTTTACAAGTTATTGTATTAAATATTTTGCACAACAGTTTAATGAGAAACAGTTCACCTTTGAATGTTGCTACCAAAATAGTTACGCATGTAAATTATTATGCAAATTCTGAAAACAAAAATAGTTAATTTTCTGCTGTATATATATATATATATATATATAAAATATATATATATATAACTTTTTGAGTTAAATCGATAATACCAAAATATGAATTAATTTATGTTCTACATATTGATAATTTAATAATTTAATTAAAAATTAATGATTTTTATTAATTCTAAATTTAATTCTAAACACTAATTCATGTTGTTTTTTGAAGAATAATCACTTAATTAAATGCTATCAAATTTTCCCCTCTCCCATATATCAAAATTATATATCATATTTAAAATAAGTTCAGAGAACAAATGAAATGCCAATAATTAGATTCTTCTGAATAAATGTCAATGAATTTAAATATTTTTAAGCAGTTTTTATTGAAGCATTTTATTAAAGCATTTGTATACAAAAGATTATATAGAAAAGTATTGTGTTTTTTTATTTATACTATACTTATCCCTATCTTCACATTTCTATCCTCATTTCTACCTATCTACTATTTCTATCTATCCATATCTTTAACTACAGTTTGGCCATAACGAAAACGTGCACAAAGTTAAATTTCAGCATGTGGATGAGTATAGACTTAAATTACGAAAGTTTAAGCTTTTTAAGACTTTTATTTATGTGTGATTGAGATTTAATTCGAAGTCATCTTTCCGTTTTCAATTACATATGTATAAACGCATATACATATATGTAAAAACATTACTGCTTATCTTTGCACAAAATATGTCTGGTGCTTTTTACATTAGCCTAACTTGTATATATCGTCTTTTTTCCTTTTGACCAGATTAAATCTCATACCTTTTGTGGCCTATCTTGGATTCTGGCCAATATCGTTTCTGACTTCTTATGGTTAGAGATAAGAAGGAAAAGTATTATATTACGGGATAAATCACAGCCGGCAGATAAGTGTAAAAATTTATACTTTTTTATGATACGAACGCGTTATGAAGCTATTATGTTAATTAAATTAATTAAGTACAAAATTTACAATAATATTAGTACTTTCGACTCTAATTAAAATTTATATATAATCAGAAATATATTTAAATTTAGAAACAAGATTTTATATTGATCGCAATCTAATATTCAAAAAATACTCAATAATTTTGCAAATGTTAATAATTTTACGCTGAATTTTACGATATAAATGTGGAACTTTAATTCAGAAATAAATAAATAAAAATTACTAAGTAGGATCTAATAAAATGCGCTTACTATTTTCATATGTTCGTATTTTCAACAATTCAAATAATCGTTATCCACTAAATCACATCTCAAAAGCATAAAAATATGATAAATTCAGAATAAATAAAATAAAATTCTTAGTGAATAAATAAAGTAAAACTTTTAATGAATTTGGAAAAGTTATCGTAAATAAAACAAAGAGTTGTGCATTATCGATTCAATTAAAAAAAAATAAATATTAAACATTTTTTGCAAATGCATCGCCACGAGATAAGGTCGCAACACAAATTTTTGCATAATGCATGAGTCATAAAGCATATAAGAAAATTAACCAGAGTTTTTTTTCATATTTTGATTAGTTGATTCTCTTATGGCTTATACCTAAAACCCGATCTACATAAGACGTAGAAGCGAGTAAGATTACTTATTTATTCGACGTGCAAATGACAGCGTGGCAACCTTATGTTTACGAAAATATTACGGAATATAGTCCAAGATAAACAACCTTAAGGCCGTGCGTCAACTGACTTGCTGTATCTTTGAAATATTTAATACTTTGGTTATGTATTATATTTAATACTTTGGTTATGTATTATATTTAATTATGCGAACTATCTAGTGAACTAGCTCGCATTAAATTTAACGTTTATTTGAAAAAAAAAATTTATTTTAACAGAAAGAGAAATTTATATTAAAAAATATTTTTTCTTGCTGTACCATTTTTCATTATTAAATTTATATGTATCGAGCAACACATGATATGTGATTGTAATAAATCAGGAAAATTAAATAAAATTGCTGCATAAAATATAGCAATTCGTTTATTCTTAATTTATTAAGAATCATATACTTTTACTTCCTTCAGTATGTAATAATTTAAAGAAAAATAATAGTTATAAATTACATGCTATCCATTTTTCTATCACATAGACACAAGCAAAAAAAGAGGAAATAATAATTAATTGCAAACTGTATAGTTTTAGTAAATATTATAACCATTAATTAAAAGTTTCTTTAGCACACATAGTATAATTATAGATACATAGATAACAAAATGGCTTACGCTAAAATGTAAAAGTTGAAACGTTTAAATCAAAGTTTAATAGAATCTTAAATGAATACAAGTTATAAGAATGTCTAGAATTACAAGTTTAAAAAATGAGATACTCAATTAAAGTTTTCCAAGCAAAAAATTAATTTCACGTTGAAAAAAATATATAAAACAAATATAAAGAAATATGAATATCTCCAATTAGTTCTTTACATAATTACATCTTACTACATATATCTATTATATTAGATATCTCGCATTTTAAATACGATAAATGTAGGGTTCTAACTACAGTTACATAAATAACTTTAGATTCACCAAACTTCTCTCTAACTGTCATAAACTTTACTCAAAATCATTAACTAAATTAACAACAAACACAGACTTAGACATTATAACAGATGCCAAAATCCTTCACGCGCTTTGATATACTCACCAAAACGTCAAGCTTCACTAGATTTGCTGTGCGGATTAGTTTCACGACCGTAGAATTTCTCACGTAACTTTATCTCTAATTAGTACGGAAGATTCAACTCTCAGTTTCGGTAGAAATTTATCAGAGCAGATGTGGATGAGTTACGTTCAGGAATTGATCGTAGATATTCTCGGAAGTTCTCGCTACGTAAACTTCATTATTACCGATGTGGATGTCACGTTCCCGTATTATACTGTGGATACTGTGGTATTGTCATTCGCACCGGTATGGAAACGGTATTATCTGGTATTATTCGTAGCGAAATGAAATTGGCGCCAATTTCGTGACGGATAAATTGGCTGAGCTTCTAAAACGCTCTCGGAACATAACTCGGATAATAATGTCTTCTATACAATACTACAAGCAAACATACAGTAGCCAATGCATTGCTCGGATTGGTTATCCCTTCTATGTAGATAGCAGTGCTAGGTTTCTTAGGATCAGAGAAACCGAGTTACATAACAGCAAATTATATTAGGTATTTCATCGTCTTAATGGAATTTTCATCTTTATCGAAAAAAAAAAGAACCTCGAATAGCAAAACTTTCCATAAAATGGATACAATGTCATCAGTATTGACATTATTTTTATTAAATGTATATAGAATAATATTTTACAAATTTTAAAAACACAAATTTTAAAGGAGACACAAAATGTCTTCAAAGAAAAAAATCACTTTGATAGTTATCTTCCTGGAATTATCACTTTTTTCCAAAAGCGATTAAAATGATTTAAAGTCATATTTTTAAAATTCCATTAGATAAATTTAAAATTCGTGTTCTTTATACTATATTATACCGTTTAAAATACAATCTAAAATCATTTTAAAAAAGCTTAAAAGACATATTTATAAATAAATTTGTTTCTCAAAGATTAATAGTTAAACACAATTGTCAATCAATATTTAAAACGTAACTATTTAAAATGATCATATTTGAAATAATTATAATGTAAATATTTACTGATTTTTAAGAATGACAATTCATTTTAAGTATTGAAAATGTTTCTATCACATTATATTGTTAAAGATGCGAATTTGTTATTGCAAATTTCCGTATATTATATAATTAGACATATCGAGAGATGTCTCAATGCATTCGTAAAAAAAATTAGGTCAACACACAACAGCATATAACTTCATCGCAAATTCCTGCAAAAGGTATTATACACACTGATCTATAAAATTGCAGCACACAAAGGCATCCTTTCGCACAAGCCTACGCGCATAATCGAGTAGCAAGCTGTAGCTTGTTTCAGGAATAAAACAAAGCTATAGCTTAAATCCACCACCGCCGATCGTTATATTACTGGCTGAAGCAATCCAACATGATCCTGTATTGTATTCAGAACCGCGGAATTTAGATTGAAATGTTAAGCGATTGTATACAAAACCCGGACAGTAAACAAAATATTCTATGTGAACGTATCTTGTAAATATTATTCATATAGATAAATGTTTTTCACAGAAACTACGTTACAAATATTTTAAAATTTAAATTAAAAACTTGGTGTTCGATTACGTATAAGTTAATTTTTTTGTCCATATGTTTTTTTGTACAAATTTTATTAATCTTATATTATGTACACTGAAATATCGAAATATTTCTTGCAGTATATATGTAATTTTTATACCTATCACACGTAAAGCTTTAATAATTTATACAGAATAGTAAAAGCAATATGAAAATGTATTGTTATTCTTAATTACAATCGTAGTGATTCGTAAATAATATTTAAATAAAAAAAAAACATTTCTCAGTTTCATAGGAATAACCTGGCAAACAATTACAAATAGTTCGATAGTTCAATATAGATTTGAAACGTTCGGTTTTACATAACAAAAAACGGAGGACATACTATGTGTACATATTGAAAATTTATAAAACGTATCTTTCCACTTTTAAATTGTTTTGATTGTACATTTACATGCTTTTACTTGAAGATATAATATATAAGTGCTACATGCTTTAAACGCTTTCAACGATAAGAGATGGAAAGGGTTGCAACGTCAAGCAAATTTTACATAGCCAAGTCGAAAAACAACTGACGCGAACAAATCGTCTTGCACGCGATAAGTCTGATACAAAAAATTCTTGAGAAAATAGGCCAAACGTATATTACGATTTGACGTAACTTCAAAAGGTTTTTTATTTCAAGGTTTTGCAATTAAGAGAAGAAAGAAAAATATTAGAAAACAGAATTAAATTTTTTTCAGATTGATTCATAGATATAATTAACAAATTTTTGTCCAAATCTTTTCCGTAAATCATGATTAGTAAATTATCTATATTATAATAAAGAAATTAGACAGGTATCTATTCATCTATTACATGAGGGGGGGGGAGTTTCTATTTGCAGTTCTTTTCAATACTATTAAGAACATTATTGATCTAAATCTCTTTATAAGTAAATATATTAACATAAAACTATACAAAAATGTTGCAAAAATTATTGCAGAATTGCAATTAATTGCCGAATACGATAATTTCGATGGAACATTATTCGCATTACCTGAGTAATTAGCATCACGAGTATCCGAGTTAAAGGCTATTATTAACTAGATATGAAATGTACATATATGCTGAGATATCCGTTCCTGTTTTGATAGAGTACTCTCAATACCATATAGCCGCGGCTTTACGAAAATCAATAGATGTAATTAAATCCTGCAACATTATTGAAAGATTTATTAAAATACAATTCCGCTGATCCAAAAATTACATATCTCATTTAAAACTCATTTATCTTACTATAAACACGCAAACCATTTTTAAGATTGAAAAGCGCCGTATGAAAGAGAAGAGAAAGGAAGAAATTAAATTTCTACCAATAAAAAGTTGATTACAAAATAATTAACGTATGACGTTTTATATTAGTATATTACAATAATATCGCAAGAACAAATACTACGACCAAAAAGTAAAAATATCAAAAAGTTGTTACTCCTGCTCACTACTGAAAAAATAATCAGTGGCTTTATATATATAGCGAATGACGAAGTTAGCTTTAGGTAATAAATTATTTCAGACATAACTCGAGAATTCAAGATGAGATAAAAGGATCCTACGAAAGTACAGTATGACACTTATCTGATAAACTGAGAGAAAAACCATTCGCAACATATCTTTGAAGTATTCGCATGCCCTGATGCTCACTGTAAATACAGTAAACGGTGCAAAGGGCGTAATGTTACATTTTATAAGAAACGTAACATTGTACCACAGATAGAAAAATTGAAAACGAAATTTAACAGGTACGCGTGTGTCGAAGTATTCGATTGTTGACTTTAAGTATATTGTCTGTTAAAAAACTGTAAGCATTACGATAAGATAATTTCACAAGAATTAAAAACTTAGCAAAAGTGTAAAATGTTTATTAGCTAGTCGGTGCCCGTAATAATAAAATACTCCACGTAAACTATCGCTTCAAATATTTTCAGAAGTTTTATTTCAATATCCTTATTTATTGTTTCTTAGTATTGTTTATTAATGTACAGTAAGTTTTATGAAATACAAGAAATTTATTAATTATTTATATTTCTTGAAATTCTAAAATTGTTATTTTGCATGTGTGTGGTTTATTAAATCAATTCCATAAAATGCATTTAAAAATAAATCTTAATTTTTTTATTTCATAACAGTAGATATATATATATTTATATTTTCTATCTTAAAATAAAATACACGGTACATATTTCTACAAATAATTACCATTTGTAATATGATCATGATTTAAGCGGGGTCTACAATAGAAGTCGTAGCAGTTGTAGAGTCTTAAGTCGTAGAAGATTAACCAATTACAGTAGAATATGAGAAGAATAATCGACTATGATTGGTCAATTTTCTACGACTTAAGACCCTACAACTGCTACTTCTATTGTAGACCCCACATTATTCATTCTAGATGCTAATTTCAGTTTTAGATTTATATAAAATTAGATTTAAGAAAGTACTTCTATTTTACATCAAAAAGGTTCTTCTTTGTCTCAAGTAATAAAACAATATAATTTATTAGATACTAAGAGAATTTTATAACTTTAAACCAAAAGTCATATCGTATAGAGTCTTTATTACAGAAATACATTTCGCTTTATGCATGGTAGCTACTACCGTATGTAGTCACTATGTTGGTGCGTCTCTATACAGTACTGTGTAATAATCGTATTAAACTGTCTGCCTTAGTTTATGAGCTTTGCGCGTTACGGTTTAGACGGTTACGGGTTTATAATAACATAAAATTATATATATACCAGTGTAATATCTCATGATAATAACTAATAGGAAACGTGAAAACAACACTTATTTACACGTATAAATACTATCTAATCTAAACATTTGTTAAGAATATGATCTAGATAATCGATCACATATTATCTAAAAAAATCATATTCTGAATGTTTTTACTAATGTTTAGCAAAAACTTATCTGCCATTCGAAATTTTGTCACTAACATTGCTCAGTTTTCTCTGACATCATATAATACAATATAATTAATAAAATCGAGTCAGTTAAAATAAACCCTTTGAAAATATGTAATCAAAATTAATATATATATCACGTACAATATGCCTTGAACGCGTAAGTATTGCAAAATACATGTACTATTAATAAATAGCCGACATATCGTGCCTTTAAATTATTCTGACAACTCATAAATTATTTCATGCACTCAATCTCTCTTTGAAAATAATGAACAAATTACATTATCAAAAGAAGAATTAAATCATCAAAAGATTCAAAGTGCAATATGAGATACTATTCGAAATTAAACATCGTTAAAGAAATAATTATATCGGTATATTTCATAATACAATAATTTATAATTTCCATCTCCTATCACTTCAATTTCTATTTGAATAAATCACACAACATATCTACTTCGACAAAATTGTTGCCTCAATTATCGCCTTTGTTAACAAATTGTTGATCATGAAAGTTAAATAATCGCACGATCTTATAACTATTAGTCACAAGAAATGATTACAATTACATTTCTAAAGATAATTACTCGTTTTTAGAGATATTAACACAATGTATGTAACTGACGAAGCGGCTCGTGGCATTGCTTGCCAGTTCAATTATTCACGCAAATGACAACAAAGAACTACGTAACACAGTAACATGTTGTATGCCACGAAAAAAAAAAACAAGCACCAAACGCGGCTTTGTTAGCTGGTTTGCCTTTACAAAATATTTAATGTATATATTACATATTGTAAATTTTTTTGTATCTCCCTTCATATCATACAATATTATCGCACATATTAAATTTTACTAATCTAATACTATAAGTTTTACTTTATGTTAATCGAAAAATCATTGTTAATTCATTCGTTATTAATTTATCAATTGCCTTTCGTCAAATTATTAATATTTTAAGAGAAATAAAGTAATAGTGAAATAATATAGTTTTAATAATCTAATTAATTTTATTATAATTGTAAACACACAAGATAATAATATTAAATAACCGCAAGAAATATGATAATTTATTTTCTTGATTTATTAAAAATTATTCTTTTATTATTTTGGGATATAAAACTGTATGAGGTAAATAATAATGATAAATCAATTTTCATTTTCCGATCACATAAAAAAAAATAATTAATTATTTAGTATTCCGTGTAAAAAATCAAATTGTTTGCATATTAAATTTTATAATTTGTGATCAATATTGATCAATATCAATTGAATATTACCTATATCAAATCAGTACAAAACTTAGTTCGCGAGCTAAACGCTGCCAGTTCTCTATTATCTCATCGAATAAAACAGATAGAAAATAAAAAAGATAGATGCTAGACCAGCTAATCATTGGATAGAGCTTTAAGATCTATTCTTTGTTTTATTTCTATTTTATTCAATGAGACCATGAAAAGGAGTAAACGTTTAACTCGCAAGTCAAATTTTAGACAAGCCTGGTGTACGATATAATACGTCGATTTATAACTCTAAAATCATCGTAAATTTGACAGTTTCGTATATTAAGATTTTTCCTAATTAATCCTCAGGATATTAAAATATTACATAAGTTATCTATAAAAAACATACTATATACAAACATCATTTATAAGTGTTAAATAGTTTGGAAAGTGACAACATAGATAGTCTTCCGCCCCGCAGGTAAAGTTCACTTTAGCTTGTGGTACATGTTGAAAGTCATTAAAATACGCGCATATAGCTGGTAACTCGCTCACCACAAGTTGCCACCTGTTCGAGAACTAATTAAACGAGCTACACCCTCATAAAAGCAAATAACTGAAATTTATTCCTATGTATTAGTCGTCTCTGGAAACACCCACATAAACATACTTCAATTTGATATTATTTCTACAATATGTGGACATTTTTCGGTTTAACAATTAATTAAATGCTAATTTTAGTAACAAATATTTATTTGTCAAATATTTTTAAGAAAGATATTTATTATAAAATGTAAAAAAGATAATATAAAAATTTTAAGTCGTTACATGTATTATATAAAAGATAAAAAGTTTATCATTGAAAAATATTCAATTATTACAATTAGATATACGTTGTATGTAGATAATTGATATCTCTGTTAATATAAATATATTTCGCAAAATTAAGCAATCTCGCGAATATTAATTAAATTACTATCTATCAATGTGAAAAATAACTTATTTTGAACGATTGAAAAGTCGATTTAGTCACATTATTTGAGACATTTATTTCATTTCTTTCAAAGCTTGAGTTTCATTGAAATTTTTCTTCTTTTCCTATTTTTAATTCTAACGTGCCAAAGACTCGTTAAATCGGACTTCTCTCGTTTCGTTTCACTTCTCTCACGAATACCAGTATCAATTCGCAGGAAATGAGCACAGTGGGAGTTTCAAGTTAAACGAAGGAATAAGAATATGATGCAGAGATAGCGCGATTAGAATCGTATTGATATAGAACGATTAATCCTATAAATTACTTCTAATCTCATTTTTTATCATTTAATTAAAAATGTCTATCTTTTTGATATTTAAATTTATATATATATTTTTACTTCGTTCAAAATTGCAAGCCTATTCAACTGCACTTGTATTTTCATTTCTAACTATGTTCCTTTATAATTGGGTAGTTTGTTTTTTTGCAACAGTCCGTATAATAATTATAGAGAAAATCTAATTTACGTAACTATAGAATCTTATTCGGAATCTAAAACCGCCCCTGGGTGTAATATAATAGTAACACGAGGATCTTTTTCAACGCCATTCGAGGGCGTGAAATTACTCGAGCATTCGTGTACTTAATATGCTGGGAACTCGTGCACGGTATTTCTACCGCGAAAAGTTTGCCGAAGCAGCCGTTGCAGCCTCAAGAGGAAAAGGAAAAATTGCTTTCAATTCTATTCTCATTTAAATCGTAAGTCAAATGCAAATCAGCCACAGAAGCTCGTACACACATGGTTAAATGCAATCGTATTATCGCATCCGGAAGTGCGTTGAACATTCCTCTTTAATTTGCGAATTCAGGAGAGCAAAGCACGCGATGAAGCCAGTAATTTAACAAAGTTCATAGAAAATTGAAAAAAAATCATCGCGCAAGTAACGTTATTAAATATGTTGAATAATTGAGGTCGAAAGAAAAATTTTAATGCTTTATATTTGAAATTTTTTTTAATACGGATAAAAATTTAATCTTGCAGCTAATGAATTTAAACAAGCCAACCCTACACACAATATTAATAATGAAGCATTGATTCTAGAAATCAAGCTTATATATACGCATGTAAAAATTCATTCATTGGAATTTTTTCTGTATCACATACTGCAGTTATTAAAAACACATACTACAGTTATTAAAAACACAATTATTTAAAAAATTAATTTAATATGTATTACATTTATTTAAAAAATTAATTTAACATAATTATCAGCTATTTTATTTAAATGTAATAATAGAAGATAATACAAACAACAAAAAATTAAAAATAATTTAAGTTAAAAACAGTCAATTTAAATTAAAAATAAAAATTTAAATTAAATTAACATAAATACAACCTATTTAAAACAATTTTAAAATTCATACAATTATACTTTAGTAATTTTAAAAACATTTTCTTAAATTTATTTATTTTATTTTCTTAAATTTAATATATATAAGAATGTTTTATTTGAAATATAATTACATTTAATACAAAAACGACAGATTAAAATTAACTTTATTAATGAAGAAAAGTATAATTTATTCTTAGACATTTTTCTAAGAAACCCATGATATTATTCCGCACTTCATCATTACCGAAGAAAAGAGACGGACGTGCTAACGAACAGCGTTGGCTGATTGGCACCCTTTGATCTTGGCGAATTGATAACTTGTGATTGAACGTTGTTACCAAGTGATAAACAAGAAACCGCTTGCTTCAGAATCGACTAAAGCGTGACTTTATCGAAAACTTATCAAAAACTAATGTATATAAAGATACGTAAATGGATTAAAAAATGCTTATTATGTAAACATTCACATTTAAAATTGGTATCAAAAAATTGATATCAAAACTTTTTATATAATAAAACAATATATTTTAATATCGCAAGAAAAAAGTATTTTTGACGTAAGAAATTAATAAAGATATAACAATTATTTATTATATCATAAATGTAATTTTAATTAATATAGCATTTTCATACCAACGCCACTATTTGTAACACAAATCACGAAAAAAAAGAGAAGCATTTATTAAAATAGCTTATTAATATATAAAAAAAACAAATATTTTGCGCAATCAAAACAAACGTGTTTATTTTTTCAAGTAGTTTTTTTGTTAAATAGTACGTTATTAATCGTTTCGTTATTCTAAGAACCTATTATACTATTACATAGACATAATCGTCTGTAACACATCAATACTGTTAAATCCCATCATGGCTAGAAGCAATCTTAAGTTTTCAACTTAATAATTAACTAGCTCTGTGTTACACTCTTGTCAGAGCATAAAGTTAAACGCTTAGTTTATTTTCAGTTTACTGTAATTAAGACACAACGGAGCTTCATGTTGCATACATGTTGCATATGCTGTTATATATTGTAAATGCGCAACTTTCCTCTTACACGTTTTTCTCGCAACACTTTATAATGTATGGATTTAGATATAAAGCCTTGCAAAAATGGATTTCTTATCAGCAGAACTGTCATCACTTATCATTTTTCTATGACGAGGATACCTCCGTTTTTATCCCTTCATATAACTCAACGGTATATCGAAATATCTTATCCGTCGCACATTTTCTGTCGCAAAATCGAAGCAATGGCATGATTATTCGTCGCCTTTAACTCCTGATTCGTTATTGATAAATACTATATGACCATCATTACCTTAACATATTTTAAAACTTTTAAGGACTCCTACAATTGTAAGATTAACTTTAATCTCAATTTAACCTATTCTTTATCTTTTTGTAATTCTAGAATTAAAAAAACATAAAGAAGAAGTTAAACCTTAAAGAAGAGATTAAAGTTAATCTTACAGTTGTAGAACTTATTGTGAGCCTTAAGTGACATTTCGCTATCAATGTATTAAGTAAAATATATTTATAAATTTTTAATAGTAATGTTTATATGATTAGTTTTAGTATAAAATTTTTCCAATTTTTCTATCAGTCAATTTTAAATAATTTACTTTTTATAAGTTAAATACGTATATTTATTTTTAGACTTAATGTAACTTGTTTTGCATATAATAAATTTATTATACCGTTAAAAGGTTATTATTTCGATTATTTCAACATGTTTCGTGAGCCTAGAAATATTAAGCTCAATTTGAATTACAAAACCTACATGCGTTATATTTTTTGCATGACTTCATACATACATACATAACATACTTGTTTTCTCTTAATAATGCCGAAACGCATGCGAGATGAACTTTATACTGGAAAACTGTAAAGCTATTCATCGTTTTAATTGAGCGATCTAAAGCAAATTTCCGGATTGTTAATTAAAGAACAATAAAGCGAATTTTTAATAAAAAAATAAAACTCTGTGAAGAATAAGATTTTGCAATAAACAGAGATGATATTTTACCTTTTACAAAATACCAAAATTTATTGCAGAATAAAAAATACATTTTGACCTTCTATTTCTTGTAATTTGAAAAAAAGGAATAAATAGGCAATGATGTTAAAAGTAACGTAAGTGATTCTATTTGATTCTATTTGAAATCATATAAAACTAAAATTTAATATCGGTACTAAACGAGATATTTAAACATTAAATATAATAGAGTTTTTAAAAGTCATCCATGTTTTCACTTAATCCATATTTTCATTTAACCAAGTTAATTAAAAAATTATACGACCTTTCAAAAGGAATTTCAAAAAGATTGTTACTTATATATGTATATATGTATATATTTTATATATGTATTTAAATAATCGATAACCGACAGTTCGTCAACTTTGCCACCACTTGGCATCAATTAAAAATTAATGAAATTTATTCTAACAAACTTGTTTTATATGAAATAAACACTTTTGTTTAAAAAATTTCAATGAATACACAGAGTTTTTACACAACGTTTAGAAAAAATTGTTAACAACAGGATAAAAGATACAGTGTTATATATTATATATATACGGATATATGTAAGAACACAAATAATTGTTAAATATTTATAAAGACTGAAATACATTTCTTTACATCTATATTACATTATATATTGTCGTCTATATACATATATGTATATCTATATACGTACATATACATATATATTGTACATATATGTATATGTACGTAATACCTTTCACCCTTAAAAATATTTAACAATTCTTTTTTATATAATATTATATTTCTTTTATGTAATATTAAGTTCAAAATTTATATTTTGCAATTATCACTTTGTTCACTTCAGACAAAATAATCAACGTTAATGTTTTTTTAATGTGTAACATAAGCAGAAAATAAATTTTATTAAAATTGATATGAAGTGAGTGCATACAATGTTATTTGTCTTGTAAAATTTAAATGAAGAATTCTACAGCTACACTTTGTATAGGTAGTTATTAATTCAGGAAAGCGATGCCGAATAATACGGCCATTTATAAACAAACACGCACCGTGCAAAAAAAACATCGGTAACTCTGTCCAATATGTTATAAATTATTTACAGAAGCAAAGTTAAATATCATGAAAAGTTTCACAGTTCCGCAGTTGCAGTCCACGATTACTATTTCTATTTGAAACGTACATTTGCGGTGATTGGTTTGAAAAGAAAAACGACTGAGGAGAAACCAAACGAAAAAGAGAAAAACTATCAGAAATCTATGCGAAAAGGATCACATGATTTCATTAAACATTAATTCTACGGCCAAAATAAGTTAAAAATGAAGATAGGTCACAATACTACTTCACTTTTTCTTAGTTTAATGAATAAATTTCATTTCGTAAATAAATTCACGTTCTCTCTTTTTTCCTCTTTTCTTCTTCCATTCTCCTGTTGCTATATTTGCACTGGGATTAATCGGCTCGCATATTTTCCCTACGCGAATTTTAAAACGGAATTCACGAGATGAAAATGTTTCTCTCGCGAAATCTATCTATATAAATAACAGAAAGAAAAACTTTCAGATAATGATGACCTGTATAATAATTGCTTTGGCGAAACGAAAATTGTAATTCTTGATAATAATCATTTCAATATTTCTAGCCGTTAATGCACGTTATTTTTTGCATTGTATCTCAAATTAAATATTCCGTAATCAAATCTTTTTCTTTTAAAAATTTCCTGTCAGAATTAAAACGCGTTTATATTGATTTAGTAACCTGCAATGCGTCATAGATATTATTTTCATTTGCATGAGGAAAAATCTTTTTTACTTTAATTGCTTTGCTTTACATTACTTTTTACAAATATTTAACTAAAATAATATGCATACATCTAAATCATACACATGTATAGATTAAATTTGCCAAGTCCTGACAATAATTAATTAATACGGTCTGAATTTTTATATCATGGTCATAATTTAGCAAATGGCGTTAGTGACAATTAATCCATTAGGTGACTCGAGATTGCTCGTCAAATCTTTTTCGTCTTTTAATGATACGAACATGTTAACAGTGTTATGGTAATAAATGGAATTAGATATTGATCAATACAATTTATTACACGCATGTAAATCTTTATACTACATTCAAAAGCTACGTTCTAAATTCGATGGTCATTTTAAGAAATATTAAAAAAGAATTATAAAATAAAATAGAAATAAAATAAAATAAAAATAAGAAATTCAAAAGTATCAATAAAATAAAACTTTATCTAAAAAATATTATTTCCTTGGCAAAACAGAATGTACTGATTGTACTTTATTAAACTCAGAAGTACTTTAATATATAAAAAAATATATTATTTATAATTGTTAAAAATGAATATATAATAATTTCTAGTAAGAAGATTATAATACAATGTAATAATTATAATAACAAACATTAATAAAATTTTGAAAATTATAATCATTAAAATTTTATAATACATATACGTGTATTGATATAGAAAGATTAATTTCTCGTGATATTATAAAATACTATTATAAATTTATTATAACTATTATAAATTAAAAATTGTCAATTATTTTCTGGCCGCAGAGAAAATAAAATTTTCACACGTCGTGTTATCTCAACTTTATCATGTAAGCGCATATTCAAGTTTAATGTGTAACTCATAACATAGTAGCTTTTAGCAAGACAATTTATAATTCTACCGTAGCGTGTTAAAAATTTTTAAGCTCTCATAACTTTTACAGTCTCCGAAAATAGCTAGGAAGACTACTTCTTTCAAAACATTAAATAGAAATCCACTCCTTTCCAATACTTTTATCCGTAAATTAACATAAGATATTTGTCACACATCACCAAGTTTTCATACCGCAACTGTTACACATAGAAGTTGCTAAATAGATTGTATCCCTCTCTTATATATGTAATTATGCACGGTTAGCAAATTCATATAAAAGAAGAAGTAATTCATATAATAAAAGAAGAGAGAAGAGCTTCTTTCATTATCCTAATTATTATGTCGGGTATAGTATATGTATATTTCTAAAAAAATTTAATCTTTTTAAATCTGTACTTTTTTCGAAAAGATACTTATATTTTCAATATGCAAAATAATTTGAGCTTACCCAAGTAATAAAAGGAAATATGTCAATAATTACTGCCAAAATACTTATATTTTCGATATGCAAAATAATTTGAGCTTACCCAAGTAATAAAAGGAAATATGTCAATAATTACTGCCAAAAATATGTATTAAATGTATTAAATACATATAGCATCGGATATATCTGTTTTTAATTACATTTGCTTAAAAAATTATTAAATTAAAATTCAATATTACGATAATGTTAGCCGATGAAAACGGAGCAAATTATTCGATTTTGATAAAGCAATTTAATTATTTAATTTTAAAAAATTTTGAAAAATCAAAATAGATTTAGTCAAAATCTTTTTCACTTTTACCTATTTAAATGTTTTAAGCAATATTAAATAAAATAGACCGAGAAATGTTTTAAATAAGAGAGAAACCAATATTAAATGGAATAGACCGAGAAATGTTTTAAACATAAATAAGAAAAAAAAACTATTTTCGAGATCTTGAAGTAGTAATATTCATATGTGAATATACAAATACAATAAATTTAGAAACTTTTTAAAATAAATGATTATTAATTTGATTTCAGGTCTTTTAAGGTTTTTGTCTTAATCTTTTAAGAGCTTTATTCATGTGCACAAGAAACTACAGATTTTAATTCGTGCTCTCATAAGAAGTATCTCGTAAGCCTAATTTAGAGAGTTAATTGAAATTTGCCTATTAAACAATGAAGTGAATCTTGTTGTACTCGATTCACTGTTTAACCTGCATCACGCATCCTCGTTTTTCCCATATTCGGTTTCCTCACTACGTAACACTAGTAATTGGAAAACTTTTGCCAGATAAAGGACAGCTTTTCAAGGGAATTTTTTTCTATCGATATCAATCGCAAAACTTTATTGGGTTCGGGAGCGTTCGGAGCAAAAAATGAATTCGTTTCAGCATTGTTTGAGCACGAGCAAGCTTGAGTATCGCATTGCGTTATTTCCCTTTTCCTCGTATGTGTGAATGTATATTTTGGATCTCCATACCCTCCATCCTTTAGCGTTTGAATTTTGTTGACATTTACGTTTATCATTTTTAGTGACTGTATACGAGTATTGCGCATGAAACGACCGATAATAGCGGATAACGTCAAAAACGCTTCATAAACTTTCTCTATCTATAAAATGTCAGTTAAAAATAAATTTAAAGACCTTTTTGCAAAAATAAATTTGTCTCATATTTACAAAAAAATAATATTCCATTATAAATTTATTTATATATATATATATATGATGCATTTGTATCTATATATGTAGTATCTGTATATATCTACACAAACTTGTGGCTGGCGCTGCACTGGAGCTCATCGCAAAATCATTATAACGTATAAACTACAGATGAAAACACAATTATTGAAAAAAACATTAAAACTATCATTATTTTAATTTTATAATATAATTTTTTTTTCGTTAATAAAAGATATTCTTCTATCAAATTATTCGCTGTTTAATAATTTATTGATTTCTTAAATTGTATTTTAACTTTGATAATTATTTTCGAAATATTTCCGGATATTTTACAAATATGAAATATAAACTGTTAAAAGTTAAAAAAATAGCTTATTCAAGTTTTTTCGATTCAAATGGGATAAAAGATTTTAGACTGACTAAACGCGCGCGCGCATAAAAGTCTTCAAAAATATCATTCAAAACGAACATCAAGGTCCATGCAAACGAAATCACGTTTACATGATATCAATAATTATTGGTTAATATTATAAGTCACGTTAATATTATATGACAACGTTTAAAATCAAAATGTTAATTTAAATTTAAATGCTTATATAATTAAAATTTGTGTAAGTCATGAATGTAATGTACACGCATTTTGAAAAATATCATTTCTTTGTATTTTTAAAGCGAAAAAAATATTTTTCTTCTTTTATTAATAAAATCTCTTAAGAAATTTGTTGTCCAAGCTCAAACTTACGATATCATGTTAAATTATTCAATCGATCCACAATCTTTAATAAATAATAAATATTTCCATTAAAGAGAACGGCGTATAAATATAATAGAAAAACATCAAATTTTGATTGACATTTATATGATGAATCAAAATATTACGTTTTTATTGAACAAAAGTTTTATAATATATGAAAAGAACGAAATTTTGCTGAAGTATTTAAAAATATAACTTTTATTATATAAACTGATTTAAAAATAATTTTTTTGTACTATTAAAATAATTGCGTACGAATCTCGAACATGATGAGCATTGCTGCAAAAATGTTGACATTTGGGCAATTAGTTTGAATGTCCTACTTAATTATTTTAATAGTTCAACAAAATTATTTTCAGGTCTGTATGTAGCTAAACTTTTAGATACTTTTGCAAAACTATCCTTTCTATGTAAAATATAGCACTTCACGAAGAGGATAAAATGTAATTTCATTAGAATTAGAATTTTACTGATACATAAATATATAATAACACGATAACGTTAAAAACAATGGAATTTTTCATCACATAATATGGCTATTCGCTCGAAAAAGGGTATAAAATTCAAACTTTTACAAATATTACTCTCATCGATTTTGAGATAAA
Organism: Trachymyrmex cornetzi; assembly: GCF_001594075.2. Taxonomy (NCBI): domain Eukaryota; kingdom Metazoa; phylum Arthropoda; class Insecta; order Hymenoptera; family Formicidae; genus Trachymyrmex; species Trachymyrmex cornetzi. Next base: position 2,818,289 of record NW_017295784.1, read on the forward strand.
TTAATCATATAAACAAAATGTGCACCACAGCAGTTTACAAGCAATATTAGACAGGTTTCAGTCTAAATATATACCGACCGTTTGTCAATATTTTACTTATAATGCTGTTCATTCTCAACTACAGTGTTGATCAATTAAATTTATAATTTACGGAGAAATTATTTTTCCAATGGAAATTTATGTTTTTCGCAACGCAAAGTAATGTCCATAGCTTTTTTTAAAAAAATTTTTGAAAATGGAGGGCTTTATTTTGGTGTCTCTTTGAAACTGAATTTGAGATCGATTTTTAACTCGCAATAAACTACGAAAAATTATGTTTCTCACAGGATATATAAAAAATTTCATAGCCATAATGGGCGGATGATACATGAAAATAAAATTCAATAAACGCACATGTATCACAGATCGTATTTTCACAGGAAGCGTTCGTATCAAAGATTCTTTTTCGTGTTTTTACTTTCTCTCTACGGCATTCGATATCCTGCACATATGGAAATTTTAAAATTAAGTGATCAATAACAACCTTTTCAAAAACTTTAAACGAATATATTTTTACATCATATATTATTACGTCTAATTAATAAATTCAATTATCAATTCGTTTATCTAATTTGGAGAAACTATATTAATAAATGTACATTATTTTTTTTAATTAAAAAAATTTTTCACATATCTAATTTTACACTTTTATGTATTGAATAACTTTCTGTTCGTTCAATTGACATCAATAGAATAATTTTTTTACATTAAAAGAATAGGCACCTAATGCTTTATGAACATGCATGAAGAAATTAAGACACAATGAAAAATTCAGCCCGCGAAACGTCGCAACAGAAACATAAAATAATTTATATTCATTTGCTAATTAAATGACCATGTTGTTGGAGATCGATAGATACTTTGATGGTAGAGTAATAAGTAAATTATTCATTATTCCGGAATAGAATATCAAGACAAAATCACAATACACTGAGATATCTTCGAATACAGCATAAATAAACCACTAATGTGTGATATATAACACGTGTAATTGCATCTTTTACAACGCGTTTTCTTTGTGATAATATCTATCTAATAAATATGCCCTGCAAACTTCTTGACAAAAACGCTGGAAAATAAAATCTTTATTGAAATAAAAAATATAAAATATAGAATAAAATTAAGAACACTAAACAATTAAATGATTTATTTTGTAATATCATTTTTCTAAAATATATTATTTGCGTCAAAAATATATTAATAAATTAACAGAAACACATTTTTATGCTTTTTTTCTATCAAACATTGATTACGAGACATCGCAAGTAAATTCGAAAGATATTTTCTTGCCAAATTAATTTATTTCCTGGCCAGGTGAAAAAATAGTTATTTCTTAACTGAAAAAGTTGAAGACAGATCTCACTCGTTAATCATAATCACGAACTCTGTATCTTTTCTTTGCACCAGTCAACTTGGTCGAAACATTTTATTATAGGTAATACTCTTGTGTACCATATCGTAACAACGTCTATCATACATGTCACGGAATTGGTAAAAGTTTGATAAAAAGAAAGGAAGAATAAAATAACAAGTTTTTATAAAAAGTAACCTAAATATCCAATTAAATATTTTGAGTTTATGCGAGATGTCTAATAATCCGTAATAATATGTAATATATATTCATTATTTTTAAAAATATATTTTTTAAATTATGTTATATATAATTTTGAATACAAATTAATGCAATTAATAACCGCAAAATTAAACTGACAAATTATTTATAAAATTTAATATTGAATATTAAATTTTTTGTCATTTTATAATGTTTTATACTTTATATTTATTATATAGATATTTAGAAGTTTATAGACTTTTAATGTCAAATAATTTTAAATATTTTACCCACATTTTGAAATAAATTATAAATATATAAAAATCTCACATTATATAAAATAAATGTTTCTATAGCTATTCGCAGTTTCCATCCTACTTTCTTTATAAAATCGTTTCTATGTTTTGCTTCAATAGAACGCAATGTTTATAGTTTCCATAGCTTTAGTAAACCGAATGTACACGCGGAAAACGCGCATAGACATTCCTTTTCTCGTATTTACGTCCTCACGTTTACGATCAGAGAGAAAATTTCTGCGCAAAAAAAACCGATTACTCCCGTGAGAAAATACTATCGAGATTTTACAATAGGTTCATCTCACATTTTGTCGATAACTCCCTGAAATATTGACAGTAACTACATTTCATTAAATGTTTACCAAATACTTGATTAATGATACGTAGGATCTTGTATACACACGGATAGAAAAAATACCTACAAATGCAATCGATAAATTCTCCAAATAGAGAACACGTTTATTGCCGGATCAGAGAAACGTTTAATCACTTATCCAAACCGCCTACTCGAAACTTTATTGTCGACTGGGAATCTTTTCTGGAAACGTTCAATTGTAGGATAAACTTAAAATAGCTTAAAAGCTTTCAAAGGTTTGAAATAAAAATACAAATTTACATACATTCTGAAGTAATAGTATTTTAAAACCCATATAATTATATAATACAATTCAAGGGATTGTATTTCATTTGAAAAAGATTTCGTCGAGTACCCTTCTTTTAATTATTGTAATTTTAATTAATTTTCTATTTTAGAGTATATGAAATATTTTTTCAATTAGTCCTATTATAATAATATCGTAATTTTATATAATTTTATCATACTCTATACATTCTTGTAAAAATATCTTTTTTATTGCAATACTTATAATTCTTTATATGTTATTTCAAAAACATTATTTTATAAATAAAACTATAATAAATTAACCCTCGTAGGACACACTGGGTCTTTCGTGACCCATGCCATTTCTAATAATTCTTATTTCTCATATACCTGTGAACATGGCCCTATGCTCCCCCCCCCCCATGGGAAAAAACTTTGTGATGGGGGGAATATAGGGAAACAACGGTGACAAGAAATCTCTATGTGTTGTCGAGCAGCACGGTCGCAAAGTTGCGTGATGATATATTCAGGTGCTCAAATAATTGTATTTTTTTTTGCATATGGCTCCTATAATATCTTTTTTGTAAACTATGATATCTGTACAAAAACATCCTACAATGATTTTTTTTGGCACATATATAGCAAAGTTACAATTTTTATACTAAATTATTAAAACTGAATTATTTTCTTTTTCTGGTGCAGAAAGTAATTTTCATAATTTTTCTAAACATTTGTTCCAATGTTTGCATAGCAGAATAATTTAGTAGAGACCTTAAAGAATATGTGTGAAATTTTACAGAATTTTTCGAGCACTTTAAGAGCACTTAAAATCGAGTCGGACACGAATGACCTATGTGTGTCGTCCAAAGGTATCAAAAATAAGTGTGTCCTACGAGGGTTAAATAGCATCGAAAACAATGCAAAATATGTTTTATTGCAAATAAATTTTATTTTATATCATTCCTAAGATTCCTTTTGCTACTACTTGAAAAAGAAATTACAAGAAATGTACAAGTTATTAGTTAATAAAAAAATATATGAATACTATACTGGCCTTTAACTCAACGTTTGTGTAAAATTTCGGAGCTTTTTATCTTTGCCTTTATCACTCTTTTCGCGAGTTGATGCAAACGAGTTTATAAAATATACGGTTGCCAAAACATTTGCTGCATTTGACTACATGGCAACAGCCTAGATGCACTTATATAAATAATGTAACTGTATGTGCCAATTGCACATTATGCAAACATAAATGTAGAAACTGTCTACACCGTTACTTACTATATTTCATATTTTGTGACTAGTTCTAAAAAAAAAACAGTATATGTTTTGTCGTAAATAAAGTGACCCAAACGACTATATTTTTGCAATTATAAATTCTACATAAAAATTGAAATCAACTTCTTTTAATTGGAATTTGATGGAATATCTTTTTCTACAATTTCATTTAACATTAAATATTTAATAATTAAATTTTAAATGAGAATTTTATTTTAGTTAAATTCTTTAATATTATATTAAATGTCTGATAAGTATGTAACAGATCTAAAAATAAATAAATAATTAATTATTTTTTAATAATAATTAATATACTCATATACATGAAATGTTAAAAATAATAAATACAATTAAAAAAATATTTAAAAAATACTATTTAATTCGAAATTACCTTTTTTTTAAAAAAAATTGCTTCTGCGCGTGCTTTTAAAAATTTCTACATTTTTAAATTTTTGACACACACACACACACAACATACACATCATACAATTTGTATATTTTAACATACGGAATGCATAAAGCATCAAACTAATGTTTTTATTATGAAAAAACGTAAATTAATTTATCAGTTTATCATCGTTATGTGAATTTCTACAATATAAGCTCGATACAAGAATTTATTTCAAAATTACGTGCGATTCGAATTGATATCAGGTGGCAAAAAGTAATCAATGAGCCAGTTGTGATTTAAGTAGGCGTTGCAATGTACACTTTCTCCTTGACTTTTGTTTTTCTTGAATTATGCAGCTTAATAACAAAATTTCTAAGAAACTCTAAGTGGTACATGGATTATTTACGAAGTACTTAAGAATGTTAAATTGAGACTCATGCAAGGGAAAGGTCAGAAAATCGTTCAGAAAAAGGTCAGAAAAACAAATATTTATCGTTGAGGAAAATTGAAACTTTATACTTACTATCGCACAATATACCTTACTAAAATACTGATAACATAGCCCCCAAAAAGGGTTTCATGTCTACTATAACTTAGATGTTATAACTTAGATGCTATAACTTAAACATTAATGACAGTCACGTTCAATCTATCTTTTTAAAATGTTATGCCTCGTTGACCATCTTTTAATAGTTTTATTAGCCGCGTCATGAAATTCGATAGATCAAAAAATTTCTTAATTTACACTTTTTTTTATATTCTGCTATATAGGGCAAACATTTTTTATATAAAATTCCGAAATTGTTACTTATAAATTAAGTTTTTTATTTGATTAAAATTGCGTTTATCTCCATTATTTACTTGTGCAGTTTTAACAGAAAACAAGATTTTATGTTTAAAAGATAATATTCGAAAAATAAATTCATAAAATAGATAATAATAGATCAATTCCTACAATGAAGTCTACAGATAATGATAGGCATTACATTATGTGATGATATACCTGCATGACTAATAATACGTGGAGTGATCGCTGACATGCGTGCCAATTCATCCGCTACGATCAGTATCTATCGACCTCGAGTTACTCATTACCGTCTCGTGTGTATTGACGCAATAACACGAGCGCACAGAGGATTCGACATTAACTTGCACTGAGATAAGAGCAGTTTATCTTGATTAAATGGACCCACATAAACAAACTTCATAAATGTTACATTTATAGCGACCGCTATTTCTAACGGAAATAAACAAATTGTGACAAACACAACAAATAAATATATTATATATTTCATGTTTTGTTCAAGAACTCTCTCAATTTTCGTGTTACATTCGTAATTAAATTATTGTCAATCGACTGGAAAATGTAACATAAATCAAAATAATATTTTATGCTCGAAAGAAATAAGTTACTCACAATCTCGGTTATAATATACGTATTTTATGGAAGATTTAACGTAATAATCGTTTTCAATCGTTAGAATTTAATAAACAGTCGACGAGATTGCGAAATAAGTACTAAGATGTCCTCCTCTAAAGATCATATCCAGGATATATTGTAAGGATATATGTATATATGCGTGAATACATATAATATATTTCTCTTTGAAGAATATGTGCTAGAATATACTACGCTTTCCTGACCGCGAGAGCTCAAATACAGTAATTGTTTCCATATCATGGCGACTCCTATGGATTTTGCGCAACGTTGAAACAACTGCAATATCCATCGTAACAACAAATATGGTTTCCCCCTCCCCCAGCTTCATATAATAAATCTCCATTAAGTAAAACAAGCTAATGCAAAACATACGTCATTTTTTCTAATTTTTTTATAAAAAATTATAATAATATTTTTTAATCTAATTTATATTCCAGTTTCCGAAACGGTTATAAGAAGTTCCTCTCGTATTTTTTAAATAAATTTCAGCGTTTTTAATATTTCAATAGTTTCGAACAAATATCTGTGATATTAAACATTTTCAAAATTCCTGGATAAGTAAAGAATCAAAAAGTTGAATACAGTATTATAAACGTAAAATGTATTATTTTTTATTATTATCACAGTACATTTAACAATGTAAATTAATAAAATAAAAGAAGAAAAATATACTAGAAGGAAAAATTGCTTAATACGCAAAATTTAGTTTTTTTATGCTTAAACAATAATAACAATCCAGTTGGCAACATTTATTATTATTCGAATTTATTATTAATACATCCTGTTGTTCATGATACTTCTACGACATTACAGTGAATATAACAAATATTATAGATGGTTATTCGAGAAATTATCATTATCATAGGGAATATAATCAATAGAGCGCATAACACTGCAATTAATGCACAGAGTGATCTTCAATTTGTACTCTAGTGAAATGTCAGCTATTCGTTTGAAAATCAAGATATGTGAGAGCCATTATATTCCCCATCAACGAAAGAGAATGGCAATCAAATGTGATCGACTAGACATTTCGTTCCTATTAGATTCGACGAGAGCAACAATGCCCTATCAAATTTCTACATCGCTATAAAAAACTGAGTAACAACGGAACACAAAATAAAAGAGGCCAATATGTTGAGTTTACGAGCGACCAAATAAATTTTTAATGACGTATATTGTAACGAATATAACCACCGAACATGACCGCCAATTACGTTGTTCTTTACATTTACACCGAGAGATTTAAAAAAATTTAAATTTTTCCTGCAATGGTATTTTCTACACCATCCGTGCTAAAATTCAATCCCGGGGAGGAGAAAAGGGCAAAATAAAAAGGGAAGGAATTTAATTTCCAAGCTGAATAAAATATTTGAAATAGATACGGCATTATGAACGATAAATTTACTTCCCTATTGAAACGAGACATGATTCAGAATGCTGTGAATTTTTACTATAAATCCATGTGAACTGCATTACAATTAAATATTTATCATTATTAAGACATGTTGAAAGAACGGGGCGTTTATTTTTATTAATTGACCTTTTATATATAGGATAAAAGCAGGGATTATGGAATAGCTTTTTTTAAATTAACATTGCTCCGATATAAATGCATATGAAGACTTTAAATTTACACAGAACTCTTGAGGAATATGTTAGCACATCCAATAAATGAAGGTCGCCAAAATTTACGTCCAACGTCAATATTAACAAAAAAGTCAAAATTGAGAAAATGGGGGATCTAAAAAATGGGATGTAATATGGAATACCGATGAAATTTTGACCATAGTAATAAATAACACAATAAATGAAATCCAAATTTGTTTATTTATATAAATTGATCAGGAAAAATAGAAAACTGTTTAATTTATATATATATATATAT
>NW_017295784.1:2825807-2830689 GCF_001594075.2 Trachymyrmex cornetzi
GCTGTAATCTAATCTAATCTGATCACGAATAAGTTGCTGACATGCATGGAATCTATTCTATATTCTCAACCCTCGATGTTCCACATTACCTGCATGTCGTCATATGACAAATAAAGTCTTTCCGTAGCAATAAACAAGTTTGAAATAGCAATTAATCTGCATAATATTGTTCATGCAACATTATTAAAGGCGTCTGTGCAATAAGAAATAAGCATTAAGAAAACTTACCTACGGTTTGTGAGAATACTTTTTAGAAAAAGCTGCCGAATCTTTTGACGTAACGAAAATGAATAAATGTTAATTGTAGTAAAACGGTTGATCGGACCGAGTTCATTGCTTGTTATGACATGTTTAGTAACAGTTGCAATAACTTTCAGCGATTGCCACCAGATTGCAATGCTTTGTTTAAAAAACAAGCCATTATTCCATATTAGTAGCCTGTGTCATAGGCCGGTCTTCATAGTCAGATCTTATATTTAAGACCGTCTTAAGTAATGTCTTAAACGCCAATGCAGCCCTCTGATTGGTTCGTGACTTCTTAAGACCGTACTTAAGACGATCTTGAATATAAGATCTGACTATGAATACCGGCTATAATCCCTGATTTTACCCTAGATCTAGAAAAAACGAGATAAAGAAAAAAAAGAGATAAACAAAAAGAGAACCTGGACTAAGCAGATTAGATTACCTTGAGGCAAAGGATATACACTCCGATAGTAGACCTTTCCCTCAACTAAAGTATATATTAATCTACACGATATATTATACTAATCTTTTGTACAGATACTTGTACCAATATACCGTACTTCTATATTGGTTGATTAATAGAGTTCACCTTTGACATACGATAAATTAATTTAACATTCCTACGATATAAATTTTAATAAAACTTTAGATTAACACACTGCTATTGATCGCTGCGCGTCATTATTATTATTTTTATGCATGTTAACCCCTTCAGATCTGATTTTATTGAAACCATATTTAAACAATTTTTTTTAATTCAATTCATGCGCATTTTAATAAGTAATACATACTAAACAATTAATTTTTTCAAAATTTTGACTATTTTTCCAACATGTACACATTCTTATGTATATCAAATCTCAGATGATATCGATAAACTTAGGGTGCTTTCTATTTGATGACACAAGTCGACACAAGTCGACACAAGCGTTTTATCCTTCTTTGATATTCAGAAAAGACAAAGATACAACGACATTTATGTCGACTTGTGTCATTAAATGGAAAGCACCCTTAAATAATTTCATCGGATGATGTCTTCAAATTTAATATATATTACAGTGTACGCAAGGTCGAAAGGGATAAATTTTCCAGAATTTAACAAATTGTCTTGGAGTTTATATACCTAAATAGATTTCCGATTAACTAAAGTACTTGCCTCAGATTCTTTACGTAAGAAAAAAATCGCAGAATATCTAATATATTCCGTTACAATTTTTATTACGTACATGTTACGCATTATATATGTAGATTAATAAAATTCATCTTTAATGAATTGAGTAATAATCAATTTATGAAATTATAATATAAATTGTTCAACATTTATTAATTAGCATTTATTTTTCTAGAAACATTTCAATCGATCTATACTCAGTAAACTGTAGCAATACATATATATATATATATATGTATTTCTTTTAAATTATTTAGTTAACTAGTTTATCTTCCATTAGTCGACCCGCTATTCTTTTAAATAATGTAAAATATCTGATAATTCAACTTGCCTGTTTTTCATTCCCTGTTCTTTCGCAGCATATTCATAACACATATTAAATGAATTTTTTTATTTCTGATATTACATCGAAGAGTTTATTGACTTCTCTCTAAATGGGTTAGATTCATTTTATCGCACTCTAGACATTTGCGCGCCGAGTGTTATTGACATTTATTATCCTCTCGTTCGCAGTTCACGATGATGTTGATGTAATTCCCCGTTATCCGCATTTCCGTCGTCGTTTCCTCGAGACTAATCGTATCGAAATCGATACGCGACCGATATAATTAAACGAGCGACTTTTCCCAATATCAGTTTACACCTTTCTCTGTAATACGCATGATCGATATAGTAATTTGAAAGGTGACTCGAATTAACCGTTGTGGACGAGAATCGTAATTACAGATACCCCTATCAAAGTCAGAAGATCTGTCAAACGTAGAATAAAAGACGTGATATGAATCAAGCAGAATAGCCTCTGATTAACAATGCCATGCCAGAAAGTCATTAGAGGTTCTCGTAACATCGTTAGTTTCTTTTGTAGGATTTGAGAATTGATCGAACAAGTCGACTTGTGAAGTCTGAAAAACGCATTATGTAAATCGTGCTAAAAACAAACTGTAACGAAAATAAATCTTACCGAAAATACGGTTACAGTAAATCCAATGATAAAATATATTGATTATCAGAAAGATGTCTGACAACACAAAATTAGAACTCAATCACTTTAGTTTCCCCTCAGGAATAAGACAACTCTAAGATATGCGTCGAATTCTGATCCTTAGACCCTTCTAATAGATCGAAGATTCTCAAAGAATTTTGAGTTAACAGTAGCTGAAAACGCTAACATATAATAATGACAACTTCTTTATTAAAAATAATTCTGATTTTATTTCAGAAAGTTTCTCTAAGTAAATCTAAAATTTATAAACTACTTTTATATCACTTAATTGTAAATTTCGAGGCATTCTTTTAAAGAAAGAAATAAAAACGACTAGGCGTGCGAGCGAAAATGTTCAGGAACTAAAACTATTTTTATATAAAGTCAAATTTCAAAGTGAATAAAAGCTGTGAAATGAGTCAGTAGAACACATCTAAAGAGTACTCAAGAATTTTTCCCTCTATCCACGGTTTTGCATGGAATGTTGAACATTTAGGGCAACGGCACGTCTTCTCATTGTTGGTCTTATGCAAAACGCTTCTAGCTGTTTGTCGACACGTTAACGTAGGTACATAATCGGTTTAGGATATACTGTCGAACCAGTAGAACTGGCTTGCCTAGCGGTCGAAGTAAATAAATACTTAATCTCCTCAGAACGTGAGTCACGTTCGAAAATACGGTTGAACAATAATCAAGACAACAAATTAACTTAACATGAAGAATCATCATAAAATTCCACTAAATAAATATACAAATATACTCGAGATACTTTCATTATAAATCTGTTAACTATAAAATTCGGCTACAAAATATATCATATTGAATAATCGTCATGCCTTAAAAAAGAATAATAGGAATATATATTATAATTATTCTGTTTTATCACGATTGATAAAAGAAAATGAAAGTTGCAACCAAAAATATGCAAATTCAAAATTTATTATATAACTTATAATTGAGATTAATTTAATTTCTTATACTGCATCTTTATCGGAATCATTCAACTGCTTCGATCATTACAACGGCAAATAATAATAATAAATATTGATTTCAGATATTTGAAAAGCTATCTTCGACAGGAAATATAAACTTTAATATTCGCACCAAAGAAAAGGAAATCTGTCCGCAGAGCAGAATCTAAGAAAAAAAAATCGCTGTGTTGCTGCGATGATCAAATTAACCCACGCATCAATCCAAAAGACTTGCTTAAATATACGAGAATAAAACGTCATTTTATGTGTATACGTGCTTGAGACATTAAACAAATAAAATAAAATAATTCTCTGCTGACAAAATCAAATTAAAATAACACAACAAAGAAAGACATAAGATAATTTCAACGAGAATTTATAAATAAGAAAGAAATGAAAATAAAGGAAAAAAATTGGAAATTGTATAAATAACTACAAAGAATATCACATAATTGGATTGTGTCAATTTCACATATTTCGCAAAAAATCCACTATATACATAGAAATTTTGGCGCAAATATAATATTCCTCAGAAGAGATATATATCTTGCGTTTTATTATTTACGAACCACATGTTCATTTTGTTTGATATTCCGATGTTGAAAACATCAATGCATTCATGCAGCAATTATGAGATCGTTTCGAGGATCATATCGCACGATATGCAATATGTACAGGCTATGAGATGTCATGAAACATCTGATATCGTCCATCAGTCAACGAATGTCGGTTTCCCAGGAAAGCAAACCGAGAATGATATGGAAACATGATGGTTAGGTCAGGTTATCAAATACGAGATAGAATAATGTTTGCGTCTAGGCTTTCATTAGTATCAGCAATTATCAGATCTCATTTCATCGAGTAATATCAATTTAATAGTAATCAAAATAATTTAATGAAAATTAATTAGATTCATTTATATTTGTAAAATTTATTGTTTTGACATTGAAACATTAAACAAATTGATCAATTAAAATTTAAGTTTAACAATTAATAATTAGTTAAAATATTCCTATTCATGTAACTACATCTATATATCATATTATTGTTTGATATTAATAATGATTTTCTGTAATTAATATAACTTGTACGCAGATATTGGTCTAATATGTCCAATATAAGCCAATGGTTCAACAGTGTAAATAATATACGTTGTTATTTATATATAAGGTAATTTCGGTATATACGCCGCGCTGGGATTTACGCCGCAGAAGTCAGAAAAAATAGAAGGAGTGGGAGGTAATTTTCTCACAACAACTTTGTTACATGCCTTTATGTTATATTAATCCTTACCGTACCATCTACAATTTGGTGGCTCATCCATACCATCAAGGGTCACTTCAAATTTCTTCGTTTTTTCACCTCTTCGAAATAATTTAAAAAATCTCTATACTTTGTTACATGCCTTTATGTTATATTAATCCTTACCGTACCATCTACAATTTGGTGCCTCATCCATACCATCAAGGGTCACTTCAAATTTCTTCGTTTTTTCACCTCTTCGAAATAATT
>NW_017295784.1:2830765-2840132 GCF_001594075.2 Trachymyrmex cornetzi
TGGAAAATAATAAAATGTATGTGTGTGTAGTATAATTTATAATTACCGAAAGACTCAAAGAAACTTGCACGAACAGGAATCGCTCGGTCTAGTTACCCATATTAGTACGGTAAGGGTTAATATTGTGTTATGATTTCAGTTTCTTACTGTTAATATTAATGAAATTATTGTGAGTTGAATCGATTTGTCACTATAATAAGTAGCGTCATCATAAATAATAATCTACAAATGATTACTGTTGGATGCGTAAAAGACTTAGTGGTTATTTCGTGATACATAAATGTAGAGGAATAGTAAAACATGTTGTACAGAGCAAAATACAAGTGCTCTTGTATTCATTGTTTAATTTATTGTCTTGTATCCTACCTGCTTAGGATATACGGCATTTTTAGTGGGATTTATGCCCAAAGCATACAGAGTGCGCAAGTTGGATTCAGTGCACTAAATGCAATAAATACATTACATGAAATATGTACCTCATGTAATAACATTTGTAATATATGTGTGTAGGAAGATTGTAATTAATATCTGTTACTTCATATACATATTTATCATTCTTATTTCTTAATAAAACTTTGTAAACATATTTTCTAAGTTATTGTGTCATTAAGTCTTATTTATAAGCATTATTTGTAAATTTTTCATGAGATGATAAATGTTACGTAAAAAAAAACCCCCCCCCCCCCCCTTCTCTTGAGTAGCCATATATCTTATCCCTATATATACCATACGCCAAAAATGCAAAGTTCAAAAAGTTCTTTTTTAATACAAAAAATAAGTATTTCGGATTTCTAATATTTTTTTCTTAGTAATAGACAGTACAAAGTTTTTGCTGATATAGTTAATTTATCTTCAAAATAGTAAATAATACTTAATAAATTAAGTTTTTGTTAGGTGCAGCATATATATACCAGAATTACTCCATATTTTATTATCATATTAGATCATGTTATTATTTTATTCATTAAATTATAATTATTTTTTTTTTTAATAACAATATATTAATAATTTTGTTTTACTAGCATAGATTTTCATTAGAATAGATTAAAAAGTACTAAATTTTAATAGATTTAAAAATAGTAAATAAATATAATAAATATCAAAGCTATTTCAGTTCTCTGTCAAGTCATGTAATAACTGTTTGCAAACGCGATCTTCTTTGACGAAATCGATTACTAACTCCATGCAGGTGGAAAATTCTTATTAAGACGAGAAGTTCTCATGGTCAGTCGATAAACCTCATTAAAAGAAGATGGCAAATTATGCAAAGACTTTATAGCGCAATACACCGATCGATAATTGAGTAAAGGCGATCCAGGCGCCATTGACTAATATGCTAACATTAACAAATATTACACACACACACACACACACACACACACGACACGTAATTATCTATATGAATGTAGGCCAATATTTAATGAATATACATAAAACTAGCGTATATTGACTTATAAATTTGGTAATAAGAGACCCGTAATAATTGAAATATTCGCACGGCTTATACCTAATGCACATATTTACAACAAAATTTTGATGAAAAATGTTTTACTATTGTAAGAATTCATATATCACTTGCAACAATTTTATCGATAAAAAAAATATTTTTTGGAATAATATGGGTTCAATGCAATTAAAATAATATACAGTAAGAGTAATTTATTTTTAAATTATTCTTTCAGAGAAAATTGATTGCTCTTAATCAATCAATAATTTTTGCTTGGTATTAATGATTTCATTACTTTTGGGCCTCGATATATTCTCTCAATGTTCAAAACTAATATACATATTATGATTTAATTATTTATAAAATTAATCAACAAATATATTTTTTATTTTAAAATATGTTGTAATAACCCATATTCGTGTAATAACAGTAAAAAAAATAAATATTTCAGTGATAAAAGGAATATCTCAATAACTCCTCTTATATACGAGATTAATCACATCCAATATTGCTCGTTTCCAAAAAAAAAAGTTTCCGCGATGTTGTTCTAATTGTAAACCGACCACGAGCGAAAATAAGCAAGGACAACATCCAAGCGCACCGTACATCGTACTTGACAACCTTAACGTCACATCGTCCTTTACGCGCAGCGGAAATTTTATTAGCTTCCACGACACGCTCCCATCGGGACGCAAAAGTGATTTATTCTTTAGACAGATGGTGAGAGGAAGCTATGACGTCGACGATAGACAATGTACATCTCAAGGTGGAGCAGACTATTATATGAGCTCAAGTGCGATCGCGCATGCGTTTTGTTTTATTATCTTACAATCTATAAGAATTTACAAATAGTGAATTTGTGATACATTTTATTCATGATTCTTCTCCAGACTATTTCTATATCTGTATTATATTCTGTAGAGGTAAAGAAAAGCAAAGTAAAGAATAATTTCAAATAAAACATGTTAAAATCCAAAAAATATTTTACATATGTATTATATTTAACCTTTAACTATAGCTATACTACATATGAAAATTAAAAACTATAATCTACGTCCTAAAGCGTCCTATTTGAAATACAGAATGCAAAAACTTCCAACAGTTGATAGCAGAAAATTTAAAGTTTTCTGACGTATACAGTTTAGAGCTTTATAACTCTGAACTCATCAATCATACAGATTACATACAAGCGTACAAAAATTTTCATTTCAATTAGATAAATGATTCGTTGCTGTAAGAAGAGGATTAAATCAGTTATTTCTTTCTATGCGCTGACTCACATTGTGAGTCGTTCTGCATATACGCATTACACTTTAAAATGCGCAATTGCGATAAGTAATAAAAAAATCATGTTTTATAATCATATAAAATACGATTATAGAATACGATTAGTTTGAAATAGAATACGCTTGGTACAAGTACAAGCAACTATTATCCTGCGTGCGTACACAATTTGAACACTTATCGAAACAACTTTTTATCAATATACATATATATTTTTTTCGCATGAATTAAAAAATCACGACTTGATAAGAATTAAGAAATTACAAATTACTGTGTTTCACAATACTTGCACATAATGATTATTTATTTAGTGATGCTGGTATTCAAAGTACATCCCGCATAACTTTTTATATTTTTTCTCAATATAAATGGTTGTTTTCGAAAAGCGTACACTGAGAAAAAAATATAGTCAATTTTAATAAATATTTAGTTCAATACTGCCAACTAAATATTTATTTATAGTAAATAAATATTTGTTCGATAAAAAAAATAATTGTTAAATCAAATTAACATTTCTTATATCAAATAAATATATTTTCATATTTAATAAATATTTAGTTGGCAGTATTGAACCAAATATTTATTAAAATTGACTATACTTTTTTTCAGTGTAGGATAATAACACGCGTGTTTTTGGGTATTAAATTATATTATTAGGATATTATTAGGGTATTATATATTATTATGAATATTATATTAGATATTATACTAAATTAAGTAATTGAAATGAAACAAGAATTAATCACGTACCTATATCGCTCATAATAATTTCGTATTAAACGGAATTTACCTTATATGCAAAGATCAATATATTTAATTTAAATTTATCCTCTAGAACGTTAAACATTTTGATAAATCAATCGTCGCGCGGCCTTGATATTTGTTTTGTGATGTGCAACAGTTACTGCGAATAATGTTGCTGTAGGTCGCTATAAGCATTTGCACACTCATGCCCGTTTCTATACCAATGTAGATTTAATCTCGGTTCAACTTACTCCTCATTTTTTTCTATTCTTAAGACTAGAAAAAGATGAAGAGTTAGTTAAATCAAGATTAAAGTTAAACTACATTGGTAGAAATGGGCGTCAGAGACGCTCCGTTTATTACTTATTATTGCATGATTTTCTCTCGATGATTTCTTTCGCTAATCGTTTGTGAGTATTGATTCGTCTAATGATTTCACTTTTATGATTTAATGTTCCATAAACATATTGAGATAATAGCTGTTTATTAAAATAGCACTTCGTGCAGCTGTTCATTAGAAAGAACTGAAATAATAGAAGAGTACACGGGAAAAAAAGATTAGCTGCAACAGCTAAAAATTAGGTTTGGCAGCTAATTCAGTAGCATTATATGGACAGACCTAACGTCGTGTCTGCGAAGTCTAATTTCCATTAGCTGTGAGGCCTAAATATTATCATTGTAACGGACAAGCATTTTGCTATTATGTCGATGTATTGATCATTGCAGCAAAATGTTTTCTGTGTAGCAGACAATTTGGTAGCAAGTACAGTTTCAGCAAACCATATTTAACTATGGTAGAGACAATTTTTTTTTACACGGACATATCCGATAACTATACCAACTAACTTCATGTTGCTAAATAAATTGATCTGTAACAAACATGCATACTTTGCTATCACGTCTTTATATTAGCTACAGCAGCAAATCCTCTGTATATATTAGCAAATTTCATAACTATAGCAACTAATGCAATTTCAGCTAATCAGAATTAGCTGTAGCCAGAAACATTTTTTTTCCGTGAAGAAGGAAATTATAAATTACTGTTTCACAAGGCGGTAACTACAGTCAATAATTATCTTCATGACCACTTATTTTCTTGGATAAATCTCGTAATAATAATTCTCGCATTTAAAATTCCTGATCGATTCAAAATGTAACTTTTATATTATTATCGGGTTATTATTATAGCATAATAATAAAATCGTTGGATCAACCGAGAAAAATTAGGTATAAAATATTCATTGTTTAATATTTCGTTTTATTTTGCGGAATCGCGCGTTGCGCATAATACATATCAGAAGTAAATAAATATAAAACGCCACGTTACAGTCGTACTTCAGTGACTGATGGGGTAATAATAATTAATCCAGCTAGTTTTACGAATGTTTTCCTGAATAACAAAAATGTGATAAAAGAATCAGAAAAAGAAGAGGAACAAGAAAATCTACGGAGCGTTAGACAGCTTAATCATAACTCCATCGCTAAGTATCATATCATAAGTTTCAAAATATCTTTTGTTTTAATAAAAGATAATAAATCTGTGGTTATAATATATTTAGATTTATCTGTCTATAAAATAATAAATTTTTTTTATCAAAACGAATAAATGGATTAATGTTAATGGAAATGTTTAACTTTTTTAGAAGTGTATGCGCACAAACATAGAATGTTGATCCCCAAAATATAAAATAGAACTTTTCATTATTGACACGTTACTGACTAGTTTGGCCATTTATTTATACATTTCATTTAATAAAAAATGATAGTTAAAAATAAAACATTTTGGTAAAAAAAAACAGAATAGCTTAAAGTTTCAGAAAGATACTTTTTGTCAGGTACTTTTACCTTGAGCTTTTCAAAATAATGATATCAAATATAATATTATTATATTATTTATTATATTATTAAATTTCATTATAATTTTCTAATTTGATAAAAATACATTTTCCAAATCTTAAATTTTACTGAAATAATTTTTTTCATATCTTTACTAATAATTATCGATTTGTGAGGAATTGCATACATTAAAATAATTAAACGCCAGGTTAAATATCTCAAAATGTTATAAAATCTTTGAAATAGAAAATTTAAAAGTGTTTTAACACGTTTTAAAATGTTATGAATAAAGAAAACGAGTTCATATGCAATTTCCTTTTCACAAATCACTCGAGATATTTGCCATGTTATGCCGCGGTGGCTATGTTATGTACCAAATTGCGAAGGGTAAGATGAGTTTATGCGTTGCTGTGGTTCCATTGAATCATAACCGCCGACGCATCCTGAACGTGGTTGGAATACATTCTCGGTGGATTTTACGTATATTGCAATCGCGCGGATGCTATACCTACCTAGATGACAACTGGCGTCGTCATGGCGACCTCAATATACAGACGAGATACTCCACGTTTGTAATCCACCGAGATTAATCTAGATTTTTTTTGCCAGATGATCGCGCCCCGGATTGCGGTACTCGACCATTTTTCACGGACCATTCATTCGCCCGCTTCCAGAAATGCTCCTCGCTGCGATTTCGAAATGCTGCGATTCATTAATAGGTGTCCCGATGCGCGATACATATCGCACGGTAAATTCGTCGACAACTCTCAATCAAAAGATCGACAATAAAATTGTGATTAACCATAACAGTATAAAAAATTATAATTATATACGATTAAGGAAAAGATTATGTAACATCTCAGAAAACTTGATTTCATTTTTAACAATTTTTATATTTTAATTAACTTAAAATTAAATTTTTTCAAGATATCAAGAACATAAAAAAATTTTAACAAACTGAGTTTTCAATATATAAGGAAATCATTTTATTATTAGAATGCCCATGAAACTTCAAAAATTTTGCGAATTATATTTCAAAAATAAATATGTAAAAAACGTAGACATTTCTCTCTTAACAAGTCTTGCACACTGCATCGAAGTGAATAAAAGCCACAAAAGCGTATAGAAGCGTAACAAGTTCGAACGAATTCAGTATACTCTAGGTTGAAATTGCACGTGTACTCGATTCAAGATAAATATCCATAACCGTAATATTTCCGACAGAATTCTTTTATTTACAGCAGAATTCTTTGAGAAGTCTTGAATGCACTTTTTTCAGGAAGGATGACAATTACAAAAATAAAAGTTGTAATGATATTTCTTTAGTTGAGCTGGCGCGTGACTTTTGTCATATACATATGTAATAAAACGCGGAACAAGGTTCAAAAACAACATCAAGGAGGAGACTCCGTGACAAAGGAATTTCCTTTCTCGAGTACAAGCTCCTTATAACATAATACGTACGAGAACAGTGGCCTTCTATGCAATTGCGACAAGTGCTCTTAATGAAATGCACCTGTGTTTGTAACACGTGTTTGTGAAATATTATCGAGGAAACTGCAGCATTGCATGTCCAACGACCCCATATACTACCACAGATGCAAGTACTGTCATTTACAAAGCTCTCTGTTAACTGCTTTAAACTGCGATTCAGCACGTTCGTAAGTTTTGCGCTGAACTTTAAATCTCTCATCTTCTCAGAAGAGAACGAAAGAAAGATAGGACACGCAAATAAAGAAATTCTTTTTCGGGGAGCGATCGTGTGCATTCTAATACTAGTCACAGTAAAAATTTCATTAAATCATACAGCGAATCACTCGTAATCGTTTTGTCTTGCTGGTGAAGAAATGTTTACGTCACTAAAGTCACAAGGATTCGAATGCAAATCTTGTTGAAGCTGTTCAATTTCCTGATTTTGCAAAGAGAAAGAAAAGGAAAAAATGTCAAGCTTTTATTCTGAATATTGACATTATATGCGGAGGATAATAAAATATGTATATATAGTCCAACGATAGAACTGTACTTCATTTTTGTATACTTTATCTCTTTCATTCGTTCTTTTCATTGATCATTCATGTTGCATTCACGTTTCATTGACAGTCACTCCTCTCTCCCTCCCATTTCATTCACGTTTGTTATCTACACATATACTTTAATTAAGCTTTGCGATGCATTGCATTCACATTTAGTTTTTACTTGACTGCTACCATTTATCTCACAATATATGTATATTTTCATGCATATGCATGTGCTCAGATACCTATGCAAATCCTTTTTGACCCTTAATATGGTCTGCCTTAGGGTAGAAATGTAGTTATATAATATGTGCATATCAAGTCACTGTGTCGTCGAGAAATAGCGTTATTAATATTCCTTTTCATTATCTATATTATTGTACAAAATAATACATAGACCTACTTTATATTGACATGTAAAAACAAAAAGCTTTGCTATTTTACATAGTTATTTATACGGATTATAGTGCGTCATAATAACATTTGTAGTCAATTCTCTTCTACTGATACGTGTAATATAAACCTCAGAAATATTTCCAATAATGCATATATAAATATGTATACATTTAGTGTTGCCTAAATGTAATATACAATTTTTATAAAAAAAAATTATCCTGCGTTTTAATGAGAGAGAATTATTTGAGATATCGACATTCAAAGTAAGCAGTAGTTTGAGTGGACAACAAAATTTAATAATAAATATGTGCATTGTTATTTTCACAGTACGTACTGTTACATGGTACATATGCAAACCATAAAGCTCATATAATGTAACTTCGTAATTTCGAAACTTGTACAACAGTGAATATGCCGTTTGCGTTTTATAAGAGAATGAAATTTCATCACACGATAAACGATAATTGTATCAGACTTTTAAATTTGAATTAAATTATTTTTACAACTTTAATATTATTAAAACTTATGCTTAAAATCGCGATATATTTTCATATAAAATCAAGAAAATTTATTTTATTATATGCGGTTGCGTTTTTTTGTTGTAAAAAATGTTGCAGTTTTTTCGAATTACGAAAACACATTTCAACATCTACTTCTTCACCTTATTTCTTTGCAATATATGTGATAAGTGTGATTGTCTACTTTATTTTATTACGATACTTAATTTTGTTAGGACGAAAAATCTCAGAATTGTTAACTGTAAATACATAAAATTATCTTTCAATACGTGGCTTCAAAATAAACAATTAAGAAGATTGAGCATTCGCCACATACTAGATCTTGTTAGTGATATACAGTGACAGATATATATATAATGTAAATACATAACACAATTTTCGTATCCCATATAATAGAAGCGACATCTAATTATGCTACGACGTGAGGATAACAATATATAAATCTAGGGTCGACCAAATTGATGTTGAGGGCAATGAACGGAAAAGATCAATTTCTCGTTTCCAATATTGAAACAAATTTCCTTGAAACTAATAGAAGTTTGTGGTATTGGTATTCGTTATAAGAAGAATATTCAAAATAACTTTGAGAGTTTGCAATATTCACGTTTAAATATTGCCTAACGCATTATAAAATGCATTTAGTCAAAAGAACATTTATATAATAACATTGCCCAAGTATATTTTAATTCACAGTAAATACCGCAATTCACAGTAAATACTTATTAGCGTATAATTGACGCTAATGTGATGTATATTAGCAGACGTGTATTGAAACAATTAAGTTATCATGACATATTAATTTATAAATAACACCACACGTAATATGTGAGATTATATCGAATATTCTCAATTATGGTAAAATAATTATTCCAATCTCTATATTATCATTTGGCAATGTGTTATTATACGATTTAATAATATTTATATAAAATACTATTATCACTGTTAAATCCGTAGTGTCAAAGGACCCCGCACTAATTCTATATGAAATTGGATTTCGGTTAAATCAAATGGTTTTCTCATATGTTGTAGCTTATGACCTGCTGAACAAAACCTATAAGTTTTAGCGAAAAAAAATGAACAGTTTTCGTGTTTGATTCACCTAAAGTTGCTGACATTTCACCATA
>NW_017295784.1:2840953-2935671 GCF_001594075.2 Trachymyrmex cornetzi
TTTTGTTCAGCAGGTCATAAGCTACAACATATGAGAAAACCATTTGATTTAACCGAAATCCAATTTCATATAGGATTAGTGCGGGGTCCTTTAATCTAATGTGAGTCACTACTGTTCCTAACTAAATATATTATTTTATATTAAGATAATAATTAAATTTGACATTATTTCGTGTCAATTTGACACTATACGCTATATAGTGATCAATATAAAATTCACAATAATGAAGTTTGTGATAGAATTCCGTTTTAAGTATTTTAAAAGTTTTAAATGGATTAAATTTTCCGAGGAGCTTTCAATACGTAAGATATATCTAAAACTAGAAAACTTTCGAATGTCTCCTAAAAACCGGAAAATTGTCAAAATAGTCTTCTAGAGTCAATATATATATTTTAATGAATATGAAATCCTAATCTTAACAACAGCTTTCTTAATCTTTCGAAAGGATGATTATCTAGCTTTCCGGAACTTATAAATCAACGAGACCTGAAGATACTTTAGTAGCATCGACAGTTTAATCAAACACTTAATAGAGTAATTAAAACGTCAAGACTTACCAAGATGCTCGAGACAACAGGATAATCAGAACCTGTAAGAAATAAAAAAAATTTATAAATTAAAATTCATTAATTATCTTTCATTAATATGATCGCAGTGCATATTTATATCGCAATTTCTGTAATTTAACTTTGCGATTATATAACGCAAAAATATAATTTTAAAAATCTAGATAAAAGAATTTACCAAATAACTAAAATTTTTTTTCTTTTTTTATCTTTTATATAAATTAATTTAAAAGTTTGCCAACAAACAAAGGGATAGAGAATATTAATTTTCCCTATGTATCGCAAAATATACACAATACCGTATCAACCAGGATAAAAGAAGAATTCGCATCGTGCTGCAGCGCAAAAACAAGGTATTAACTATGGATTAATATATAAAATAAACGACATATAAAACAAATATTTTACAATTTTATCACAACCTATAAATTTATAATAAAATATAATATTCTTTTATTTAATACATTTTGCATAATAAATTTCTAAATAAATATCTTTTTCCATTTAATTTTAATTTATATATATATAATGAGTAAAAAATATTTTTTATTTTAAAAATAATAAACAATTCTACAAAACACACACACACACATAAAAATAAATTGAATAATATAAATCTTCTTCAAACTACTACAATGCTATGTATTACTCCTTATCCGGTGGTGTACGCGTATAAAGATTAATCTTTTCAAGATTTCTTTTGTTTGAAATAAAATATCACGTCCCTCTAAATTCCTCTGAATCGGTTTTTACTAGATCTTCGTAAGTTAATGAGTTAAAGTTATTTGACGCTCGATAGATAAACGAAATTGAAGAAATTCTTATACAGCAACAAGTCATAACTTTATATCCAAAGCTAAAGATTAAGATTTTTAATCTCGACAATTACTCTTATGATATGCTTTTAATTCATTATTACAATCCCACACAGAAAAGAAAATTTTGCTAAAAATAAAAAAATTTAGTTAGATATACATATATAGATCTGAAAATAATTTTGTTGGGCCATTAAAATATAAGACATTCAAACTGATAACTAAAATGTAGAAACTTTTTGTAGCATTGTTCATCATGCTTGCGATTCCTACATAATTATTTAAATGGTTAAACAAAATTATTTTTAGATCTATATCTAGCTAAATTTTTAGATACATTAGCAAAATCGTTCTTTCTGTAAAAGTATTTTATTTCCGAGTGCATTCATTATTCATGCTACAATTTCTAATTAAAATTTATACATTGCACTCATCAACAACGAACATCATAGATTCTATCCTGTATTATTTTAATCCCGCAATGTATGTACATTGAAACGATGCTGTTAATCAAAGGTATATATCACAATTTAATTAATTTAATCAATTTTTAAAACATAAATATGATGAATTATGTCAAAATACAGCAATTTCTGTTATAATTACTTTATTTTACATTATATTGATTGTTGTACGATCATAATTTACGATTATAATTTAATTCTTCACCGAAAAATTCACATTTTAATTATTATGAAAAACTTTTAATGAAATTCATCGGCTCCCATAGCGAAAATGACAGATAGATATTGTCATGTATTTTCACATCTTATCTCGTAGTGGAAGAAGCAACCATTCTTCAGATGTCAAGAAGGAATGAAGAGTGACACAATCACAAAATGGCATTGCCTCGCACGTATCGACGTTTAATCAACAGAAATAAATTAACTATGTTTATTCATACAGTGCTCATCGTCGACGACTTCCTCGGCGTCACATAGCCTCCACTTCGATCGATAACTTGCCATATGTTCGGCAGTCTCGCAATTAATCACCGAAAACCTGGGATGCGGTTGTTCACTTGTTCGAAGGAAGCGGTATAACGAGATATAGGAGGAGCCATATAACATGAGATTTCGCTGAAATGATGGATTGACGCGATGTTCGCGAACTCGATTGTCATACATAAATCTATATACACTATTTCTCCGAAATCTCATATGTGATTAATAAAAAACTGCATAATAATTTATTTTTCAATATATCAATATTATATATCCATCAGTAGTTTTTCCGGTAAGCTGAAGAGGGATTACTTTATAAAAAATTAATTGATATAATGTGTGTGAAGAAGGTATATTAATATAAATTATATATAAATAAAACAAATTAATAAACGTATGATTGCAGTATTTTCATTTTTACATGTTTTTGTTTAATATTGCTTAATTAACATTTATTCACATTTTTCAATCATTCATTTTCATGTTTCCTCTACTTAATTATTAATTTTTTAAAATTAATTATTAAATTAATTACTTTAAAAGTAATTATTAAAATTTATTTCATGTTTTTATACCTTCGAATAGTAAATGTCAGAATATTTAAAAATAATTAAGATAACACAAAATTAATAAATAATTTAATATTCATTAATTTAATAATATTAGTTTTCCATTTGTAATTTTTATTTTTATATCTTCCATTTCACGCAAGAGTATTTATCTACATTTAACTAACTAATAATGTTACTTTCCATATATTGAGCATTTCCTACCTACAACGCAATCACATCTAATGTGAAAAAGACGAAGTTAAGTTTTAAACATAATTGGTCGATTACACAATATAAGATTTCTTCGGGTAAGAATGTCGACCTGGAACATCGTTTACGACTTTTCTCAAGGAAACTTTCTAATATAAGACGATATAAGCGTAGACGTGCATTAGGTGTGTGGGAAAAACAATATAAGTGTGTCATATATGTGTGTTATATATGTGTGCATATGTGTATGTATATGTGTAAACTTTATAAAACCTAAATCATATATACCACCGGGATAAAGGGATGCGATATAAGATTATTTTGATCTTGGATTAAAGTAGATCCACCCGCTTTACGAACGCTTATCACAACGTACCAAAACTTCCACTGAACGGTCTCTTGAAACTAGTGAAAGAACTTATATCACACGCGAAATGCGCTACTGACAATAAGAATACACTCCTTCAGAAGTGCGATGTCATTAAAATTCATCGAGCGTTTAATTTCTTTTTCAAAAAATAATGATTATTTTTGGACGCAAATAATATCAGTTATATTTGTATTATTTTATACATAGCGCACAGATATCTCTATTAATATGATAAATCGATATACATAATTTATTTCCGCAGAGATATTTAATACACACGGTCATTTAGGGCTTATTGTTAGTAACCACGGTCTAAAACTGAATATTCTGCGTACACTCACATATATTTACATGCTTTGAAATAATCCGAATAACAAAAAAAGTTAAAAATATTTTTTATAAAATTATAATATATGTAAATGAAACTTAATTTATGATAACTAAATAAGATATATAAACTGCACAGTTTAATTTTGTGAACAAGATCCAAACGAATAAATTCGTTACTACACTGAAAAAAAAATTGGTTGCTGCAACAATTTAGATAATAAAATATGGCATAGTATTTTTATATGGATACAGCAACCAGTTTTTGGTTGTAGCCATAGCAGCAAATTTTTAGTTGCGTTAGTCTATCGAAATCATATATTGACATTACAGATAGATTAATACAACTAAAAATTTGCTACTACAACTGGTTGCTGCAGCCATATAAAAATGCTATGCCATATTTTAATATCTAAATTGTTGCAGCAACCAATTTTCTTTCAGTGTACACAAATTTAAACGATAAAATTTGTTATAAATTTCGTTTTTAATTTAAAGCGACAAAAATTCTCAAAAATTTACGTCACTAATAATAAGCATTGGTGTTATGTACATGTGTTTGATATTTTTCAACGCAAAGTACTGTGGTCTTAATCGATCTGTGTTCTATGTGTCATGTCATAAATTACGCACATTTTTCCAACAAATGAAATCCTCACAATATATCGCGCGAGATTAAAAAACATGAAAGATTAATTGAAAATCGTTTGTGAGAAAGCGATCGTTAGGAAGGGAGTATGTCCTGCGTGAAATAACGCCGCGTCGTAAAAAGAATAGTGTCAGTTTCAAAACAACGAGACAAGCTATAGCATTCACGACAGGTACTTTAGCCCTCTTTTACGTTCTTTTAGCTTCTACTATCTGATATCAGTTGCCGTCATGGCGAGACGAAAAAGAGCTCTTTCCAAAGCAATATGGCAAACTATCGTTCGAGTAATGAAATAAATTTTATACCAAGTCGCCATACTTATAGTTGGGTTAATAACACATTCATACAACATATTTAACGTCGGTACCTTGTAAGTAAATAAATTTAGAAAGTATTATCATCATTAACACTATTTTTTTTCCAATGTAGTCTACAAAATAACTTCATTTTCATTACAATTTCTTACATGTAACAGTTTTCTAAATTTTTCAGCTTTTTCTAATATTTTATTTCAGAAAAAAGAGTATTTCAAAATTATCTCTTATAAAAATGAGGATTATACATGTCTTTAATTGCGATTTGATGATAAAAATTAAAATATTTTATTTACATAAAAGGTTACATTATCAATTTAACTGATTTTTTTTATATCTTTAACTTGAATTGCGTTTATCTGGACCAACATTAAAAGTAAATGGTCGCAATGAAATGGAGTTTAACAAACTTACTTTTTTTCTTTGAGATAACATAATTCCACTTTGATGTACACTGTGCACATTCTGCACCTATAGAGATAATATCTCAGAGCAAACGTTTAATGTAATGTAGTTAGCGGTCGGAACTACCGAATCCACAATTATTGCACAATCCTTTATTGGAAAAGTTGCTCAAAGACTTCTTCCCAGATGCCTTTTTATCGTGTAGTCGTTTAAACTTATCAAAGTCATACGAAGTTCATGGCACACGTATACTCTCGTGCATGTTTACACGATAACTCGCGTTATCTCGGCGCGGTTTTGCGAAGCGTCGTTTTTGAGAGGTTTTTTTCTTTTCTCGTCCGCTGAAATAAAGAGTAACTGTTTTCTACGTTTACCGAAAGTGCATTGCCGATGCAATTTAAACTTTTAACATTTTGCGTTAGAGCTTTATGCAAAGAAACCCGCTAGTAGTAACTTATTTCTCGCTATTTCGCGGGCGCGACCTGTAAAGGGCGGTGAATGTAATACGACGTAAGAAATACGGAAGCTGTCAAACTTGCGATTCCAGCCTTCGCGCTTTTCCACTCGTGAAAGATTTTTCGAAAAATCTCGGCGACAGACGCAAGCAGTATTACAATTTTATGACGGATATTGCCCGTGAAATACCGTCATCCCCGTTGATGGATTTAAAAAAAAATTAATAACCTTTTCAGTAGAATGTTGCAACTTAAATAATAAATTCCGAAAAATTAGTTAATTTTTTAGAGAAAGATAAAATCACCAAGCGATATTTTTCACTTACTTTGAGCATGTTACTCATAATATCTGCAATGCAACGAAAATATTTACTTGTATTAATGTTTTTAGAACTTATTTCTTTTAAAGAAAGAAATAAGATATACATCTCAGATTGTGAAGAGTAGCGGTATCAAATGAAGTAGAAATGAGACACGCACATTTCGGCGTTCTCTATTTCTTGATTTCCCTGGTGAATTAAACTTCTACTAACCAATTAAAACCTAGACTCAGGATCTGCAACTGCACAGCGATACCTAACTACAAATTACCGGAAATTAGATAAGGTTGTGCGTATTTGCTTTGCACCTGTGCAAGTGTTAATTACACGTCGTCGAAACTGATCTTCATCGAGGTATTTCTAGATAGCATCGCATATTCTGTTGCACCATGTCATTAAAATTAACGTCAAAAGATTCTGGGCCACCATCTGTATCACATATTCTATTATTTCTCAAGAAAACGCCAATAATATATCTAAATATGGATAAGAAGATGGATCAATACGGAAACTACCATGATTAAATGTTGATATCATCTATACAGCAGAAAAGACTTTGATGGAAAACAGCGAAGAGCTTTCAGCGAAAACGCATTACGGGGTAACCGCATTAATAATCTCTCGGATTACTCTCCTGTGTGGTTGCTTTAAGAGCTCCCGATAATTAATAAAACTTGGTACAAATAAAGATCTTCGAAGTTAAGATGAAGCTCGTAACCACTTTCAAGTTAATGGCAATTTCGAAGTCATTTATTCAAAACGAACATGAACGCGCTTACAGAAATCTAGTTATTGAATTTTTATCTAACGAGAGAGATCACGAGTCTTATTGTTCATAGCATAGTTCTTATATTTTGAAATATATATTTAACTCTATATAGAAAATATGTATAATAGCAATTATTCTTTGATACTAATGTGAGATTAACAAAACATATAACGATTAACTGTTTGCACACATCTGTCGACACCTACTTTATGTAACACAAAAGTGTAAATTCGCGTAAATTTGGCGGTTCGTAACTCCATTTACAATAAAAAAAATTTGATGTATTTATTTTCAATTTGAAGGAAAAAAGATAAAGAATAACTTTATCGGAAAACTTTATATTAGTCAAAATTCTATTCAACTGAAACCATGCGTTGGAAAAATGACATTCTTTAATGTTCGCTATTTTTTGTTTGTAATTATTGGAATTTAAACATACAAATTGCATTTTAAAGAGGAAAAATAGTACTCGAACATGGTCTTTTGCTTTTTTAAATTTTTCAACGACCTATTCTTCGTCCGGTGTTGAAAATAGATAATTTTGAAGAGAGTAAAAACACACAGAATAATCTAAAAAGTCTATTGAAAATGTTTATAAAGCTTTATTAGAAGATATAAATTTTTTATGTGAGAAAGAAAAATCAAGTCTGATGCGTTACAAAAATTTGACAAAATATTTCTAATGTATCTTATACAGAGAAGGGAGCGGCAATCTCTCTCTCTTCTCTCTCTCTCTCTCGGAACACATTCGTTTCTTACACTTAGGACACTTCATTTTTGTTCGCGACGACATCTTTATATATTTAAACCTTTACACATATTCTACAACGTGCTCTTTGTTTCCTGCTTTTTTACCTCTTGCTTTTTATCTTTTGCTTTCTCCCTCTTTACAACCGTTTTATTGATAATTGTATTTCTTGCCACGTGTTCTTGATTTCTTCCGAAGTTCATTAATTTTTATCTCGGGAGACAGAAAGCAAAAAACGAGATAAGAGGAGAAAAACAAAATATAAAAAAATAGCAAAAAACAAGAAACAGGATACAAAAAGCACATTGTGGAATAGGCTTTATATTCTTAAAACAAACATACCTTACAAACGAAACGGAGAAAGTCCCATTTTTTTCACAATTCGATCGAACCCGAAAAAATACTCCTGCTGGCATACAGATGTGAATTCTCAGATTCAGATTTTATATCCTGCTCAAAGATTTAAAAAATACTAAAAGATTTTATGCATGGAAAGTATAGCGGTGACCCTCAACTTTTTTTTACAGACAAGTGGTAGCACTGTAAAATTCATTTTGAGACTAGTTCTAAAGAAAAGTTGAAAAGAAAAGTGCTGCTGCAAATTTGCACTACAGTGCCAACAATCTGGTTCATAAGTCGAAATCAAATCGATATCGATTGATTTTTCGGACCATTTGATTTGATATCGATTACATTTTCTATTGATCGTCGAAGAAAATCGACATTTTAATAATGTTGCATCGAGAAGATCGACGTTTTATCAATGCTGCTTCGATATAATGTCGATCTTCTTTCAAAGATTAATAGAAAATCTGGTAGGTATCAATTAAATGGACCTAAAAGTCAATCGACTCCAAATCGACTTGTGAATCCGAGAAAGGATTAATAATTTAAATCTACCAACGTCAATTACACAACATAAACTCTAAAATTTCAACTAAATTAATCCTTACCCTACTAGGTACAATTTGGTGCTTCATCCATACTAACGGGGGCACTAGAATCCGTCCATTTTTTTCAACTATTTAGAATGATTTAAAAAATCTCTAAAAATTCACCAACATACTTTCAACTTTCTACACTGAAAGAAAAGATTAGCTGCTGCAGCAAATTAGGCGGTTAAATATGGCATAGCATTTATAATTGGTTGCAACAGCCAATTTTTGGATACTGCAGCCAATTGTTGGTTGTATTAGCCTATCCGCAATGTCAGTGTAAGATTTCGATTGGCTGACGCAACCAAAAATTGGTTGCTACAGCCAATTAAAAATGCTATGCCATATTTAACTATCTAATTTGTTGCACCAACCAATCTTTTCTTGCAGTATAGAATAAATATTGGCACTTCATTTTGGAAAATAATAAAATATAGTATAATTTATGATTACCGAAAGACGCAAAAAAATTTACATGAACAGGAATCGCTCGGTAACTAGTAACCCCTTTTAGTAGGGTAAGGGTTAAATATGAATCATACATGGAAAGGATGATTTTGTTAAAGTATCTAACAATTTAGTCAGATACAGATCTGAAAATAATTTTGTTGAACCATCAAAATAATGATGTAGTACGCTCAAACTGGGTGCTGAAACGTAAAAATTTTTTGCTCTGTAGCATTGCTCGTTATGATTATCACGTAATTATTTTGATGGTTCTAACAAAATTATTTTTAGATCCAACTAAATTTTTAGATATTTGAGTAAAATCTTTCTTTCTGTGTATTTTCTGTAGCATTCTACTAACAAAAAAAGTAATATATTCATATTTCAAAATATATAAAATACTTTGTAGCATTTCATAAAAAGAAAATAGTTTTTAATTAAAAGAATTAAACTTCTCTTAATCAATCTTATTAAATACTGAGGTACGCTTTCACGAAGTCAAATTTTTAAGCCAATTTTTGTATGAATAAAACGTGATCGTTTCCAGTCTTAAATATGTTTGTTCCTTCAATCAATTTTAATCTACTCGTTCATACTTTTACTTTCTTTTGTAATATAATACTAAAATTTCGATACACGTCCATGATGGCGTCGACAACATTTTTAATAAAAGTAAGATAAAAAATTTACAATATTATGTCATCTCGTCCGTTATAATTTAAGTTTGTATACATATTATAAAAATGCATCCATGTAGTAAGATAGAATCATCTTATAAAACAAAATAGACGCAGGATAAATGGAACAGAAGTTATCTTTTCTCATGCGAAAACACGAGGTGGCCTTAATCTTCAAGCAACGCTGGCTGCTCTTTCAAATATTTCTTTGTTTTTAGTATTATAAATAACACCTATCAACACGTGTATATAACATCTATATAACAATACAGATCAACATATTTATAGCATCAAAAATGGTAATTAGCGACAAAATATAGATGATGCGCAGATAGGAGCAATTTAAACGCAAGTGCAGCTATATGTTATCGAGAATTTATGCAACACTTCGTGTTATGCTTAGAACGATGTTTCATAAATCTTCAATTCAGACCAGAGTTTCATGTTAAACGAGGTATTAAACAAACGCCGCGTGAATTTCAAGTTTATACAAGACCGCGATGCATTGTACGGAGTATCCGAAGGGATGCGATGCTAGTGAAGTTTACATATTTAAACTTCGTTACGTGTTCACCGGAATCTGTCTATGTACCAATCTATTCGGAGGAAACGATTGATTGTTTTCTTCCCACTCAGTCATGCATTATTTCATCTGTTCGATATTGAGAAGATGAAAGTACGAGAATAATCATTTATTTTTAATTGTCTTATTTTAGATCTAGCCTTGGTGCACTTACAATAATATACATCCCGAAGTTCACGGTCAAAATTTTTGTAGCGATTTTTGGTTTCCGCTATGATCTCTAATATATTAAATAATAAATTAAATATGTTATGTTATACTCATTTATAACATTATCCAGTTTTGTTAACGATGTAAACTGTATACAACATTTATTTATAATACTAAGTAATAAATAAAATATCTAGCAATCAAGAATTTTCGCAACATTTAAGTAAAAAACTTTCCAATAATTTCAATTTCCAATAATTTGTCGATAAAATACGATTTCCCTTAAACCGATTCAAGAACTACTACTTTCATGTCAGTATTGCAGAATTCTGTATTCCGAATGCAAAAAATAAAACCCGAAGGACTAATTGAAAGGTTTTGTATAATCCGTCTGAATCTCCAGGACTTAAATGAGAGTTTCTTCAAATCGTTATTCGTTCTGGCTTCCTCTTCACGTCATTATTTTTGCTTGCGATTTTTATTTTCTCTTGAAACCCGAACTCGATTTCATCGACGAATATCGACGTGTAACTTATTCCACGAATAAAGCGCGATTTATTTGACAATGAAAACTTTTATAAATAAACTTAAAGTGATTAAAAGTTTCACTTTGTGCGGATTGGAGTTCGAATATAGAACGCTTCAAGTTTGTTTTTCAAGGCGAATTTTTTCATAGAGTAAATTCTTCAAATTAGACCTAGAAGACCAAGAAAGAAGAGACTAGCGGAGTAAGGAAGCTATTAAAATAACCGACATATTTTATTACTAAATTATATAACTGCTTCTTTCATTTTTTTTAAAAATATACAATATAGAGATACTATTAAGAATTAAATAGTATTTTGACGATTTTAATATAAACACAAATTGCGTTATATTTACGTTCATATAAATGTGAGGTTAAACAATTTAATAATATAATAATTTAATAACAATATGATATTATAATTATCATAATTAAACTATCTTTCAATAATCATTTATAATTTGTCATTAAGACCCTTTATTTCATATTTATAATTAGTTCCAACCAAATTAACATGTTCCATCCAATAGTATAAAAAAGCAGTGACGAAATATAGTTAATTCTAGTATAGTTAATTTCTTCAACATAGTAAATTATTAAAAGTAATTAATAATGTTAAAAAAACAATAGTATCTCTTAAATTATAAAATTTATTAAAGATTTAATTAAATTATTCAGTACGCTTTTTTATATTAACTCTTACTTTTCTCTATTCAGTAATTAACTTCAGTTTACAAGTAAAATATATCATTTACTATATTAGCACAATTTAGAATAAGCTTCGCTCAAATGCATCTAAAATACTCGTGGACGTGTTAATTACCGGCAAGTCACGCCAGATATTGTATTATATATGCCAGTGGCTTAATAATTTTCTGTCCGAACGAATGAAGATGACAATTATGAATTCGTAATGAAAACGATGTTATACATTAAGAGAACAAGGCGACACTTCTAATTAATCACGTGGTAAGTTTCATCTAACGACTAACAAGCATTCTGCAATCTGACATGCATCGCTTCTGCTTTGTGCGCCGATTTGTATCCCCTGATGTAATTCGAGTGAAGGATTAACGCCATTAATTATCTCATACGAAAGCTGTGTTTTCAAAAGCTACTATTAATGATAAAACAGTCACTGAGCCTACATAATACAGATTATAAAATAATGACTGTTTATAATGATTTTAACAAAGAGCTGTGATACGTAAATTTAAGCACATCATTTTTAATTGCACATTATTTTCAAAATTAAATAGATATAATATAAAATATTATTACACACACGAAGATGTATTTGAGAGTAATATCAAATTTCTATGTATTATGTGTAACAGAATAAATTCATAAAAATAAAATTAATTTTTTAAATCTTCCAAATTTATTATTTATTAAGACTTAAGAAACGACCGTATATTTGAATACGTCAAATACGATAGAGAACACCAACATGATCGAAGTTAGATGTTTCGAATAATATTATTTGAAACATCTAACTTTGACCGTGTTGGCGTTCTCTATCATATTTGATTTCCAAATTTAATAATTTCCAGATACAATTTCTGATTGTTTGATACAACCTACGATAAGACAACATTAAAATATAACTTAGAGATATCGAATACATATCGATGTCGTAATTATCGATTCTATAGTTACGAAATGCTAGATGTTTTTATTTTTTTCTATTCTTGGATTTTGTGATACACGAGTTGGAATATATACGTCGTTAAATTAACAAGACATCTCAAAATGTTAAATTCTAATTTTAATGAAAATATACATATGTTATGTAAATAAATGAATTAGAAAATATCTATTGCAGTCAATAAACGATTTTAAAGGATAAAATCATCCTTCATGTGTAACACATTTTAGTTTTTTTCATTATATTTCAAAAACTATTCAAAATATCAAAAAATGTTTTAGGTATATGAAAATTTTAAAGATAGGAAAGTGCATCCTGTTACCAATTTTTGTACATAAATTTGTTATTTAGTTATGTTTACTAATTTATGATATACAATTAATTTAGAAAAATTAATTTGTAATCAATTTAGAAAAATTAATTTATAATCAATTTATCAATTTATAAAATGCAAAAAATTCAAAATATTGTTCTATGAGGAATTCAAAAGTTATAATAATTACATCCCTCAGTAATATTATGATTATTTATTATATTTTATTGTATTATCAAACTTAATTATTCTACATTTTAGCTCTAAGCTCTTATAAAATGTTTGTATACTTTTAAGCTTTACTTGCTACATGCAAGAAATCCGATCCAAAAGAGTTAAATGCGTCATGCTCATGATCGACGCTAGCCACGTTTCTCTGCTAAACGTGGAATCTTTCTTCCATTATGGGTTGCACTTCTTCAGAATTGAGCACGTTGCATGACTCATGAAGAATTTCAATTAGACACCAGACATATTTTAAAAAAAAAAAGCTAAATTTATTTTTATATTCGTAAAAGAGCTTCGTACCTTCGACAAAGTACTTTCATACATGCATGTTTAAATATATTATCTTTTTGCTAACATTTCTCTCATTAAGATATTAAGCTTTCGTAGTCGGCGCATTTTTTAATATTTCATTACCCTTCTTCTCTCTCTCTCTCTCTCTCTCTCTCTCTCTCTCTCAAAATTGTACACGTATGTGTCGTTATTTAATAAAGCTTTTTCAATTTTATACAACTTTTTATATAGAATAAAAACTTGTTAATAATTTTATTTTTTTTTATTTTAGCTCTAATTGCGTTTAACCACGAAACTTTATCAATTAAAATTTATTATCGGCTCCGATCAACTTAATTAGTTTATCACATAATGCTTTACCGCGAAATTACGGTTTAAATAGGACCATCCATTAAGAGAGGCCGTCTCTTCGACCTCGGGGTGACATTTAATGACGACATAATTGATTTGTGTTACGATGGTTTATCAGACGTGCCTCGATAGTGAGGTAGAACGATCCAGAGATTAGGTATGAAAACACTCTCTCGGATCACCTTCTCAAGCGTTCTCGCGTAAATGGAACCCGCATCGCTGAATTGCTCTCAGATTACTTTATGAACAAACAAGTGATTGTTCTATCTACGAACAAACACTTTGCATACTTCGTCAATATAATAGCGTATCGTATTTTAATCGTGCTCCTTCTTGCATACATCAAATTTACAATAAAAGCCATTATGCGAACAAATAGAGCATTTATGTAACACTTCATCATTTATTAATATATTATATATAACCCTTTCTACAGCAAAATTACGAAAATCCTTTAGTCAATCTACTTGTTTATGTCAATTAATTGTCATTTTGCTATGTGATTTAATCTAATATCTGCACATTACGATTGTTGATTAGATTTGCAAATAAATTAAATAATATATCGCAAATGCAATTCTTAATTATATTTGCAAATAGATACAAACTCCGCCGATACGTCAACAAGCTAAATCACCCTTGTTACCAGAATATCATATTAACCATTGTTTGTACGTTCTAATGCTGTAAAATTACACGTATGAGTAATTACTTGTGACAAATAAAATTTTGTTTCATAACGCAACACTGACAATAATCTTAGGGATTACAATATCATCTGCCAGATAAAATTACGCCTGTAGAAAAAATGAACACAACTCAATTGTGACGGTCACATTCCCAAACGCTACGTCGCAGATTATGGAGGTCACGCTGTAATGAAGAAATTACGACCCGATAATTACACGTGTCCGTTAGAATCAATAGTATCCATATGTATATGACCCGAATATTTGCTATTATCAACAAGATATCGGTTTAACCATGTATATTTATGTAAGCCATCGCTACTCCAAATTGTTTCATCCCGCGAAATCTCATGGCAATATTATTTATCCGGTCCAGATACCCTCTCTTGAAATGTGTTACCGACAGAAACAAAAATATGTCGATAATTACAATGTTCAGCTGCGCTCCATATGAATATTTTCGTAATCGGCTCTGTTATTTCTCGCTCCTGTCAGCATACGTGACGAATATGTCATTTACACAAAGCATCCTCCATCAATAACATGTGAAACATTATATAATTTTGCATTTTTGATAATGCCGTATTCAATGCTCTTGAAAGGAAAAGTTTCTCATTTGTTCATCGATTGTGTTATATGCTAGCGTTATATGCGAGTGACATAAGGAAACAAAAATAAATAAATTGATGTGTCCCCAGAGTTCCGTTACTTCGAGCCCTCCCGGTGTGAGAACAGCTAACCGAAGAAAAGCAATACGATCGATAGGTAATCGAGCTGTCAATTTGTTCGAACACTTTCACAGAGTCTCTATATTTTGGCTATTTCCTCGTTCAATAAAGTTACCGTGTTGCTTCTTTTCGATATATCTGGTCATTCTTTGCGTGACTGCAAGTGATCAAGTTTGCTGGACGTGCGCAAACTAGTATATGATGTTGTGAGAATGTGATGTTACGGCCGTCACCGGGACGCGACAATATTAATATAAGTGTGACAATGATATATGAAGGGTGCGTTCGGAGAGCTATTAACGTTGTTTATGTCATTCTATACTTGTTTTATATTTAATGAACGATAAGAATAGAATGATATGTATAGTGTTAATAGCATCTGCCACAAGATAAAAAAGATTAGACATTAAATCATAACGTTATTAAAGATAATTACTGATAATTAAACGTTTTTATAAATTTATAGTATCTCTAAATGTTATGTTATATTTAACTGCTATTTATCAATCTGGAATAGTTGAGTACATGTACATGCGTCTTTTAATTCCACAAATAATACAAAATTACAAAATCAATATAAATAATAATATCTAAAATTTATACCATGTTTACACATTTCTAATATTTGATAACAATACCCGTTAATATGAAATTTATAGAAAGATAATAATACACGTTAGATATTTTAATAAAAAATTTTACATATCCTTTTAGCTACGTACACTACATTCATGTTGTATAAGTTATTACCAATATCCCTCTTAAGTCTGACACTTACTCCTAAATTGCAATTGAACTAAATTCAAAGTCATATCATAACTGACGAAGCAATCGTCCTATTTTATTATCTAAATGAATACTTCCTTTTTACCTCCGCCACCTCGTTATTACAGGATTAACTTTTACCATAATTATATTAAGAGACAATTCTAAAGACATTAATTATGTCGAGAGGATCATAATCGAAGAACTTACACCTCTTTATAAGACTTTTATAATATCTTGTTCTGTAGTTTGATGGTAGTAATATTCTTAGCAAGACTTACAAGTTATCGACGGTATCGATGAATTGAGTCCTTCAAAAGTTTTGTAATACTTGTATATATTTCTGCAATTTTCTTTTTTCTATAATAACAATCTCGAATTAATTATGAGAAAGAAAATTGCTGATACATATGTATATATAGGGTAAGGTTGCCGAAATCGCACCACTTTTCATATAATGGCTTATAACTCGGAAAGTAAGAAGGATATTCTCAATTTTTTTGCGGCGTAATAAACTGCAAGCTTTTCCCTTTCAATCGATGAATTGAGTCCTTCAAAAGTTTTGTAATACTTGTATATATTTCTGCAATTTTCTTTTTTCTATAATAACAATCTCGAATTAATTATGAGAAAGAAAATTGCTGATACATATGTATATATACATATCCACAATTTTCTTTATATATATATATGTATATGTTATAAATATATAAGTATTTAATTTTTTATAAAAATTTTCATATAATATTCCCTAGTAACTTCTTGGTGTTTGACATCAATATTCCAGATAGCTGACATGGAAGTATTAAAGATTTTTAAATTGTCAATTAAATTTGCGTGATAATTCTAAAATAAAATCCGATTTATAAAATGTAAATAATATAAACTTATGAAAATAAAATTATTTGATTTTAATCGTTTGTAATTAGAGAAGATTGTAATTTTTATCCGCTACAAACATTTTCTAAGAATACTTCGGTATTTGAATTACTCAATAAACCGCTCTGAAATAATTCGCCGAGCTAAAAGAATAATACTTTCTTACATCATCAGAAAGTTTGTCCATTAAAATTATTTTTCCACAAATTTTTGACGTTGTATGAATAACATATGTTAAGAGCCATTAAATATTTTTGTTTTCCCAAAGCTTTCTCCCTCTAAATAGGTCATGGAAAAAAGACATAGTAAAAAAATGCATTTAATATTCGATACGAAATTTCCAAGAAACGACCTTTTTAATAAAGTTTCAAACAGCTCGGACTAATTAATTTCAGAGCCGATTATATTAAACCGTATTGAACTATTGTCAAATTCAGCTAACTATATTAAAAGCTTTCGTTATTTTCTGGATCATTAGTTACCGTTATATAAGCTATTGGAATAAAAGATGATAATAAGGATAAACTGATTTACGCTTATCCTTTCTAAAATGTATTAATACGTCAGATAAATTAATTTTACATGCAAATAAACGATTAATTGTTTGTAACACAAATTGAAAAGTTTTGTAAAAATTGAAAATGATAACCATGTTACAAGAATATTACAAGATAAAACAATTTTTAATTTAATTTTAACAAATTTTAATACTAACAAAGTTAATACCAACGAACATTTTGTAACACTGTCGCCTCTATATGTCCTGTTTACTGACAACCAAAAAATAAATACGACAATAAAATAATGATAAGGTAATTGTTTTAATAATCAGTATTGATTGCTATTGTCAACAAATTATCATTAACCATGCAATATGTAAAGTCAGCCACACACAATCATCATTTTCCGTAACATTATACGTAAGTTTGGATTTCGCATGCTAACAAGCATAACGGAAATAACAAACATCTTAGTATCTCATAACATCAAAAATTTTTTCATAAGAAAATAAATTAGAAAAGATAATTCTTGATAAAAATATCAAAATTCTCTTTGAAAAACGATAAATATTTATTCTTCTATTAACACACACAAAAATAAATGTTTACTATCGTCCATGTTTACGTCTGATCATATCCCATAAAAAGAAAGCTACAAATTTACAAAGTTTTTTAGTGAAAAGTATAATAAACAATGCTGCATAAAATATTATTTTGAGCTTGTGTTTCGCTCAAATTTTTAGTTGAGATTCATAACTAAGATCCTGCGAGAACCATGTAAAACGAGCGTGCAAAATTCCTTTATAATTTTCAGCCACGATAAACAAAATATCTCAACGTTCTGGAAATAGTACAGTGAAATAGTGTAGCCAGAAATGCGAAGAATTTGCGAGATTATTGTCCATGCGTCAGCATAGTCTTCGTTATTTATTGTTCATTTCTGTGGCATCTCACTGTTTGTTTAAATGAAATTTTCAACGCGTTCAGAGAGTACCTCTCAAAGCGACGAATTGACGCGATATGTGATTCACGATTTAATTTTTTCATACAAACTGAAGAGATTGGAGAAAAAAATTGTCAATTTATAAGAGCAAATCATCTATTGAAACTCTAATACTCGTTTATAAAAATATTATTATACTGACATTTAGCATAATTAGTAAAATACATCCTAATTATTATACCATCATCATTATCGGTAATAGATGCATCTCTGATTTCCATAATTAAACAAGAGGTGAACGGAGAAAGAACTTTGTGGTTACTCTTGATTATCAATTTCAAGCTATTCGCAATATGATGCTCGCGTTAATGGAGAAATTGTTAATATTAGATGTGATATATTGTCACTGGCAATTAACTAAATTTAGTTACTCAATAATTTGTAATTTCATAGTTCTCTGTTTCACTGTTATTGGCTAATGCAAAGTATTTTTCGCATTTTCTTAAAATTTGTATCTTTTTCTGTGGTGTATTGACGTTATGTTAAATATCATATTTATTGTAACTCATTATTTCAAATATTTTAAGAAAAAGAACAATAAAACAAAATTATTTATATAAATTTAGTTTAATTAAACGTTGAAATTGCAAAAGGATAACTAATGAAGTATTACTGATAATTATGTCAATTAAGGTGAAACACCATTCTCTCATTAAGTAAGTTTGTCACTACTAGACGAAAGTTTTGGAATGCAACTGTTTCTCGGAAATCGCTATAATTACACTTTATTACATTCCATTGAGTGAATTTTGGAATGATGCGTCATTTGTAAAGTACAAACATGCTTAAAACATTATTTAATTTAAAACATTTAGTTAGACAAAACATCTGCTGTTAGAATTTAGCAATAATTGATTTTCTAATATTTATATTAATAATTGCACAAAATATATAATAGATGTGTAATTATATTAAATCTCGCTATAATAATAGGAAAAATGTTTGGTTATACCAACACGACATATGTAAAAATGCATTCTGATTATACCAAACAGAATTTTCTGGTTATGATTAAATTTTTGATTATCTCAATATTTTATAACTAAAATGTATGTGTGTGACAGATTTAATATAAAAAATAAATCTATAAATATTCGATTCTTATTTTTTTGTATGTAAAAAATTTCAAATTTATGTAACTACCCAAGTAGCACACAGCGCTTACAAAAGCGTCAACAAAGCGCTAAAAAAAACGCATTTAATCGCTTTTTTAGCGTTTTGCAAGCC
The DNA here is from genome assembly GCF_001594075.2 of Trachymyrmex cornetzi. Taxonomy (NCBI): domain Eukaryota; kingdom Metazoa; phylum Arthropoda; class Insecta; order Hymenoptera; family Formicidae; genus Trachymyrmex; species Trachymyrmex cornetzi. The sequence continues at coordinate 2,860,337 of NW_017295784.1, forward strand.
TTGTGCTACTTGGATAGATCTTTTTTCCCTATGTAAACGCGGCTTTTTCCTCTTTTACGAAGCTACGCAGTTTTCCTATCACGAGATCATACTTACGATCACTCTTAGAATCACGTACAATCACTCTATCACAATCACGCTTAGTACATTTCTAACTATAGACCTCTTGAATCAATTTTATGCACTTACTTTTCTTCGCAGAAGAGAAAAACGAAGCGTACAAAAGATTAAAACATATTGATCAATACGGTACGTATGAGGTAAAATGCTGAGCTCGCAATCACATCCCACAATTTAGCAGAGACTTCTATAAAGTCCCATTTTTCAAGCGACACGTGCACAGCTTTGCGACAATCCCCTATCTGCTTAGTGCTGAGGAAAAAAATATAATTTAAGAAGATTATTTAAAGAGAATATTGAAGAAATATTTTATATACTTTCCTAAAATCGATATTATCTCGCAACATCTTGGCATTAACCTTTCTAGTACTTTAAAAACTAAAAAAGGAAATAAAAAATTCTTTTTAAGAAAATTTTAACTTTTTTTAGGAAAAGTTCTGAGAAAATCTAACTTTAAAAATTCTAAATTTTCATGAAACTGTTCATATTTAATAACAATATGTAAATACAAAATGATTTCATAATACAAGCTATGGCGTAGCTCAGCATATTCATTTTATCTGACTTGTACCATGTTGATCAATAAATTTCGCACGTTTCCCTTCTTATTTCTTTACAAAGAAAAGATTTTGAAAAATCATTCTTAAAATTTTAGCTAATACATTACGGAGTACATAATAAAAATGAGAGAGAACATGGGCTTCTCTTGAAACAATATCATTTAAAATTTTACGAAAATATTTCTAAACTGTATAAAAAGAGTCCCATAAAAACCTAAAATAGTTGCTATTTAAATATATACATATATATATCACATTTTGTCAGAACAGGGTAAAATCTATCTAAATCGTGATCGCACAAAAATTGAACGCTCCAACTTTCATTAAAACGTTTTGTTACAGTAAAAGCATTCGCGTTTATCGATATGAAATCGCAATTTGCTCATCTCCAGATATATAATAGACGCTGCTGAAGTATCTGGATTCCAGCCAAAATTATTTCGGGAGCCGTTGCTAATAAAACACGTTTCGTTGCATTGAAACAATGTCTTTCATTTCTATTGTAAGTCTCGATTACTCGAAACTACATACGTTTTGTAAGTCAGAGAAATCAATATTTTTATTACGCAAAATTTCGGTTACTAATTTTTGTTAAATTATTTCAACTTTTATTACGGCAAACGACTCTTATTATTATTATATAAACAGATGATCCCTATAAGATTCAGTATTCTTAAAATGTTATATGAATATTTAAAGGAGCAAATAATATTCATATAATATTCTAGGAATATTGTGTGCCTATAGAGATATAAATATAATCTCATTAAATCTTTTTGTACACATGTTATAAATAATGCTAATACTTGAATACAAACAATCTTTGCATAATATAAGACTTGGCTAAAAAATAAAACGTAAACGCTTCTCTATCAAATACTCTGATTTGTAAAATCATATTGTTAAGTAAACAAATCTGCATGAGATATTTCTTATTTTACATCGAACAAATCCATCTTGTACTATTCATGCTAACCGACGCGAGGGAAATATGATGTGATTGACAGAATATGTTCTATCGCAATAAAGTATTCGTATCTTCTACTTTAGATCGGTAACATCCAAGTGTATTGCATCTCAAGTAAAGTGACGAGCATAAAATGTCTCTGTTAGTCGTAATATATTGTCTATAAATTTATAAGAAGCTATTTTTCTTATATCATTTTTTTTTTAATTTGATAGCTGAAATTATTATGCTAAAGAAATTTAAATTAAGAGATTTTTAAATCAATACTAAAAACTACCATTTCTATATCAAATAATTTTAATCTGTTAAAATCCAAAAATCAATAGCAAAAACAAAAGATTAAATTTTTCTTTTTGACGTGAAACGCGTATTAACATTACTAATAAAACTCGATTTAAATACAGAAACACGAGTTCGCAATCGTCAGGTAACGGGATCGTACTGCCGAGCTATATTGCAAATAGCATTACGTTAAACAGTTTAGTCGCTATTATCCTGGAACAGGCATTAACTTTGCGCGACAGCTTTTTTTCCCAGGTCCAGTTTCAATTATAAAAGCGTTGCTAATACGATCTATTCTGCTACAGGCAGCGAGTGACGGTACCATACCATCTTTGCAATCCGTCTACGCACCTAGCTCATTAGTAGCATTAACACTATCAATCCCCGTATATGAGGCAGTTAACACAGGATGGCAATTATACACTTCAATGATTTTGTGCAAAGGTGAATATGTATGTACGAGAACTCGCGTTACACGTATACATACACAAACTCGTACAAAAGCATATGTACATAGGCATGTATACGTACAGACGTACAAATATGCGTAGGCACGAGATATACGAAAGCCCCCAAGTGCTTCATGCCTTATTCGCGCCTCGCAGAATATTTGTGTCCGCTATAGAGAGGACTATGTGAACCTACTCTGTACCGAGATTTATGTACATTCAGATGTGGACTAACTGATTTCGAGGCATAGAGGTCCCATAATTAATACATACACACTTCTCTTTGTCTCTCTCTTTCGTTCTAGCTTTGATCCTTCGAAAAGCAAATCGCATTCAATGATCCTGTTCGTGTCAATACTAGCTACGTTACTGGCAATACAATTCTCGCGTAACACAAGGCTCATTTTCGGTTTTTGGAATGACTGTAATTAGCGGGCGTAATAACGCGTTTCTGCGTCGCACTATGGCATAAACGAACGAACGCTTTTGCGATTTGCGGTAACCGACAGTACGAAGCACTGGTTATACAACGCAACCAGAAAGATTCATTTGTGGAATTCATATAAATGATATTTATTTTATAGCGACCTTTCGTTTAAACTTTTATTTTTTTAACAAGAAGTCGTAAGGTAATATATTCTATTATGCTGACAAAGTTGTGCACAATGGCAAATATTATTAAATTTTTATTTTAAATCAACATACGATATATTAAACTATATTAAACACCATATTTTAATAACCTATTATTAAAAAGATGAAATATTATTTATAATATATCTCAATTAAATTATATTTTAATAATATCTCAATTAAAAATTATTGCATGCATGTACATTTTAAAATTTTATTTTATTTGTAATATAAAGTAATAAGATATAAAATAATATAAAAAAATATTTAAGTGAATGAGTTTCTAATTGTATCTGTGCATGTAGAAATTGATTAGTCAGTAACATGATAAAGGCACGTCGAAAAAACTCATTCGGAAATTAGTTCACTGAATACAATAGGCTCAACTTTTAACAATTTCTATTAAAAAATAAATGTCTTTTAAATAAATAAAAATCAAAGACATCAAAAACTAGTTTAATTGCAGAATTCTCGTTGCTTAAATGGTTGAAAAATATAAACGCAAGATTGAAACTAAATTGCATATTAATATTGTTGCGTTCCAAACATAGAAAAATTGATGTTAAAAATTCATAACGCTGATTGAACATATCTAATCCACTATTCAAATCGACCAGCTATTTTTGTTTATTTTTTGTAAACTTCATTCAGTTTTTGAACCATTTCAACTACGCTCTCTAGAAAAACGTATTTAAAAAAATACAATTTTGTTTCTTTACTTCTTTGAGTGAGAGAACGTTTCTTTCACAATATATTTTTCGTAAAAAAAACCAAGGGTCTATTGAAAGAATCAATTTATTCGACTATACAATTTTAATTCACCCCAGCTCTACTGTTACCTAGTAAAAATAGCGTGAAAGACCATTCTTCAATAGCGCAAACAAAAATGATTTAATGGCTGCATCGTGTAAATATTGAATAATGTAAAAATACATACAAACGGATATGCTGCACCTACTCTACAAAAATGAATATAGTTACGCATTCTCGATGATATCAACCATGCGTGTTTCTTCTGAAAGTAATCTGCGAGTAAAGGTATAATTCCATTGCTGCATCCAATTATGTTAATAAAAATGCCATTTATTTCTTTTTATTTTACTTCAAAATGAAAATTAACTTTTGAAGGAAACTACTGTTTCTTCATCAAAAATTTTATAATTTTTGTCTGCTTTTTTCTTCTTATATTATGAAACATTGCATTCTATTTTTTATTAACTTTTTCATTAATAAACTTTTAATCTATAGATATAAAAAGTGAGTGCAAATATAAGCTGCAAATATACAAAATATGCAGATAACTGTGCAAATATCTTCAACTATGTCCTTATTTTTTTTACCTCAATAGTTTTCTATTTAAATCTACTAATAATATGTATACTTTTTTAATTCCATTTACTTTCGAGACTGTAATAGCAACGAAAATCACTCTTAGCTCTGTTTTCGAACAACCGTTCGCCAAAGTGAATGTAAAACGAATTCTCACATCGTCATAATCACGAAAAATCTGAAAAAGGTATTCCGTCAAAGAGAAAACTTCATTTGCTTTTGTTGATATAGAATAAATCATGCAATATACCGAAGTGAATGAAAAACGCGTGTTAAGATATCATACGCGAATATAATACCTTAACGCTAAATCATACTTTTATACCTGTTTATATCTTTCTTTCAAATTGTAAAATAATGATTGTAATTCAATATATTAACAAATAGATTGTTTTATTACAGATATAAAAAACAAAACTTTTTATTCACTAACACGCAGATGAGACTTTTTCACTTTACTTAAAATTTTTATTTGAAAAAAATAAGTTCACGAAAACAAGGAAGAAGAGAGAAAGTTAGCAAAAATTATTAAATCTGTCGATTTTGCCATAACAAATAATAACGTATTGCAATATTAGGTTTATTAGCACGTTCCTAAGATGAAAGTAGTATCATTATTTTAATTATCGGTAGACACTCGGCTAGTGAACTAGCAGCAAGAAGACACGCAAAATTTTCTTCTCTTTTCGTTATTCCGACCACGGCATGAAATTTCACGCTTAATAAGCAATTTTTCTTATTCCAGAGATGATGATAAAGTACCACAGGACTTACAATCCTGACACAGCACTGAATATGTATATTCTTCCTTTCATCTCTATCATCTTTTCAAAGAAAGTAGACAAGCTACTCCATATGAAAAGAAAAAGAAAGTTAATTAAAATTTCTTTTTATACCACAAGAGCTAATATATGTATGTATATATAAGAAAATAGATTTTTCTCTCTCTTATTGAGTCTCTTTATTCTAATCTAACGGGTATAATTTTTCAATAATGGAAGATCTTTCGACAAAAAAATTTCAAAGGATGTTTTTAAACTGCGGTTATAAATCAACCGATAAAATCACGATTTATTCTTTTTGTCTGCTGGAAAAATACAGCCAATCTACATAATGCAAAGGCCACTTAATCAGTGAATTACGATCATTTGTCACAATCCACCATAGTAAGCGCATGCATCAATTCACGAAGTGTCACGACCACTTCCCCGTACATTTAGTCAGATTCTGTCAAATCGATTTCTCTTTCTTACAACGGTTGACATATTTTCACGAAATAGTCGTGCAAAATGTAAATTCAGCATTTTCGAAAATGCATAATCTTTTTCACCATCACCAGATCAAAACGAAATTTATTTAAACTTTAGTATTTATAGATATTTTGTATATCGTTACACCTTTGCAACTTTTATTGTTACAAATAATATTTTTTTGCATATACATTGCGTAACATACTATAACGACAACTGTTATTCAATACAATCAGTGATTAAATGTAAACGGAAATAAAGTTGAACGTGTGTGTGTCAAGGGAATTTTCCAACGAGAGCAAAACGGGTCGCAATAAAAAATTAATTTCAAAGCGCCGTCAAAAGATACGCAGGGCGCGACCGGTAGTGAAACTCATTATATGGCAATTGGGGACATGCTAGTGCAATAGATAAGATGACGTTTATGAAAAATTTTAGAAAGACGCTGGACTGACACGAATGGCTGTATTATTATCGCGTAAGCTCTAAGCTATTGCGAGATCACAGGTTATTTCGTAAATAGAACTCGTAACTCACTACGGATGCAAGAGGTACTATAGAGTTTTATCTATTCAATCTTATGATCTATTGAGTCGGCACTAATATAAAAGTAACATTCCAATACCAGATCAATAAAAAAAAACGTGAATATAGATATAAACTAAAATCTAAAAAACAAGCAGTTTTAAATGTTATAATTGCAGTTTAAAATTAAACTGACTTTCTGTAAAATAATTATTATTATTTATTAAAATAATTATTATAATAATTAAGGATAACAAATATTATAATAATAACATTATTCGTATACGAATATCGTATATAAAACGCGTGTTACGTTACATATACGTTAACATTGCTCGAAAATGGAGAAACTATCATTTCTCTTCATTTTCATGTCTATTTTAACACTACCCAACTATACGAGACACATTACATACATCACTTTCGACTACGCAGGAAGCAAGAGACCTTGTCATGAAAGAAGCACGGTATACCAAGCGCATAAAACATTCCCGTTTATAAGAGGCGCGCAACAGCAATAAAGTTCCACATTAATAAACGGCAGTGGATGTCAAGTAAATTATTTTCTCTCCGACACCTCCACCTTTTGAAAGAATACGCATGAGTTTCACATACCACACGAATAGCAGTTAAAAAGGATTTTATCTTCATCGCGAGATGAAGACACTTATTCATAAGAAAAACGGAAATTTTACATTCAACGATATATTTAATTTTTAACTGTTTCAACTGTATATATATTAAGCACCAAGTATATATATTACACTCTAAGCATCATATAACATTTTGTAAAATATGACCTAGAATCTTATTAAATTGCCTGTTTTTTCCTCTTTTTTTTTATTTAATATAAAAGCAAGTAACGAAATATAAAATCAATATCGTTTTCCAAACTGTTAACATGAATTATAATTATTTATTTATCAAAATCTAAAGCCTGCTATGTTAATTACGTTATTAATACTTAGCCGTCGTATTATATTTAACTCTAAGTAATCGGATAAAATTATTCGCATAAATAAAATGTGTTAACTCAACACATGCATATTATCCACCGTATTTGTTATAAATTCATAATTTTTATAATTTTTTATAAATATTGTATGAATTATAAATCATAAATCAATATAAATTATAAATCACGTGAATTAACACACGCCTATACATAAATGACGAGAAAATAATATTTAAAGTCCTCCAGTGTATGAAATTTTGCTTCACAAAAAGCAATAAAATTTAAATAAACGATCCAAGAGACGAACAAAGGTTCGATAACGATTGTCTGACGAGGGTAATGACTTTTCGCGCATGATCCATTCGTATCTGTCACAACCGGTGGTTGCTTGTCAAACTTCGTATGACGGCGAATAATTTTAACGAGCTCTACAATTCCTCGTTCCGAAACGTCCAATTCGCAACTGTCAACATCCATTTGACGCACTTTTTGATCGATCCTACGCTACTATTTTTAACAACTCACGAAGAGCTCGGATAACCCTGCTTGTTACTAAATTAACGTAACAAGAGCACCCGCTTTTTCACAGGATTAAAACACCGCCCGCCAGCAGAACGACGTAAATCACTCTTGTTCCATGGCAATATTTCTCAAAATATTCTGCACTCTCTCATCTGTACGATTAACGTATATATCTTTAAAGAAAAACAGACAGATTAAATGAAAAAACTTTCTTGCAAATTATTATTAAAGATATAAAGTCTTAGAGAAAGAAAATTTAACTTTTTCTCTCTTAGAAAAAAAATACTTTGTTATAATTATTATAGTTATTATATTAGTAAATATACCTAATACTTTAGCTACGTAAATGTAACTATAATTAAATGTAATAATTAGCAACATATTCGTATTCTTCTTCTTTTTTTCAAATCTTACAACTTAGCTCATTTTTACGCACATATGAGTGTGAATCTTAACTTTAATTTTAATAACAAATTTTCGTTTAGGCACACACAAATTTAGAAACATACGAATATATTAAAAAATATATATTTTATGTCTTTTTTTGAGATATGAGTGTTGGAAATAAAATATTGATATATTGGCTTCAACGTACGAGAATACTTCAAAATATACTCTTTAAAGCCATACGTATACAACGTTCATTACTGCACCCTAATTTGTCGACTAGTGCCTTAGTAAAGCCTCACCCTATTCCCGATAAAAATAACTTTTTACTGAGAAAAGAAGATGAGATCGAGATCTAACTTCTCCGTGTACTCTTGGACATAATATCTCACGAGTATAAATATTAAAATATGTGCATTTTTAGCAAACACTTTATGAATCTGATATATACCTATATGTATGTACATACATACATCAATTAATATAAATGATAATAAACAACATCGATATGTGTGTGTAATATTTTATAGCTCTATATATATAAATCGCCTATTTATTTTTAGAGTTTTATTAACTTTAATAAGATCAAAAAAAGCTTGTAAATAACTAATGTCTAATTAAACTACCTATTTGTTATAAATATTATTTACAATTTCTATATGTTTTAATTTCACACAGAATATGTAAATTCTATATAATATAAAGCTTTGTAAATTCTTAAAGAACATTACATTTGTTTGGTTTGTCCTCCAATTACATTTATTAAATCATATTCTTAGTTCCTGATGTAAAATAACTGACCCAACTTTAATCTGTCATATCGAGTTATTACGCGTCAAAACTTAATCCAGAATGTCAACTACAAAGCATGTTAAGGATTTTTATTTATGAATGCGAGAGCACATGTGGCTTGTTGCGGTTAGCATAGCCGCAGGATGAATGTAACATAATTTAAGTACTGCAAATGCACATTGTAGATTTGAAGTGATACGGCACGGAATGTATGCAGGAATATGTATGTGTACCTTGTTATGCAAGCGATGTTACTGACGATGATACGCAATACAAACATCACCCAGTAGCATTGTTACACATTGGGATTTGCCTGTACGCAATGTAATTTGGGAAAGGACCGTGTGTCTTGCGTTTGGAATGAGGGCTTGACAATGGGAAGCGATGAGAATAACTATTAATCCTTCGGGATCGGATAAATTCCCAACGGTATTTTGATCGCATTTGAACACGGAACCAAATCCATTTAGTTTATGTGTCCGTCACATTCATTCATTAATTGATGTAAATGAGATAACTATTACTTTCATATGTAATTATACACAGTGTTCAATTTTTTCCTTGCAAATTTATGCTTACATGCTTTGCACAATGGAATTTCGTAATTATTTCAAAAGCAATTTTTTTTATATCAAATTGTAATTGTTTAACATTTGAACTATTCTACCAAACGCTGAATTAAAAATAAAATTTATAAACAAAATTATTAATAAGAGTGCAGTCCGATAAACTAAATTAAAAGTTCCAGAGAAAATGCAATTAATAAAAAAATAAGATTAACAACAAACTATTTAAAATTTGATTCACAAAACAAATTTTTATCACTTATAAATTATTTTCAATACTATATTATCTAACGTATTAACTAAATATTGTGATCGCATTATATACTTTGAAAAGTGTCTCTGCACAAAATAACAAAAGGTTTAAAAACTTTAGATTTTTAACCAAGAATAAATTAATTAAACTTTCGATTAACTCTATTTACCAACTTAAATCTGAAACTTAAAATGCTAACTTCACAGCATTGATTCACAGCATTTATCGTGATTGCATCGCGAAAAAACGAAAAGTATCGTTTAACTTTAACATACAGTTTCAAGATTGCTCTTAGGAAAATTGTTTTTGACAACTTGCGCGGTATTCAATTAAACCGCAATGAAGTATCCCCGTAAAAGCGACAGCGCTGTTGTGAATTTCCGGAGTTATTAGCTTGTGGACAACCGTACTTCCGTTTTGTCGAGACATTTTCATTAACAACGTACATCAAAGGCATTTCCAGTCTTTTCACAAATACTGGCAACGTGCTTAGATGCTGAAAATGTACTTACTATGCGAACAAACAACAGACGTTGTTACTCATAGCAGATATACATTAAAAGATATATATTTTAAATAACTAACTCTTATTTTCTACTCAAAGTAGAAAGATGAAAGAAAAGACAAAGTTAAATAAAAGTTCAGAAAAGTATCCTTCATCTCTCGCAAAAAGAGAAAAAAACACTACAAAAATAAATGTATAAAAAATAATTTTAACCATTGTTATAGAAAATCAATATTTACACACGTTCTTTTCTTGTGGCCAATGCAGAAATAATTCATGTAGATATAGATATCTTCGCGTGTAATGCTTCATAAAAATATAAAACCAACCTCGTAAATACACACGGTCATAAATAAAAAGTATATATTCAATTCAAAATATTTTATATTGGGTTTTTCAACAATCAGGCAATAAATGTCGGTATTGTCGAACTACGTGCAAATACAGCTATTTTTTGTTTTTGTTATGTATAAAACAATTTCAACCACCTGCAGTTTATATTATGTGTAAACTTTGATAAAAAATTCTTTCCAGCATGTTGATTATGAACTACTGTCGTAGCCAAGCGTAAATTATGCAAGCTTCTTCCTTCATTTCGATATTACGTAAGCTTTAATTCACAGCTTAATGCTGTGAGTCCATTTAAACAGAAAATAGCATGAAGATTCATCTCAACGAATCTAGAAATTCCAGCAGCTGCTATTTACACGTAATTCTGAATCGATGACCTACGAAGACATAATATAATTATTTGATATAATGAAATAATCCAATCTCTGTCTCGGGACATCGATTCGACTCGGGGATCGTTATTTCTTGCGAAACAGAGTACTGTTGTTTCCGTAAAATAAAGTAATACGATCCCAAATTATACTCGTAATCATTCTCTACACTGCAATATAATAACGCATTTGCAACATAAAGGTCATTTTACTAGCAAATAAACAAAAAGAAAGCATTAAAAAAATACGGCATTATAAAATAGCTCCTATTAAACAAAATACGATTACGAAACGGTGATAATTTCACTAACACTGTTTATTGGAACACATTGAGCTCTGTTATTCACTTTACCGTGCTTCGTGGAAAACAATTGGCAAAAGCTCCTCGATATTACTGTCGTCATTCGACCGAGGAATGGCAATATAACGAAAAAAGGAAAAGAAACTGACCATCTATGGAAGGGTGACAAGTTTGCTAAAACACTCCTGACGAAAGTTGGAAACTAATAAAGAAACCCAAGAATGTAATTCGTATCTCGTCTTTTATCGAACGTTGACCTCGTCTTCCAACGAAATATTGTTCAGATCACAATTACGGGTGGCCCCCCCAAAGATCAGCCTATGGAACAAAGAAGTCTACTATCAAACATACGTGCTTGCGAAAAGTAGAGAAAACTGATATCTCTTATTTTCTGAAAATTAACAAAATTATATGTAACTGAATGACAAAAAGTTGACGACGTTACCTACTATAAATAAATGTTTAATTATAATTTATTTTGTGCATTAGTAAGTTTCTATTTCTAGAGTAATCCTGGTATATACGCCGCACCTATCAAAAATATTTAATTTATTAAGTATTATTTACTATGTTTAAAATAAACGAACTATATCAGTAAAAACTTTGTACTGTCTGCTATTATGAAAAAAATATTAGAAATCCGAAATATTTAGTTTTTGTATTAAAAAATAAACTTTTTGAAATCTTGTATTTTGCTATATATAGATAATGGGTGGGATATATGGCAAAAATGCAAGGGTTTCAACAAACTAAACAAAGAATACGAAAGCAAAGCACTTGTATTTTGCTATACAACATGCTTTACTATTCCTCTACACGTATGTATCACGAAATAATCACTAGGTCTTTTACACGCCTTATAGTAATCATTTTATGTAGATTATAATTTATGATGATGCTACTTGTTACACATACAGTGATAAATCGATTCAACTCACAATAATTTCATTAATATTAACAGTAAGAAATTGAAATTATAACTCAATAATTATTATAATTTATTATAACTTATTTATTGAGAAATATGCGTAAAGCTTTACAACAGATATCTGAATAAAGATTATAATAATATCTTCATAATATTTCTTTTTAGCAACACAATTGTAATAAATATTTATTTAAGTTACGTACAAACGAAACATTTTATCGTTTCTTTTGCGTTTTATTTTTTTTTCGCACAGAATATAATACCATTGTTGATTTAGAACCTCAAATATATTACTTATGACAGGATATTTAATACACAAGATAAATTTTGAATCCTCGTATTTTTTCTCAAGAATGACCGAAAAGTTAATAAAAGTGGATATCATCCGTGTCACGCCAGAAAAATAAACAAGGTCTGATAAAAATATATCAGATGTGATTCGAGCAACAATTTCTATCCCGTGTCCAAATGACAAATAACTTAATCCTATTCTTAATCACGATTGAATTGTCGTCGAAATCCCGTCAGCGAATTTCAAATGTCGCATCGACCAACAGAAAGTCATCGAATATACATTAGTCGAGAAGGTTAAATATTTATGTATGAACTTTGCCTGATCTTTACATATTAAGAATGCTTTTTGTCAGTATTTTGCATGGACAAATGTTTCGTACAAAACTGTACAAACTCAGATCTAAATATCCTCTACAAATTCCACGGAATACACAAAGTTATTATAAAATATTGAAAATATAATCATGTACTTTGTAAAATACTTCTGAAAAGAATATAAAAACAAAAGAATTAAGATGCAATTGTCTAATAGAAAAATTTTTATTTTCGTCAGTTGAAAATTAAATGTAATTTCAAATTTGATTTATATATAACAAAAAATTATTCTTTAGGAAAATCTTCTCCGCCTATAATACAAGTTTCATAATATTATTATACTGTACGTGACAACTTGTTTATACGTTGTACAATATTATATTTGATTGTTTCATTTTTAAACTTAAAAATAATTAACTTAAAATAATAACTTCTATCAGAAAATTATATTTGAACCTTTCTTCTTACATTGTTCTCAAATGTATTTCACAAAGTTATTGCATCACTAACATTTTCCATTCTAATTTAAAGGACATGTATAGAATTTCTCAGAATTATATATTACAATTAGAAATATATATACTTATGAATTCGTACGGTTTTGTTAAAATATGTGTTAATAATTGACATTCAATTAGTTCAACTGAGAATAGTTAATGATTTATTTGAGATGTATAACAATAATATATACACGCAGAAGCTAACGTTAATATTGATACAAACGGAATTCACGCATCGTGAAATAATAATTTCCCTTGGGCATTTAAACCCATTTAAATAATTATTATTACACAGTGACTATTTTATTAAATGTTCCATTTGTGATCAAAGCTATATTTCAGATTTAAGGCTGACTGTAACAATGTGATACTAGATGTTTTCATGAACAAAACAACATAACATCCCAAGTAGCGAGCTAACGTTATTTGTCATTATTTAAACGACAAATAATGTCACCTGGATTTATGAGAAAGATATAAGTCTCTATAGGTTTTAATACTAAAGTTTTTTCGAACTGAAAAAAATCCGCGATTGAAAATAAAATATACTAAAATCACACAATCCGTATGGAGACTTTTAATACGATACCATTAGGAAAAGGTACACTCTCCCTCGCCCTAATGTAAAACACGCTCTCCGTGCTCAACTCGAGTAATAGCTTTCCAGTGTTAGATGTACAATATGCATGAAGCTACAGAAAATTTCAAGGAGAAACGGAAACGAGGCAACAAGATAAAAGGAAGACAAAAAAGTAGAAAGAAAAAAAGGAATCAGACATTGAAACCTTCCAAAATCAATTCACCTATATCCAAATGCTGAGAACATAAAATGGTAATTCTCTACGAGAAATAAGAGTTGGACATGTTAAAAAAACATCTTTCCCCTATATTGAAAAAATTACTTTATTTTTTTTTTAAACTTTTTCAGAGAGAGAGAGAGAGAGAGAGTACAAAAGAACAGTTTCAAATATATCTCCTAAATAAAAAAAAATATTTTGCTATAAAATGTTTATAAAATAAAAGTTATAAAAAAATCATACCACAAAAACAATATAAAACTCTAAAATCTATAAAATTAGCATCTTTAACATTAAAGAATAACAAGATATTAAGATTGTAATAGATTCAATAAAAAGGATAAAAACAGATTCGATGATAGAAAATTACATAAAATTGGCAAATTATATACAATTCATAAAATTGGCAAATTATATAAAATTTATATAATTGGCAAATTATATAAAATTTATAAAATTAGCAAAATTATTGATTCCTTTTCTCCTCCTTGCTTCATAATATTATACTTAAAGAAGTTTTTCTTTCTTAAACGAGCAATTTTGCGCTGATCACTCTCACCCTTCAGAAATTACTATGGAAATGCGATCTAAGGCACTGTTCCACTGTCTATATATAACGATTGAAATTGAATTCATCGAAATTATACCACACAGTTTCTATCCGAGTCGACTTTAATAAAACGATAGTTAGAACAGAAATGCGAAACGCACGCTTTCAATCAAACACGATCGAACACGAATTGTTACGCATTGCTATTTGCATTTGTTGTAAGCCTCAGAGAAGCAACATGCGAATATCTTTGGAGGTTTCTGAGAGAACGAAAAGCTCAACATGGTATATATTAACGACGAGAATTAATATCAGGATGCTGTTACAAATTGTTTCGCATATGCAAAACGATTCTCGCTGTCACATGTATTAGGAGATATTGCGCAATGCCTGCACTTTACAGAGAATAATAAGGAGGAAGATTTATCATGAATTCCATTAAATACGATCGCATCGTAATCCTACTATATGCAAGAAAAAAATATTTCTAGAAATTTTAATGATAGAATATGAGATATTATTTGTTTTTCTTTCCGCAAAGAAACAATTTAAAAAACAATTATTGTATTTTTATATTAATAATAGTAAATAAACACTCATTTTTTTATTTTATTGTTCTAAAAATCTATATATTTAAGAAAATACTTAAAAGAATTGCAATTATCCAGATTTCTATGTTTTTTTTTTCACATTTTCATCCATCCATTTAAAACGTTTGATGTTAAATATAGCTATTTAATATCACATATTTAATATGAGAATTGCGTTTGCATATTAACGTGAGATAGGTATCAGAGAATATTTGTCATCGAATCTGTGATGACAATACGGAACTGAGTGCATTCATGAAACATTCCTCTATAACCGTAGCATTTTCGTACATACATACATCATCTCCATGAGTTTAGAATGCGTCAATTTTCAGGTAAATTACTCGATTAATTAACTAAACATACCAATCAATTGAGCACCTTCACTGAACCGATTGCCCCGATTTACTATAAAGCAAATCCGCATTTGTAGGTGCTAATTACGGTCGCTATTCAAAGACACCGAAGCGCGTACGTGGATTCCATTCGCGAAAGCGCCATTCTATTAACACGAGACAAACGACGAATGCAGTTGCGAGAAAAAGCAATCCTCGCTGATGCGGAGATTGCATCGCTATGTCAAAGCCGAGTTGGGAATCATACCGTTGCAAGCGGAAGCTGATACCGATGGGCGCGCTGATGACAGAAGACAGACCCGAGTAAAAAGCAAGGCACTTTTACGAGCTGCGATGCACTTTAACGAGGCTCACAAGCGAGGACCGATAAAAGAAAATGCGTAAAAGTAATAGCTAGTAAGCAGAATAAAGATAAAGCATCCTACTCTGATGAGAAACGACTTGGAATCAGGATTTTCTTCCGCTCGGTAATGTATGGCGACATTTTAATATTTACTACCGTTGACTCAGACCTCCCCCAATTCCTCTCCCACCAACGAGATTTGAATTATTTCCTTTTCTCAGAATCGTTTAGCGCCGCGATTCGATTGCGTACGTATCGCGGTTCTTACATTGTGATTTGATAAGGTTAAAGCGAATCTCTTTCAAAATATGATATTTCATTCCAATATTTTCTAAGTATTCTTTCTTTTTCCGCGAAAGAAAAATAACACAAAATAAAAATACAATCAGAAAGAAAATTAGATTAAAGAGAAATAAAAATAAGATTATTTGTACAGGATATCTTCACATAGAATTGTTCGCAATAAATGCAATTTATGAAAAATAGTTTTAAAATAAGAAAAATATAAT
This sequence comes from Trachymyrmex cornetzi, assembly GCF_001594075.2. Classification (NCBI taxonomy): domain Eukaryota; kingdom Metazoa; phylum Arthropoda; class Insecta; order Hymenoptera; family Formicidae; genus Trachymyrmex; species Trachymyrmex cornetzi. The sequence continues at coordinate 2,876,637 of NW_017295784.1, forward strand.
AATGTATAAAATTACATAAATAGCTCTTAAATCACAAAATAATAAATAATCTAATATAAATCTTTCTCATATAAATCTATGTTATAGAATTTGAATTAAGATTAAATTTCCATTTGGTTTATAAATTACCCCATCTAAGATTCCTGGATAATTTCTATAAGAGGACCCAACTAAAGCTTTCGTCGCAAAGATGCAAGGGAACTGCTTTGACAGACGAGAAAGGACAGTATGGAGGAAGAGAGAGAAAGACAGGAAGAAACAGAATGAAAGGGAGGAAGACATAGAAGGGGACTAGAATGGAGAACTAGACGCAGGCGCAAAAGCTACCCCATTCCAATGTACGAGGCGTCGCGACGCCTTTTCGCTTCATTCGACGTCCGGACGTCAACTTATCACATATGCGGGCGTGTGATGCTCCTCGAATTTCTATCTAACGTAAAACAGCTGTATTGTTTGCAAAAGAATTGCTAACAAAGAAAAAAAAAAGTCACGGAACAATCGGTGCGAGTGTACTAAATATCACGAAGAATTGAAATAAGCTATATTAACAGGAGATAAGGCGATATAAACGTAAAACGAGCGATCCCAAATTAGCGCTTGAAGTAATTTTAGCCAGCGGCGAAAGCTCATTCCGCGATTCCGCGATCAAGAGCTCGCTTAGTGATCGGTTAAGTGTGGGCGGTAATTCGATCTACATGCAACAAGAGAAGTGGAAAACTGAAAACGGAATGTTTGTGCATCTCTTTGTTCGGATTGACGATAATGCTCGTTTCGTGCCCGAACGGTTATTACGCTGTGCGTAGAAAAGTGTTTCTATGGCACTCGAGGGTGCGGCAACCACGGTTAATAACTGAAGCGTCCTTCTTACACGTGTCACCAGCCGTACGTGTCATCGGCCATTCGTATCACATGTCATAGTGATCCTGAACAACACAAAAATTCGATTCACTCGAAAAGTTGCGATTCCTCGAATATGGAAAGCTGGACTCCACGCGGGCGGCGTGGCTAATTTCTAGGAAAATTAATTAAACATCACCCTCCCTAATTGTAATTCTATGTGTCTATTAATTAATGATACTACTTGGTATTGATGTTAAATATTTGAATAGTATAAACCTATGCTGAGAAATCTATTATCTTTATTATTGCGAAAGGGAGAAACATAATCTTGATATTTGTTACATAAAAACTTGATATTATTAGCGCACAGTATCAATTTGTATCTTTTAAGCGCTGAAATATAATTAAAAAGTGAAATATAATAGTTGAGGCAAACTGTCTACACTCGTATTCGACGCTCCGCTTGGAAACCTCAAATTGTCATACGATAATAATAATAACGAAAGTTTTATTACTATTATATTTCAACGTTTCATCGTACGCCCTTTGACAGCGTAAAAGTTTGACCAAAACATATTCGACTATGATCGTTCGAGTTAGATCGAGAGAGAGAATTTTCAAACACATAGTAACTTTATCTTTCCCTTCATATCCGCGCGTGTACGAGCACAAATCGTCTCAAAGTTATCGTGTGATTTCCAGTTCGAAGAATGTAGAAAAATTATCACATTTTCTCCGCATCAAATCAGTGAACGATTTCTGATCAAACTTAGTCAACCGAAATTTTAAAGTGAATCAAAGATGTGATATAAGTGGGCGGCAGAGTGATTCGATTTTCTCGATCATATCTCTCCAAAACGACACAGAAATGACGAAAACTTTTCCCGTTTGCTATGAAATATGCCAATATCAATTTATAAATGTTCTCTAGTATAGGAATCATTGAGAATCGGTAGCAATTAACACTGCTAAGTAAGCTGTGTGTAATAAATGTCTTCGTTAATCCGACAGTAATAATTGTTAAAAAACTTAATTGTGATTGTAATCTTAATTTTATCGTCATTAATATGTGTAAGTCATCATCATCAATAACGTCGCAATATAATCGTCAGTTATTAATATAATTTCATATGATTAACTCCGATTCATGTTACTCCATTCGTAACGTTCTTCAATGAAAAAACATCAAGAAAATTATTGTCATAGACGGTAATGATTCATCCGAGGAGAATAGAAATTCCAAAAGACGAGAAAGAAGAGTTCATTGATCCCATAGTGGCAGTGCACTTTGCTCCTTCGCAGGACCACTTTACTTCGCAAAGATGAATTTCAGCCAGAACTTTACGCCGGCGCCGGAACCCACGGGATACGAGTGCGGCGCGCGCTTGGAATCCTTCTACAATTGGTATGCTCAGGTGCATGGCTGGGCTAGTCTATTGGTATGCATATTCGGCTCAATCGCCAATGTACTCAATATCGCCGTGCTAACGCGTCGTGAGATGCAGTCGCCTACCAACATGATTCTCACCGGTCTCGCCGTGGCCGATTTACTCGTGATGATCGAGTACATTCCTTACGCAATCCATATGTATCTCTATCAACGGCCCCGCAGAGATACCTTCACCTACGGTTGGAGCATCTTCGTCCTGTTCCATTCTAACTTCGCACAGGTGTGTCATACGATCTCAATCTGCCTGACGGTGACTCTAGCAGTCTGGAGGTATATTGCAGTAGCATATCCACAGAGGAATCGCGAATGGTGTAGTAACAAGCGCACCTCCCTAATGATCGCCTTTGCTTATGTGTCCTGCCCAATACTTTGCATACCACTTTATATCAACACCGAAGTGAGACCGCAAGTGGAAATACTGGATGAACGGGGGATGAGCGTCAATCTAACAAAACTCCAGCAGACGGCCAACAGCACAGTTGCGTCTCTCGAAGGCACGACTAACACCACGCTATATTTCGTGAAACTCACCGAGTCTCCAATAAGCAATGTTCTCAAGGACATCAACGTTTGGATCTATAGCGTGGTGATCAAACTGATACCATGTATAGCATTAACGGGGTTGAGTATTAAACTAGTCAAGGTGTTGTTGGAGGCAAAACGGAGGCGAAAGAAACTTACTACGAAAAACACAGCAATCAAGATGGGCAACGGCAAAGAGCACGCCTGCGAGAAACCCAAGAAGAGAAGAAAGGGCAACGATAAAGAAAGACAGACTGACAGGACTACGATGATGTTATTAGCGGTGCTCCTGTTATTCCTCTTCACGGAGATGCCACAGGGCATTTTAGGATTGCTCAGCGTTATACTAGGCCCGAGTTTCTTCAACACGTGCTACGTGATGTTGGGTGAGTTCACAATGTATCAAAATAAACTACAAATAAATATTTAATTGTAGTTGTTTGGGAGCTGATGTGTTTGTGTTGTGTTTTATTGTATAATTTAAAATTTTTCTTTTATTTCTAATCCGATTTATATGCAAATGAGTACTCATATTCAATGATTAAAAATACTTAAGAAGCATATCCTCTTCGTTTGCATAATCAATTTTATGATTCAATAAATCATAAAATGATAAATTTGTACTTATCAATGGCCGTAAATCGTATACTGTAATATGTCACATTCGTTATATATTTGTTATATCGCGAGAGCTGAGATTTAATTAATAAATTCTAATGAAATTTAACAGATAAATATCTGATCTCTACTACTGTAACAATGATGAATGTGCAAGAATTAAATTCTATATAATATAACGATATAGAATTATTATATATGTTATTATTCATTTAATGTCATATAATGTTTTAAATTAGTTTTATTTCTATTATTCTTAAGTTCAATAAAGTTTTTTATATAATTTAACTATAAAAAAGATGGGAATGATTTTAATGAGAAACTAAATAATCGTTGATATGTTATATAATTCTTTTGTACCACTTTACAATATTATTTCCATGTAAAAGCTTTAACGTCTGCTAACGCAATTTACGCACAAAATCAATAACCGCTATTGTTTGCTACATTATATATCTTTAAAAGTATAGAGATATTGTAAAAAAAAATGTTATTAAATTTGATAATGCGATATTAAATAATATAAAATTATAAGCTAACAGAAAAATTACGATAACAAAAATTCAAGATAATGCATGAAATGAGTCCATGCAATTCAAAAGCAAAAAGGCGATTCAAATTCAAGCCACGAAAACTCATACGAATCTCAAGTATTTTCTGTGAATTTCATGAATTTGTCTATAAGACGTCTTGTTTGCTGAAGCACTGTAAATAGAAAAACACACCGTCGTACTCGATATTTACGATAAAACATATAAAACTCCTATCGTAAAAGTTCTTCAAGAGTAAGAGAACATCACAGAGAGGAGAGAAAGAAAGAAAAAGAGTCAGCCTAAAATATGACAGTTGACATCCAATGAGTCGTGTAAGAAAGTTTTAACTAGTGCAATTACGGTCAGAGAAGTAACTGCTACGACAATATTTCACGCGCAAAACGATAAATCATTAATGTTCTTCCGTTAATTGGTATATATTTGAAAATTGACACATTTGGTATACATTTAAAAATAATATTTAAAAATTATCAAGATAATAAAAAATGGATCCAAAATTATTGTAAAATTTTATTTACCGCAAATTGACGTAAGATTAAATTTTATTTTGTATTACTAAAACAACAAGAAATTTCTCAGAAAAGCTATTTTCTATTAGAAGAAAAAAGTTTCATCTAAATTATATATATATATATAACTATCACTCTGGCAAAAGATCATATGGTTCATAATTAATGTGCTCGATATTACAATGTCTCATGCGTGAAATATGAAATTGAGGCGAAAACACTGTTACGCAGATCAAATTATGCATTTCACGAACATTAAATATGTTTACTTTACGTCACCGGCATTTTCATCGTCGTCACGTTTAATCTGCATTTTACATCATCATATATTATATGTTGCTCTGAAATTGTTACGAGATGTGAGTGGTTGAAAGCATAGCAAATACTTTTAAAAGCGGTATATATTAATATATAATGTGTCAATTACAACTTATTATCATAACTGTACTTTTATGATATTTTATAACACAACGCATTATTTCATCATATATCATATTACATCATTTTCATACAGATTTATAATATAACAAAATTCTTGTTAATAGATTACCCAAGCAAAATATAATCGCGATTTATTTATTACGCTAAAAGTTATTGAAACAATCATCATTTGTTTTATATAAAAAAATAAAACAACAAAAATGTTTATTGTATAATGATTTCGTTACATTCATAATACGACAAAAACTTGCAATGTAATATAAAAAAAACCAATATTTCCCTTTTTACCATATACGTATACGGTCTTATCATAAATATACCGTTAAAGGCAGAAAGAGTGTCGCGCAGAATATTGTGTACGAGAAATCTTGGATCTACATGATCCAAATGTGACATAATAGGGTCTTTTTGCCCCGTCAGAATATTGAATTTGGAAAAAGTACCAAACACTCGTTACTTATAGATGTCGAAACTTCACAAATATTTTATGTTATATGAAATTCCGTCTTGAACCTCTTAAGTAAAGCTCGGATTCTTCATCGATATGTTATCGTACATCAAATCAATCCGTCAACTATTTTAAGAAATAGAAGAAAAATATTTCTTTTATATTCCGAAAAGAACTGCAGATATACCTGAACATAACTCATTTTCTCATTTCATTGCGTTATTCTCTTTTGATTTCACGATCTAATTATCAAGAGAACGCGTAATTTTGTAAGATAATTTAAATATTTGTATAAAATAATTAAATATATATATATATATCTTTATATATATGTATGTACATCTCAGTGATACTCAGTATGATTTAAAGTCTTGCACGGTTCCCATGAATATCTTAAGGATCACAAACTTTCTTTTTTCCCCGAGTTAGCAAAAAATAAATTGGATATCTGCGGTAGAACGCAAATCATATCGGACGAAACGTCAGATAAAAATATAAATCTTCACTAATTTTATTAAAGACATATTTTATATTTAATCATAAAATCATTATTTCTATAAATCATAATTATTTATGTAAAAAATATTGTTTGCATGGGATATTAGCAACTAAAATTAAAAAACACCCAAATAATTTCATCAAATGTCCATATTTCATAGGAAATTAATCGTACATTTAGAATATACATCTAAATATTAATATAAGTTAAGACTTTAGAACTTTAAATTTTCAACTAACCAAAATTTGAAAGATTTTAAGATACATATTTGAGATCGAAAAATTGAAAAATGTTAAATTTTAGATTTCCAAATATTTAAATATCAAAAAGAGTTTTTTTGAACGTATCTCACGGTGGTGAATCCTGCAAACGACAGGCGATTTTATACATTTCCTGTTAGAATTTCAAGTTAGATTTATACTCTTCTGTTTTTAATATGGGCTAGTACTATATTCCGTGTTTGTGTGTTCTATCTTCGATTGGCGTATTCTAATTAACACATATACCTTCACCGATGTTGTAATCATGTATAAATGTAATCTTCTTGTATAAAGCAAAGGCCAACAAGCATTGTGTATGTGTACAATACATCAGTACATGCACCAACGCTATTCATCTATTCATCCCTCAATTTAACCGCGGGGTTCCATGCAAAATACAAATTCTACTTTTTTTATACGCCGAATTTGTTACACGTATATTACAAAGGTAGTGTAATAATAAGATATCAATAAAAAATCTCAGATCTTTCCGAACTGTAATTTGTTTTTATATCTTTGCCAACGATTATTGTGTGTGATTTATGATTGGTTGCAGGTTAATTAATTTCGATTAGGTTGCTGATCAAAAAAACAAGTAATTAAATTGACCAGATGATTTTTCTTTCGTTATCTTTACGTAAAGAATCGAAAGTTATATGTAGCCATTTCCACATAAAACAATCAAATTAAACTTTTATACCTGGAAGCGGCGCAAGTAAGTTTACTGAAACTAATTCCACGGTCTGTTTGAATGTACTGAGCTCACTATCTAGTGAGAGAAAATATATTCCATTTGCCAGTTCATTAGCAAATGGAATATATTTTCTTTCGTTATAATACACACGGCATCAGATTCCTCCGTATTCGAATTTTAATACATAGCTCAATATAAGGTATGAGGAAAGTTGACATGAAATTTCATATCACGTATTATAGCATTGTATGGTAATTTTTATGAGTCTTTTTTTTGTAGAAGTGTCACCTCTATTTGTGCGTGTATATCGATATTTTATCTGGCACATTTGGCGAAGATAAGAAAGAATTATTCTCTAAGAAGGATTGATATAAAGAAGCTATTTATCAAAAAAATTACTCTCACAAACGGCGGAGAATGTGATATTAATGCGGTAAAAGTAAAAGTTTTATACAAAATATTAATTTTTATTTACTTCGTTTATCAAATATGTACCAATTCTACCCAGCAATTGAGTAAAAGATATAAATAACCATTCTGAGTTAACTTTTTGACATTCATACATGACACGCGATGTCTGTAATGTCACCTAATAAATTTCGCTTGTGTGACATTATGATGTATGCGATAGTGACTTGCATATAATTTTCATTGCTACGTTTGTAGAGCATTTGCTACTGTTAACTTTCTCGCACTCATAACGATCGGGCGCGTGAAACATATTACTAAAGTTCATATTGAATGATACTTCCATTCTTATTAAAGGTAACGGGCAAGTCGCGTTTCACATTGAAGGTACAACGTAAGTTTTTACTTCCCTTGACAATACTTTGCATCAACAAAACACATAATTTAAAAACAACAAATGCTACTGCGCTTGAAAAAACAAATGAGAACGGCTTCTCCATCGATCCTATTATGCTAAATACTAAATAACGGCGGATAATATATCATCCTTCTTATGCAATTTGTATTAAAATTACAAAAGCTTGATTAACGTGGACAATTAATAATGTGAGATTAAAAAACCAGAAAGATAGACATATAAAGTTCTCTTGGTAAACTTATATAATAATCAAATTTTTCTAGACCATCTGGTGTCTCCGATATCATCTAACAAAGTCTCGCAAAAACATGAGATAACAATTTCTGAATATAAAATTTATGTGATCCGGAGATGAGAGTAAAATTTTAATTTAAAACTTTATATTTTTTATGTTAGAATATTCGTCCTTTTTTTCCGAACAAAAAGTATTACAGGAATGACATGAGTCTTATACAAAGAAATTTTTCATAGAAATATAAAGACAATAAATTGCTATATTATTTTAATAAGGTAGCAAACTACCAAATATGATACATGTAAATATGTAGGTTTTTTATTGGATCTATGCATGATCTCGGTAATGAGAGCATACGAAAAGTGCGTAATTTGACACGGCGTGATACGATCAACATAAAAGTTAGACGCTAACGAGGAAGTTACTGATTCCGCAATAACTCCGAGTGACATAAACGCGACATCACGTCGCGCATTATCTCAGCACGATACTAGGAATAACGAGTACGACGTACCATGAAGGATGGACACAAAAGAGAGCTCATGAATAATAACACTATTTCTCCACCCTATATTCATCAATAATGAATAACTGACAAAATTATAAACAAGTCATGCTAACGGTTGGCTACATGATGTAATTACTTTCATACATGGGAAAATATTTGTTTGCATTTGCTTCTATATATATACAATATATCATATATTATATATATATATATATATACAATGTATCATATATATTTAGAACCACCCTGATTCATAAGTCGAAATCAAATTGATATCGATTTTCGAACCGTTAGATTTAATATCGACTACATTTTCTATTGATCTTCGAAGAACATTTTATCAACGCTACATCAAGAAGATCGACGTTTTATCAACGTTGCATCGATAAAATGTCGATCTTCTTTTGAAATTCAATAGAAAATCTAGTAGATATCAAATCAAACGGTCTTAAAAATCAATCGACTTCAAATCAACTTGTGAACCCAGCATCGACATAATTGTCGATACGTCTATAATGCGTAATTTAATTCATTTTGTACATATGTCTTCCCCTCTCTCTCTCTCTCTCTCTCCCCTCTCTATTTATCTCCCCCTCCCTCTCCTAATATTTTACCATATTACTTGATTTTTTAACTTTTAATAGAAAATATGAAGTAATTTATAATATGTAATAAAATCATTATAGAATTAATTGAATATATTATTTTCAAATATATTAGACAATTTCATTATTGTTAATCTTTAAGTAAATAGATGGAATACTTAGAACACTCTAAACAAATGTTTGTGTAGTATTTGTCATTGTTAACTTTTTTTTTCTTACAAATTTTATCTTTATATCTATTAATGTAGTTACACATTTTTAAATGATATATATAGAGTTAAGATTTTACATTATTTATATCCTTCAAAGAGAAACGTAAATAACTTTAAGACTTCTGGGCACTACTTTTTATTTTTATTTTTCAGAGCAAAATTTTTAAGATAACTATGCATAAGGTGCAATGGTTATCTACTTACTTAAACCTGTAATGACATATTTAATGCAAATATAAAAATAATTGTGCGACAGAGCTGGCAAATGTTTTGCTAACGATTATAAACTTGAGTCAATGCTGATTCATCAATGTTACAAGATTGTATTCAATGTAATGATACAAACACGAATCTTCCATTCATTTATCTCGTGAAATAATTTTGAGATACATTCGCTGTTGTGCAATACACAATCTCAATTAATGAAACTGTTCGCAGCAGAAGTTAATTAAGAGAACTTCGTTCAAGAAGTGCACGATTCCGCGAATTCGTTCTTGTAGTTTTGCAGACGGTAAGCAGTGTAAGATTAATCAAAGTAGTATGTACGTTGTGTATGTAATAGATGTATCTTACTAAATTCTATATAAGACCTCGAAACTTTGTGGAAGACCAGTAAATAAAAAATTGATGTTACTGTCGTCGAGAAGAAACGACAACTATAAAAAACCCTAACTTTATTATATACAATGTTTTATATGAGAATACTAAATCACATCATAATGTAATCACTTAAAGATAGATTGTCTTGTAGAAAATATGAAAAGCTAGTAAATTTTTCATCGCCAAACTTTTATTTTCAACTAGCTCTCTGTTTTCATTTAATCTACTTAGATTTATTAATAAGTAACTATTTCCACACTCCTCGCGATAGTTGCCAAACTGAAAGTTGCCAAAACTAAATTAGATTGTTTTTCAGGAAAGCATGCATTTGAATTTACAAAAAAAAATCTGTTGACATCCACATTTAATAAAATAGTGCATCAAATTTTGATATAACGATTACAAATAGCTGACATGTTGACATTTTCACCTAAAACAGTAATTTTAAACAATCTCTTATACGGCATATTTATTTTATGCATTTTTATTTATTTTAAAAATAAATAAATGTAATCGGATTACATGGAATGTTGCAAAAATGGAGCCTACTGGCTTTACGTACACGTTATCTCTGTTAAAAGTTAAGCTATATTACAAAAACACTTCATATATAATGGAAAATGGTACAAATGTTTAATAACGTTACTATTAAGGCCAAAAACACCATCAAAATTCCATCAGAAAAAATATGTCGTAACTTGTGGAATTTATGATATAATTACGTATAAATATATATAGTGATGTATCGTTATTTTAGCTGGATATTTAACTAATCCCTCAGAAATTACGTGTAAAATTATACTTCAAAATTGTTAATATCTTTCTATTGCAAATATTATATGTGTACATAATATATATATATATATATATATAGCTCTATATGTATACAGCTACATGTAAAACAAATTTTAAACACAAAATTAAAAACAAATATTTTTAAATATTATTAAAATTAAAAGCAAATATATTTAAAAAAGTACTTAATAAAAATTGATATTACTGTATAAAAATTTTATACTCAAGGCCTATATTGCTGAGAGCATATTAATTTTCAATGGATATTTGAATCACTCCTGCAATTAAAATTGTAAAAACGCAGTTCTTGTTTTTTTATCTTTTTTATTATCATTGCTTAAAAGTAAAGACAATAAACTATTTTTCAAGTTCATAATCACATACACATAAATAGAATCAAGCAATAAAAGCATTAAAATATGTATTGTTTATAAAAATTTGTATGCCAATTAAAAATATAAAACGCTAATTCTACTCTTATTATATTTTCTTCATTTTTAATAACTTAATACATTAAATCAAAATTTTAGAAAATTCATCCAAAACTAATTCTAAAACTAATTCTAAAAAATATACATATATATACACACACATATATATATATATATATATAATATTTTATTAGTCTAATCCATGTATAATTCATCGCTTTCAACACGACTTTAATTTGAATCTAATTATTTTTAATCAAAGTTTTGGTATTTTCTTCAAAAAAAAAGAGAAAAATTGCAAATTGTTAAAGCATATGTAGACAAAAAGAATAGTTCTGAAAATTCCACACTCATATGCACAAAATAATATAAACTTCCCACTTTTTTTTACATTCACAATTACAATTTATACCAACTATTATCTAAATAGTTCTCTTCAACCTCATATGCACATTGTACAATTTTAATGAAACATGTTAAATATCAAATATTATTCTCATTAATAATAACTATATCACAAAAATCGCATTCTAACTTTTTCAACCACGCTCAATTGAAAAGACTTCGAAAGTATTTAATTTGACATTTAACTATCGAAATATTATTGTAACGTATATGAAAATTAAGCTAATAGATAATCGACATTTTTTTAAAGTTTAAATTTTAAACAACAAATTCTTTTCTTACTGGAAAGAAGAAATTTATTGAGTTCTTAACAAAATGTGAATCGCCTATGACATATATATTTTATGGTATTTCGTATATCTTATAAAATCATATTCTGAAAGGGATTTAACAATGGCTGCGTTCGAATACGTCGCTCGGATGCCTCCAATGCCTCGGATTCATCATCTGTCCTTGTTTCACATTAAATGCGACGTTTCTAAACGCAGTCAAAGTTGAGCTTTTAAAAAATGCGGGTCATTTATTGCGATGGTCTTTTTCTAATACGTGATGTACATTTAAAACTCTTCACAGATATTGACTTAGATATTCTTAATGTCTCTTTTCATAATTTATTTTCTCTAAATTATTTGAATTATTTGTTAAGTATATAAACACATTTTTTATAATTATTAAACTATGAATTAAGAAATTAATATTTGACATTTAAAATTATATCATGATATTTTTCATGAAAATTCATGAATATATTCACAAGACTAGTAGAAAAAGATTCAGTAGTAGAAAAAGCTCCGCTACTGAAATTTGCATTTTTCGCACATTTATATTGCCTTAAAGATTATGCTTGTGAAAAGGTAGAAAATTCAAAGCGAAATGTGCGATAACAATGTCTAACAGACGGCTTTGCGAATCCAACTATAATGAGGCACAAACGCATCGGACTTTACGCTCGACATTTCGCATTTGCACAGTTATCGAGCCATCGAAATTGGATCTAAGGCAACCAGATGTACGGACAAAAACGATAGAATGAAGGAGAGAATAAGCAATTTATCTTTCCAGTTCGGTTGATCGAAATCAGAAGAGGGTCGTTTTCTGATTACAAGAAAAGTGCCCTGATAGATTTAACGCGAGGAAGATCGCATACAGAACTATTGCTAAAGATTCTGTTCGCGGTCTTTGTTCTTGCGTTTCTACTACACTGATTGAGGATCACTCGAAACGCGCTTGCTGAGCGTCTCACAAATCCCATTGAAGGGAGAGAAGACTCATGCTCATTGTCTTTCTCTCTACAGGGACAAGAACAATCGTATGAAATTGTAAGAACGTCAGAACTTGATGAAGATGAAGAACACGTCATGGAACGCCGTGGTAATTTCTCCGGAAGTGGCATGCAATTCCATTAAGAGCTCACAAAGCTATATTTAATTACATAAATATAGAATCGTTATCGTTTTTCTTATTTCAACCGATTATTAAAACATTTTCCTTTATTATTTGAAACGATACGACAAACTCGACGAAAGCTACACAACGTTATACTCTGGAAAATGTCGTACGATCTCATTAAGATGTTACGGAATAAGCTAATTATACCATTCTGCTGCTGTTTAACAATTCATTATTAGATCACCTTTATTAAATCGTTCTTCTCTGATAAATTTCAATTGAAAGATTGAATTCTGTAAAAAGTAATAAAGCAAATGATTTACAAAAATGAGACATCTATAATAACATATCTAGCCTAACATAAGAGCATAGAGTAAAAGTACGTTTTCCGAATTAAATTATAAAACACATTTTTATTGATAACCATAAAATAAAAACATGCTCTATAATTAAATTAATCTCTAATTTAATAATGACAGCTTTTGTGCAATTATATATTTCAAATATTTACTTATAATCTTTCATCATAATTATTTTTCAGAATATATATTGTATCAGGATGTATTGTAATCTACTTGATTTATGCTGGTATTGTTAAAATGCACGCAAAATATTCAGCTTAAACGAGCAACGGACATAATCCATAAAAGTAAATGTTTTTTTTTACGCAGATCACAAATGTGATAAATCTCACGTGTTTCTACTATCTTTCTTATTACGAGATAAGTAATAAAAATAAATATTAAATAAAGCGTTAGAAATTCTTATCTTACTTTCATCATGTTTAAAAGCCATTTTATGTTTATGGTTTAAATATCATCAAAATACGATAAAAGATTTAGAAACACTTGGGTTGGCTATTATGGTATAAAAGACTACCTTGAGATCCAACAAATATATATCTATATTGGCAAGTACTCAACGAGAATATCGCGTCGTCCTATTTTCTTCTATTTTCACACTTCTGAAAACAACGGCGATGTTACCGACTCTTGCCATGAGAATCCTCCGGGGTATTTACTTAACGTTCGATACTGAGATGCACCGTACTTATGACGCGACACCAAAATGGAACGGTCAGGACAATGACAAAGGATACAGGTATTGCAAGTGAGGTCTTACTTGATGTGCACTCGCATTAAACTTGCTTCTATTATTCGTATTCCCCTGTGGTTCTCGTTATACTGCAATAACAAGGGCTTTTTGTAAAGTAAACACTGATGTTGCGTCGAATCGTGTGTATAATATGGAATAGCAAATACGGTTAGATTGTGACATCGTAATCACAAAATTAAACGTAGCGCAAAGAAGAGAGAGAAAAATAATTGTTCTAATCATTATTTTTATAATTCTGAAAATATTATTTTACATACTATACTATTTTTATCATATTATTGTATTTAATGATCCAAATCAATTTAATAAAAAAATCTATCATCATAGAATGATACAATTAAAACATAATTTTTTAATACAATTATAGATATATATTTGAAACTGTATTAAAAAATTATATATGTATGTGCATGTAACATTTACTATTCCATTTTTAAGATATATAAAATTTCACGTAAAATTTTGCGCCATAATCTCATATCAAACATGGTACTTTGACGTCCATCCTATCTAAAGTACGGTATCGCAAAAGTTCCCCATTATTTCCTCCGACAACTGTAAAACGGTGCGTTAAACGTCGCGTAAAACGTGGATCCGAAGGAAATGGTGCACAATTCGCTGGGACTGTTTGCAGCTTGCGGTCGCGCGTTGAAATACACTTGGGTTAGCCGCGACGGAAGGGCAATTTACGCAAACATCATCGTCAGTCCGTAGAGCACCGAAAGATATCGAAAAGCAACGTATTCGCATTCTTGTCGCACAACACGACGGAAGTCGTGACGCGAATAGATTTTTTCGCTTATTGAAACAAATGTTCGATTTTTCGAGTAACGTTATGTAGAACGGCTATTGTGTACCGTACACAAAGATCAAACGGCTTTACATGGTACACAAGCAACTTCAGTGTCGTTGCAAAAATTAGATTGTACATCTGTAGTACTATTGATTTGACACAGGACAAAGCTGATTTATTTTATAAACATCAAATGTAATGCACGTGATGCAACAAAAGAAAAATTTTTCACACAATTTTTTTTTTTAACTCTAGAACAATATAAATATTTTTTTTCTTTTAATATTATATTACTGTAAAGCTAAAAATAAGAGACATTTGCTCTGTGCAAAATTTAAAAATAGATAAAGTAATTGATTTCCTAAATCTTATAATAATAAAAAAACACACATAAGAATTAAAGGATAAATATAAAAATAATAAAGTGTTCGATATATATCTAACTCGATAATATATTCTATAATTAACAAATAAAAGATTATTATTGCTATTAAAAAGTTATTCATTCTAGAAATAATAGTAAAATTAGATTATCCGCTCAAAGTATTAAATGTTCATTCTTTATTAAGATAAATTTAATATATATTTGCACGCTAGTTAAAATGTAAAAGCTCGAATATGTACAGTACATATTAATCATCTAGTAAAAAATAAATAGATCACATATGAAACGCACAAATGCTCTTATGAAAAGCGTATTATTTTCAGCTAAAATCCGATTAAATATTATCAATAATCAGAGAAGGGAACTTTGTCATAATATAAAGGTATAATTTACTTCAAAATCAATTATTTCTTTTAATTTGTACGTTGTCAAGTAACGATGTTAAATCAATTAAACGCTGATATTTAAAAGCGACAGATCGCATACATACTTAATAAAAAAGTAAATCATATTTTAAGTCAAACCGCTAAAATCACCGTCGGAGATCAAGATTTAACAAGTGTTATGGACAGTGTTATCTCATAACATTTTTGTAAATAACGTTCGCGATAAAATGTTATATATTATTATAATAAACACAGATTATAAAAATTTACGTGTAATGTAAAAATTTAAAAAAAAACACTCCATTAAAATGTTGAACTCAATGAAATATTACAAAATACCTAACAATTTACGATAATAATACTGTTATTTAATAGAACTATGCGATGTGTTTGAAATTTATGTATTTCATCGTTCTTCCAGCGAAAGAATTCGAAATGGCATGTGGAGACTTCCATTCAATCTCGGAAGCGTATCGAGAATGTATTTATTGAAGTGCATGTTTTCTCATATATAAAGTGTTATAAAATACATGGTTTTATTTACGATATTCCATATGTCGTAATCTCTCGTTCCGCGAAAGTTCATATCCGGTTATCCGTATAAATCAAAAGCTAACTTCTAATTGTTTTAAGCTCGCGCCACATACCTGAATTATTCCAAGAAAAAAGAGAGGGCAGAGATCCTATTAAAATTAAAAGAAAATAAGAGAGAATAATAGAGAGCAAAAAAGAATAAGAAAGTACCAAAATACATAAGAAAAAAAAATACGTTTCTTCGCAAGCCTTCATGTACAAAATTGTAGAAAGGTTTCAATAAACCCCGGATAAACTTCGACACTCACATCTTTGAGCCTTTCGAAATTCAATGCATATAAACGTTTGGATAAAAGAAAAGAAATTCCCAAAGGATTCGGACTTTAACCTAATCCACTTTCAATTGTTTAGTAAAGGAGACTGGAACCGTTGTCCCAGTTTTTTATTAATGATTTTTTTTTAATTGAATGTCTTTTGAAATATTATATACGTTATCAAATATACTTTTAAGTATTAAAAAAATAGATTACTCTTGAATTCATCATCGTACGAATAAGTTATTTAATTTTAAATGAAGCTATAAAAACGTGAGAATTTACTCTGTAATCTAGATTGATTGTCACACCTTCTAGGATTGGCACAGTAGCATATTTGTTATAGACAACACATATAAAAAATACAATTTTTATTATTTTAATGTTAGTTCTATATTCTGGAAAATAATAGTAATTATAGTATTAATTATAGTATTAATACAAGTAAAGTAATTACTTTAATCATAAAATATATAATTTGTTTTTGTACTATAGTTTCTATATAAAAAATAAAGATATATACATATAGCTATATCAAATATAATATATTTGTAAGCATGTTGTCTAAAGATATGTCGATCTAAAGATATTAAAATCAACTGACATTTAACCACTCTTATTTTGGTCAATCTACCCCGCATAATCATTTTTAATAAAAGAGATTGTATTCACAAACTTCGTCAAAATAATTAATTGTAACAAAAAATTTCTAAGACATGTCATTCTCTATGAATAGGAATACCGCGATTACATTTAATACAGTCAAAAAAAGAGATTTTTCTGCCATGTACTAATTAAGTTATAAGCATTTGGACCCCGTACAACAACCCTGTACAACAACAGACCCTGGTTTCCCCTATATGGATATTTTCTAAGAAAATTTTAAAAAAAGTATCTCAAGAATATTCATTAACTCTCCGATTTACATTAATTCGCGACTCTATAATCTAAAGCTATAACCTAAACCTCAAAATAGTTGGTTACTCGGTAAACAACAGATCATTAGAAGAGCGTCTTGATTTCCAGGTCGCTAAAGATTCTTTTAAAATTTTTCCCTTCTTTATCAACAAGTAACTTACATACCAAATTCCAGAAGCAAACTTTTCAAAAATTTATTCAAGAGTTCAAAGAGTTGATGGAAAAGTTTCCGCAGCTAAATCATTCTCTGCGATTTTGAACTTCTACTAATCAAGTTTTTTTCTTTCCTCGACAGGTGACGTAATAGACATTCTGACACTTATAAACTCGGCTATCAACTTCATCCTGTATTGCGCCATGAGTCGACAGTTCCGCACAACCTTCAATCAGTTGTTCTGCAAGCGATGGCGATTAATCGGCAGGTGGATGGCAGTGCCGCATCAACCGATGGAGAACAACGGGCATACCGGGACCAATCACACAGTGACCCAGGTCACTCAGGTCTAGCGTCGAAGAAATCGACGGACCTTTTGCTATCCGGTATAAAGAACTCGCTGATTAGCTTCCCTTTAGACACGTGTATTGCAAGTCCACAAGAATAGAAAGAGGATATTTCCTCCGCGATTCTCTGTCCGCCGACATGGCGGCAAGTAAAGAGAGGTGAAATTTATTTGTTCGCTACTGCCACCGGTCTTAATTGCATCGTCGTTGCGAACTTTACAACGCCCGGGGCGTCTTCGAGCGTCGGCTTCGCCATTCAGGACGTACGACATACCAGATGTGTAACAAATATTTGTTTAAGTTAGTTGGCGAACGTTATGTTTTTTCAACACGGTTCTTTTCAATTTTGCATGTTACTTATTGTTAATTATATTACAACGCGTCCGACTGCCGTCGCGAATTGATGATACGCACAATTATACTTAAAATAAATATTGTGATAGGTATGCAAAATAGGTTATATACAAACTCTGTTAGAATTTGTCATTAATAATTTTATAATGCCATCGTATCTCCATATTTTAGATACGTTTATTTAAAAAATTATCAATTTTCCAGTAATGACAGTAATAGTAGATAATTTTAAGCTTATTATGTAAATGATGATAATTATTCAACAAACAGTTTCTTTTATTCAAAGATTCACATTATAAATTTTTATAACAAAGCGCGCAAAAATTAAAAAATTGTACATCATTCTTCTGCAACAAGACTCCTTATCGGAATTCCGTTGTTTTCAAGTTTACATAAAACTATTATGAAATATAAAATTATCACTTAATCCGGATATTATATTCATAATGTAAAAAAATATTAATTGAGAACTTTTTATATATTATTTCCAATTTTTTCTGTTAATTCTGTTTTGCGCTTTAATATTCATTTATGCTGTGAAAATAATCAGTTTGTATTTTCATTTATTGCACATCCTGATTAATTATTTTAGAAATGCTTATATTGGTAATAATTATATTGATGTTATATACGCTAACAATATTCAATTTATTAGATTTTACATCATAATCAATATTTACAGTAATAAAAGAATTGAAATTATCATGTGCTATGCCAAATAAATTTTTAACAGCCTAATTAAAACATAAGAAGTGCGCCTATTAAACTCAGTTTAAATTGCGTAAAATTTGCAAACAAAGATCATTACGATGCATCGCGCAAGTTGCAATGCAGCACATAATTTTCTATAGGAAACAGAGAACATAACTAACTAACCTAACTACGTCGTAAACAGTTAACCAAAAGCGTCATGCTTTTTCACAAATTTAGCACAGTAGCGAAAACAGGTTAAATTCCCTAATGTAAATTAGTTAGGTGTAACGTGGTAGCACTTAAACAGTTACCTATTTTTGTTGAAATTTAAAAGAGTTCTTTTTTCTGATAACGCTTTTTAGACTTTCACGGATGTTATCTTCAAAGATACCAGAAAGTTTGCGAGTTATTCCCGTATTTTTATCCATTGCTAATTTCTTTTTTCTACAAGATATTTTTTTATTTTAATATTTACATAATATTGAAAACATGTTTTCCATTTTTTATCTCGGCTTTTTTGTTTTATAATATATTTTTATTTCTTTGTAAAAATATATTTCAATTATTGTAAAATATTATTTCTCAAAATAATTTTTAATGGATTTCATACAAAAGCGATGTTTATATAGATCTTTAATTTTAAAACAAATTTTGCCATTAAGTATTATTTATAAATGTTGCATATTTATTACAAGCTAGAAAATATAGATACAAAATGATAAATATAAATAATAAATTAGATTTTCATGCAAATTAAGATAAAGGATTAAGAGCTCAAAAAGTACAATTAAATACTCGTTCTAATTACATATGGATTAATGTAAAAGTTGACATGCTATTTTTCCTCATTCACAGACCAGAATGATGATTTTATGATGGAATTATTCGAAAGTCGTATCGCAAAAACAAGCACAGTGATTAACATAATTAACAATGCAGTATGAGATGTAAAATTTATGGTGCCCAAAGGACAATCTTGTTTTGCGATTCGCATTTATGCAGTTGAATATTTAACAAATTTTCTCGATAAACTTCTTTCTTTCGTTTAAGTTAAATGCAAATTACATTCCCAATTAGCATTTTACCCTTAAAAGAAAACAAAAATATTCACTTCGAAACGCTATTTATGCCTCTTTTTATGAGAAAAACTTTTTACGGGAGACCTTGTTATAATTAAAATATTAATTTTCCAGTTACAATCGCGACACGGTATTATAATAACAATACCGTTTATTATTAATTATCACCTGTATCAGTAACATTGTAAACTGCATTTAGAATAAATAAATCCCTTACATACATTTTTAATATGCTTTTCGTTATTTGCTAATATGTATTTTCTAGAAATTCGATATATATTTCAAAGTATATTGCAATTTATTTTTATATTTAAATGTCAAAATGTTATATTTAACAAATATCTTATAAAGTTATCTTAATTTTTTAACTTTTTTATTCGCGGATTTAATAACGTTAAAAAAGGCAATCATGGAAAATATCGCATGTCCCTTTTTTTGAAAGCACTCTTTCAAAACGATTTTGTGTCTGAAAATGTTTAATGTACATTTCGATTAAAAACTCTTGCCGAACAATAATAAACTATTTCGCAAAGCGAAGCTTTCAGACCTCGACGCGTTATTAACATTCAAAATATAAACGTCCAGTGAACAAGTATATGAAAAAAAGTGGCATCCGTTCTTGATTTTAGAAGCGCGCGATATACGCGCAATAATCGAATTGTCGCGTTTTCAATCTCACGCTTGCGTTTATTGCACGTTCAACGCACTCGATTCCCTTATCGATCGCAAGAGACCGCAAAAGGGAGACGGATTACGAAATAAAAATCCGTGAATTGCGTCACCGCAATAAATTACAGTTTCCTTAAATCACTCCGTCTGTCGGATAAAGCGCTCTTAGACTAAATCGCAGCAATTATTGCGTGACACGGGAAATTGTCGCGATTAATCGCCGCCTTCCATTTGTGGGAAAACTTTATCGACTTGTATAAAATCACTGTGTAAGTCACGCGACGCATAAAGTTTCCCCCGTTAGAATTCAATTGTTATTTGCGTTCGCCCACAAGCGGGTTTGATATAAATTGTCGCGGTCACGAATTTTATCTCTGTAGACCTCTCGACATTAATTCTTTATAGTGCATTTATTTTTTACTAGCATTATTAAGATTCAAGAGATTGTTTGCGTAAATATTCCATTCTTATATTGTACTTTCTTTATTTCCTATTATTTTTTAATAATGCCTTATCACATATTCTATTATGATATATTTTCTAATTATATAATTTTTTAACACAGCGTGAAAGAATATTGTCTATTCATAGAAGTACGTAAATGTAAACTATGTAATTTATTTTTTAATTCGTGCCAAATTTTTAGTTTTTAAAAAGAAAAGAATTTATCTATAACAATAAAATTAATAATCAAATATTTTTAATTAATACAATATATCTAAATATTGAAGCGCAAATATTTAATATTTGTTTCCATTTTTAAAATTTATTGAATTGTTAATCTATTGCCATAAATCTGACAGAAATAGGAAAAAACACTTTTTAATATTATTGTGAAGAGATAGTTTTATACGAAAAATTATAATATAAAGATATAAAACCCAAAATCAAATAATGAATTAATAGTTTAGGCTTCTAACAGAGAATTATGTACAATTTTTTAATTTTATTTACAAACTAATTTTTCGTACAAAATACGAGTAATATCTTCTGCGAAAATCTACTTGGACTAAGAAATGATGTATTACCATCCAGTAAAATAGCTGAAGCAAATCTTCTTATGAGATAAGTAATGTCCTCGTTTAGCCGAAATGAGTTACATGATGAGTATGATATCAAGCTAAAGCCTCTTCATATTAGCATTTGGCAATGGAACAGAAACATTATCCTATGTAATCTTGTACTATTATAGATAGCTTTAGGTGCTGCAAGTAATGTTTCCCTTTCGTGATAGAAATTCATCAGAGAAAAAAGCAAATTGCTTGTACAAAAAGAGAAATGCTGATATCGCCCTACGAATATGTTGCGTGTTGTTTGTAGCGGATAGCAAAATGTTCGTTGATTCCTTCGCGAAGGGAGTTGATAGAAAATTAAAATTAATACAATATCGTGTTTCATCGATCGCGATATGTTAACTGATCTTCATACCTAAAGTATATTGTAAATTATACGGTACACTTTACATATTCGTTTGAAGAAACATGTTTCGTACTAAACATTAGGTTGGAAGCCAATTACGAAGATCAATTGGGAGATTCGTGTTTCTCGAATCCTTTTGACAATGTTAACAAAGGCAAGCGTTCCCTGCCCACTTTGAAAGACCCCAATACTTCGTTTCGCGTTTCTCAAAAGCGAAACTATACCGTGTGTGTGTGTGTGTAACCCTGACCTAGGTGGAGGTGGGGTCCGTGGTGTCTGGCAAAATACCTAACAGCCAAATTTATTTATGATATATATATATATATATATATATATAGAACATAAATATAAAACGTGGAATTTCGAAGAAAATGCGGGACAAAGTAAAATAAATAAGCGAAGATGACAAAGGACTGACATTGTGAAAAATATTCATGTGTGAGTTTTCTATCTTAAGATAAAGCATGATAAAATATTTGTCAAATGTCTTGTCAAATTACCCAAACTAACATCATAAATGTTATAAACGCGAAAATTCCCGTTCGAGTCTTTATATTCTATACTAACGTACATACGTAATTTTAATATTTTGTTGAATATAAGCCAATAAAATAAATCCTTTTGTCCTTTTATGAAGCATAATAATATCAATTTCGTCATTTTATTTCACTCATTATTTCATTAAATTGCATTGTTATCATCAATATTATGGTAATGGGACATGTATTTCGCTGTAAAATTAATATAAATTATAGAATATTTTTATTGCGTCATATAGGTAATAATTGTATTTACTCAAAAATGCCAATTTCTATGTTATATTTAAAAATAACAATGTGGAGAAGTAATAAATAATTATTAATCCACTATTTATAAATTATATTTAAGATTAAAAACTTAAGCACTTTGAAAATGACACGGCAGTAATTGGAAAGTAAGAATAAAGTCCGTGTCAGATTACGCATTGGAGATTGAGGATTGCGAATTGGAAATTAGAATTCAACCAATTAGAACGAAACGGATTGAAATTAAACTTATCTGATTGAAATTCCATTGCCGAAATCTAATGCTTCAATCTCCAATATGTAGTCTGATACGCATTAACATCTCGCCGATATTCTTATACTTGTGCAACGACCATATGAGTAATAAATTGAAGAACTTATTAATTTTTAATATTCCCTGTAAAATTATAACATATCGAAATTTTAATAAAACTACATTGTTTTCAGGAGAATGACGTTACTTCCTTCACGTCAATCACTTTGAAACGTCACGTCGTATAAAACTGATTACAAATAATACAAAGTAACACAAGCAACAATAAAACTCTTTCGAAAGAATTCTTTCATTACTTTTTATTATAAATATTGTATTATATATAATCTTTTCATGCATGATATATCAAGTGTAAATACTATATTATTTGTACGTATAAAGTTTATGTTATCTCTCAATAGATTCAAATAATTTTAAACACCGGCAAATCCCGTTTTTATCGATTATTTATTTCCGACTGAGCTTACGAATGACGTTTAATTTTCGCGTGACCTGATCATTTAAGCAACACCATTGTTTTTATCGATCGTAATATTTAACTAACAAAGAAGTAAATTATATCGGTACACGTGTCGCAATGTCGTTATTTTACCCGCATGCTGTAACAGCTGAAACGTTGCGTGTATCAACGCACTATAAATAAAATTATTATTGTTTTTAAACAATAAAAATACAAAAATTCAAATACGATGTACTTTGTGTCATTAACGTTATATTTTAGATGTGTTCCAAGTTATCCACTTTTATTTCCACTTAAAAATTCTTTGACCAAGTTAAAGTTTCCGTAAAGGAGGATTAATATAATTGAATTGTCTTTCGCCGCAACTTTTTAACGTTTAGTCTCCAATATCATTTTAGTCAATCTACAAATTAAAAATCTATTAAAATAGTTTATTTGATATTGAATAAAAGATAAGAAGTTTTATCTAATGAGAAGTTTTGTCTCTGAAGTTCAATTTGTAAAAATTCCCTAAATCTTTATTTACAGGACAGAAAGATATTTTAATCAGAATTCATATTTAAGTAAAGTAAACATGAGATAAAAGAATTTGTATAAATCTGTAAGAAAAAATGTAAGAGTCGTATATATGCATACAATAGTAATAATAATATATTATTGAAAAATCGAACATAAATAATAATAAGCATCGACTTTTATATCGCTAACAATTTAATATATTGGAAGCCATCATTTTAAAACAATCGAGATACCATCTATCCGTTTATTTTTTTTTATTTAAACTTCTGACAGATTAAAACTCGAAATCAGTAAATCAAAAGTCACGGGTTCCGTAATTGCTTCGTCGCAACTTGTTCCTTAAATATGCATTTAAACCAAAAAGAGTTTGAAACTGATTTCATGGAGTTTAACAGTATTTAATTAGAAACTTTATACTTGAAAGTGGCCTGGGGGTAATTAAAAGTCTTAACGAATGCTTGATACCGGAAACACAATTTGGATTAGCTACATCTCGATCCAGCTGCCGAACAAACCATATCTCGTAACAGCTGTGCAAGCTGTAATTATCTCATATCCTCATATGGGGAACAATATCAAGGTAAAGCGCTATATATACAGACAGCAAATTCACATTATGTGTATAACACAGTGTTATTAAAATAAATAAGTTTTTACATTATAAAAATTTTATATCGCTAGAAAATATTTTATAGAATGTAAATGGAAAGAGTTTATTAAAAATCTTGTTGCTTGTTTATCAAATCAATCGCTAGAATTCTAAAAACTCAAGAGTTCTAGCATATCTTATGTATAACACGTATATTATAGAATCTAATCTTTTTATTATAAAATAAATGTTACGTAACAATATTAATAAAATTCTGTATGAACAATAACTCTATATAAACAATAACCATTATTATTTTTTTACATAATTTGTGTATTTACATGCAAAATATATGTACATAATGTACACAATTTGACTATACAATTTATATGGACAAAGTATTGCAATAATTTCAAATTTTCTACAATATTATATTTTAAATTTGTAATTTAAATAATAAAATATATACATATATGTACAAAGAGAGACTCATACTTCATGTACTATAATGAGGTATACTCCATAATAAAGCTACTAAAATACAAAAAACATAGTAAAAAACTTTCAACGTTTTAAAAATTGCAGTATGAAATATAAAATACGAATGTTTAAACTTGTGAATGTTCCACATGAATAGAAACTTTTTTTCCATTTTTGCGTAATTTGTATTTATAATTTCATCAAACAATAATAAGATTGGAATTAATAATATATAATTTATAATTCCATAAAAATTATATTACAGACTCAATCTTTTTCAATAAAACGTAAAATGGATTGTAACGATAATCTATACACGAAATACGACCCCATATATTAAATATTTTTAACAATTTTGGTAACCACGAACGAATCTTGAATCACAAATTCATGTATATGTATGCGGCCGTTGTTTATGGCAGTTTTATACAATAGCTCCGTTCTTGGTTAAAGGTTTGGTTTTTGAAAACTTTATGCACATACCTTTATATTAGAAATCCTTTAGAAATCCTGAACGCTGATATTAAGATGCGCAGTGTTCCAAGCATCCACACTTGCTTTTGATCATGGATAGTCCATATCTAAAAACGATATTTTTCGTTTTAACATCTATCGATAATATTCCAGTTATAAGTTACAGAAATTAAAATATCCTTTTCTTTTAGTTTGAAGCTTTTTCCATTTACGTAATTTATTTCATTCTGTTTATTTCTACATATATTTCGTTTTATTTAACAACTTTTAATAATTAATAAACTGTGAAAAAATATACCCAATTTCGAATCCTGATTTAATTATCGCGGATAATTTCAGAGAAAGGAATTTTATTAACGGATAATGGAACATACTAAATCATGCAGGATTTATTATTCCCACTTTATCGGATTCTATATGGTTCTACATTGGATATGAAATGTGACCAAACAAGGCAAATGTCGACACTAGCTTTACACACAAATGCACTTAGGTATTGTACATCGGCCATCGGATCGCCAATTATCCATTACGTCGAGCCATATTCAGGGAGTAGAGGTGTACGAGATGCTGACAAACTCTCGACGTATCCCGATAAATTGCCGGAGGCAATGCACGCGCTCAGAGAAAGCCGCTAACGCCACAAAAGAGATGAATATATCTGTTTGCTTATTATTTATAAATATTAGTATGTTACTATCGTAAAATAATTCATCATCTATAATCAAAAATGTGAGTCCCTATTCGTTATGCAATTCTCCGTAGTAGAAAATCCATCGCCGCACTACCACATATCGATTCAATTACAAACATTATCGAGAACAAAATGGAAAAAAAAAGAGATAATCTCTTTATACCCAAAAAACGTCGATAACTGTAAAATCATCTGTGTGATGAAAGATTAAACCAATAAAATTCAATATTAACAACGCCATGAAAAAATTGAAAACTATAAGGAATAATATTTAAATTATGAAAACTGTTCTAGTAGAAATGTTATTCATTATTAATTTTATGAAAAATTCTACAATATAACTCCGAATTATTTCCCTTGGGCATAAAATCATGTTCATCTGTATTCCACAATAATTATGATTCCAGGAATCATTCGAATGAACGAGTTTAAGTGCACGTGACACCTTTCGATACAACGAAAAGCGTGTTGCAAAATTCATACATTACCGCGTGCACTTAATTCCTAATATTTAGTGCATGCTCTTTTCCATCACGCTACACATTTCACATTTTTTTTCAACAAGAGATCTTCGTTACTATAATATTTCATAAAATCTCTAGCTTTTGTTATGCAAGGATATAAATTTCACAGTCGCATATAAAGCAAAGAATAAACGAACGTTGGATAAACCAGCTTTGTTGTCAACGTTACACGCTATCCATCATATCCATGAAAGTCGGTTTATTAGCATTATTAATTATAAAAGGATTCAAATCAAATGAATATGGAATATATTATAGGAAACTGATAATACATCCGCACTCTAAAGAATTATATAATAATAAAAATCTTGATAAAAGACGATATTATTTTTTACAAGGGCTTTAAAAGTCGATAAAAATTGTAAAAAAAAATATTAAATCCTTTTTAAGATATGATATATAAAATATTGTAAGAATATATAAAATTATTTAAAATATATTTTTAAAATATTATAAAAATATAATTGTAAAAAACTGATCTTAAAATATAAAAAATATGTAATTTATACTTATAATATACAATATTCACAATGTTGTGTAATCACATTTTTAAACAAAAAATAATTTAATTCACTCTAATTCAATTTAATTCTCTGTGTAAAATAAACGTATTTATATTATTCATATAGATTCTATTTTTTTTATCAGAAATCTATTTTCTTATCTTATCCAATTGTTTATTAAAGAAATTTTAAGATAATAATAGTCTACTTTTACTGTTTCATAACAATGCTTTCTTGCGTCTCTTGTCACACACGTGCAATGTGTTCTTGTTGTTTTATATTATTGCGTATAAGTTCATCTACATAATATAAATCCTGACAATTACATATAAGGCAGTCGATCTTTGCTAAATTGCGTTATAAGGAAAATCAATTTTAAAGACAAGATATTGCAGTAAGTTAAGCACAGTAATAACGAACAATAACATGTAATAAGAGATTAAAAACATCGTATTTTGCAGGATAACACTCAATATGAAGGATTCCGACGATGACAGTTCCGACAGCAGTAACGATTTCGCCGGTATCACGCCAAAGGATGAACTGACAGCGAGTTTCTTTTCAGTAAAATCGGTGACAAAGCCTAACCTAATAGACTGGAAGGACAATAGCGAGGATGAGAGCAGCGACGATGAGAATTTCGCGAGTGTACCCGAGAACAATAGCATTGAACTGTTCTCGGAGGTGGTCAAGAATCTGGAAGCCTCACAGAGAGCTTCTGTCAATGATGAGGAGCCCGAACAGCACTTTTCCAAGTACGATAGTACACACGTCACGAAAGAAATCAAAATAGAAAAGAAGAAAAATATATCAGACGAGATAAACGCTGTTTTGCTCCAAGGAGAAAGTGGAACACAAGCATTCCGCGAAGACGACGAAGACACGAATGACGACGAGAAGCAAGAAGAGGATGTTAAACGTCCTGAAGATTATACTATACCTAAGGAAGGTGTTCAAATAACTTTACCTGGTACGAGTATGGTTTTCAAAAAGAAAACAGCCAACAAAAGGGAATCAGATCTGGCTGCGCTTCTGCGAAAAAAATTAAAAGCTAATCAGATTATTATAGAAAAAGCAGCTAGACTTTGTTGGTTAGCATATGGATTTCACTTAAATCATCAAGCTAATGAACCTGAGATAATGGCAACAGCGGTATCTCTTGTATCAACAAAAAGTTATCCAAAGGATAACTTTAGTTTAGAATACCTGGAAAAATTTACAAAATGGTTTAAAAATATGTTTACAATACAATCTAGTCATGATCAAGTTATTATAAATAAGGAGACGTTATTAAAAAGAATTGCAGAGAAGAAAATTTATAATTACAGGGAATTAGTAATATTATACGTAGCAATACTGAGAGGTATTGGCTTTCATTGTCGTTTAGTAGTATCTCTCAATCCACCACTTGTAAAAGCTTCTAACGAATTACTGCCTAAAACAAGCACAGTGAAAAAAGATAGTCAAATTAAAGACGAGACAAAAGCGAAAAAGACATCCTCAAAGGAAAATAAGAAAAATGTGAATTCAAAGGAAAATAAGAAAAATACGAATTCAAAGGAAACTAAGAAAAATGTAGATTCAAAGAAAGATCTCAAAAATAGCAGTATAATTCAGAATAACGAAAATGCACGAAGAAACGCTAATGAAGAAGCAAAGAAAAGGGCAGCAGAGATTCTTCGTTCAAAGTATTCATATAGTAAGAAAAACAAAGACAAATTAAACAGCAATATAGTGACGCAAGATGATGCTTCTACATCCAAAAATATAGAAACAGCTTCCACAAGTTCGAGAAAAGTAGAGTCTGGTCCATCAGGTCCATCTCCAAGGCGTTTAAGATCTAGTAAGCACAATGTTCCATCCAGTTCAATCAAACAAAATAAGATTATTTCAGAAGATAACCAACCTAAAACAAAAAATGCCAAGAGACAGTCACGAAGTAATAGTTCAAGTTCCGAAAAAGAAGAAGAAGAGTCACCTAGCAAAGCAAAAAGGAAATGTAGTGATAAAAATAAAACAGCCATTAAATCTAAAAGAAAGAATGAAAAACAGGATCAAGCTTCGACAGATGAAGAAATGGACAAATTGAAAAAGAGACAAGATATATGGGCCGAAATATATGTGGAATCTAAAGCAAGCTGGATATGCGTAAATGTTATAAATGGAAGTGTAGATTGTGTAGCTGAAATATATGTAAGTAATTTGAAAAAGTAACAGATTTCTATAATTATACAAAAGAACTCTTATAATTATTCTGTATATAAATAAAAGATTTGTATGAAATCAATTATACAATAATGTTTCAGAAAAAAGCAAGCAAGCCAGTATTATATGTAATAGCTTATAATTCAGAAAGATTAGTAAAGGATGTAACAAGACGCTACTGTCCACAGTGGCTTTCTGTCACACGTAAACAGCGTATTGATGAGAAATGGTGGATTGAGACTTTAAGTTATTGGCAAGAAAGAGAGACGACCATATCTAAGCAAGAAGATGAATTATTATTGCAAAAGTAATCTCTCTTTTATTTTCCCTAATCATACTTTTTTAATTCTATCTACGATGTGAATGATATAAAAGATCTGGAATATAACAAAGCACCACTGTTTTCACAGGGAATTGGAGCAACCATTGCCTAAAACCGTTGGCGAATGCAAAGGACATCCGTTATACGTTCTTATCAGACATTTACTTAAATACGAAGCCTTGTATCCATCAGATTGTGTACCATTAGGACATTTGAAAACGGGCGAAGCTATTTATTCACGGTATTGCGTACATACGCTATGCTCCCGAGAGACGTGGTTAAAGAAAGCTCGAGTTGTTAAACCGAAGCAGGACCCTTACAAAATAGTTAAAGCACTTCCAAAATATGACAAGGTAAAATTGATAAGCATAATCTCTTAGGATACTTTAGAATTTAACTGAAAAATAGAAATAAACTTAGCTCCATATTTTATAAAAATTATTAAATGAAATATGTAACAAAAATATTATAGCTTTCAGGTATGAGACTGAAGGACTCTGCATTGGAACTATTTGGAGAATGGCAAACTACAGACTACGTTCCCCCAGAGGCTAAAGATGGTATTGTACCTCGAAATGAATATGGAAATGTGGATTTATTTAAAAAATGTATGCTTCCAAAGGGCACAGTACATATAATCCGTAAGTAATATAATATATTTTCGTATTAACAATATGATATCTCTTTTACATTTTATCATATTATTTCACATTGAGTAAAATGAATAACAAAATTAATGTAGAAAATTTTATAAATATATTAAGAGAATTTATATTTTATACAAAATGAAAGGACTGAATGTTGCAGTATTGCAATGTATATCTCTAATGCAAATTCAATGAATAAATCCTTATAGTTCCAGGATTAAATCGCGTCGCGCGTAAATTAAACATAGATTGCGCGACTGCTGTAGTAGGTTTCAATTTCGGTTGCATGGGCGCTGTACCAGCCATTGAGGGCTATGTCGTGTGTGCTGAATACGAAGACACGTTACGAGAAGCTTGGGAAGCAGAACAAATTGAAGCAGCTAAACGAGCCGCTGAAAAAGCTAAGAAAAAAGTTTATGCCAACTGGAGGAAACTTATTAGGGGTTTACTCATTAGGGAGAGACTACAGGAAAAATATAATTTTAGAGAAGAATCTAAAGAACAGTCAAACAAACGTCCAAAGTCACAAAAGGATGCTGTAAAAAAATCCAAAGCACAATAGAATACAATTGTCATAATTTGTATACATATTAATTTAGAAATACGTATTACGTTTAAAGAAACCAATGTATAAAATTCCGAATAGTATTACTTTGATATTCATTATGATTTATATTGCTGTGAATATTTCTGCGTGAATTAAATTATTTTTATAGCATATAATGCAGCGTACTATTTTTTTCATTTCCGTATATATTGTAACGAAGAATGTAACTTTATATAAATATGTATTTAAATATTTGTATTTATATTGAATTTTATAATATCATATTTGTGCAAAAGGAAAATATTCGAATATTTATTTCTGTTTCTATATCTATTGTTAATATCATTGATATTATTTTACAATTATTATTTATCAATAGTTTGATAAATAATAATTGTAAAATCTCACTGAAATATTTATATCAATTTACATTTCGTTTTCATTTCCAATCTCATACATTACCTTTAAAATTTTAATCATATTGATGTGCAATGCGTGATATCGTATAGTAGGTACGTAATCTATATGAAATTATCTATACGAGATGATCAGATTTTTCGCAGAACTAAAGAATAATCTAATTTTACTCTTCCATAACTAATCGTCTTTTATCCGCTTTTATTTAAATCTAGCATTATTCGAACATTTTTTAATCTCTGAATTTTATTGGATCTTTACAAAAGGAAGCAATAATCGTACATGGTTCTGGAAGTACTCGTTTCCGTGAATATCAATTTTCTCATCTTAGTGATGCGAGAATAATTTTCCCTTAAATTAATTTACTTTTCATTAAGCGCGCACGATTAATTTCTCGGAGATATTAAATATCATACAGTACGATGCTAACGAACAGCTTATTAGATGTGGAAAAATTGCCTACAATTTTGAATTACCTGCGACCGAAAGCCAAGCGGGGTATCATTACAATAACATGATTACGATTTATACCTTGTCGTTGTCCCGAACGCATCAATAAGAAATAATTCCCTGCCCCCCATCCCCCTTCGTTTAGATACAGATACTTCCTTCGTTCTCTTATTTACGCTCTTATATTCTTTTATAGTCTTTCTCATATGTCTTGAATCTTTTTTCTTTGGCATTTTAGTAAATCTTTGCGCGAGAGCGAATTCGCGATTGTGCCATTACTTGCTTGAGCCAGCCGCGGATGTTAATTTCGACTCTGTTCGTTTATGCGATGACTAATCGGTGATATACTAATATTATACATCATACGCTTTGAGATTAACGGCTTAACGGTCTTCATGCGGAAAAATTACCTGGATTTCCGAATATCTGCGCGGCTGTGCAGCCGAAAATTCGCAGCTCATTACGAGCGATGTAACGTTACGATCCGTGCGCGCGACGAATTGCGAATCACTTGTCGCCCGCTCGCGCGAACAGATGAACGGCTAGCGCGCCATATTCAAATTTTAAAAGTAACAATTTTCGAAAAACAAACGCTAGAAATGAAGCGTTTTGACATATAAACACCTCATTTACTGCTATCCTTTCCTCCTACAAACTTTCTTTAAATTATTAATATAGGCAAAAATTTACGGTACTCTACAAAAATAACTTGTTTCGCTTACAAAATAACTAACATCTCAGATCTAAATATACGTATAAAATGTAGCCTGACGTCAAACATGTTAAGAAATCGAAACTTCTTATATGTATAAATTTTTCTTGCTAATTAATATTTAATTTCAGAGAAGACATACAATAAGCTATTTATTTTTCTGAAGAAAAATTAATGAGTTAATTTAAAAATTATGAGTGTCCAGGAAAAGTTATTATAATTATACATATATTGAATATTATTATACATATATTGAATATTATAAAAATATTAATATTTATAATAATTTATAACAAATAATTAACATTTTTTTAATACAAAATATTTTTAATATAAAAATTAAAGGAGCTTATTTTACTTAAATATTAACTACAAACTAATTGACTTTAGAATTTACTGTTTAACAATGTTTAACAATGAGTTTATATTTACAGGATTATTATAAAATTATTATTATATTGTGTTGGTCAATTAATTATTTCCAAAGGAATGATTTTTTCCAGATCGAGGCTGTTTAATTTGAGAAATATATTTCACTTATGCATATGTAATAAGACTGCAAAGGCGTCAAAGGATAACTTATGCAATTTCCATGGAAGTGTGCCAAAGACAATGTTCTCGGATAATAGGAGTATTTTTGTTCTAGATAGGTATGAACTCGTCCTAGGTGGAGCTTCTATTAGCCCGAATCACGAAAGCCTGAAAACTGGTTCAGCCTAAATTCAAGTTTCTTCTTTGTAATAGGACCGTTCTTTGCTACAGAAGTGCAATAATACCTTGGCCAAAATTGTCTTAATATTTGCATCTTAATATTGCATAATCAAGAATATCACGAGTCAACAGCGTTCCTTGTACTTGTTTCCAGTTAGCAAAAGTTTGGAACAAGATAAAAGGATCAATTATAAGGTAAAAAGTTTCCTTGACGTAGGTTGAATTTATGTTTCAAACTTCATAAAAAAATTTTCCTTCCATTGTAGCTTTAAATAAAATTTATGCACATAAATCACATTCAATACAATATTTTTAACTTCTAAGAGTGTTTTGAAAATGATGTAAAACCATATTTTTTTACATTTTATCTGGGAATGCTGTCTTTAGTTTTGTGTAATTTGTGAATTAAATAAAAAGGAAATTGATATTATCTTGCATACACGTAATTAAAATAAGAGATGTAATCAAATTTATTTTATGTGTACACAAAAAGTTTATTTTCAAATTTAAATTTATTAAATTTAATTTAAAAATTGGAAAAGATAAACATGGAAAGAACGATTTTATTAAAATATCTAAAAATTTAGCTTCACGGAGAGAATTTTGTTTTAAAATTCATCCCGAAAATATGGTAATTGTGGTGCAAGACAATATTTTAAAGATTTTTACCCTGCACTTTAGTAAAATTAATCAAACTTATTTTACACTTTATTGTAGTTTTATTAATGAATGAGATAAATTTAAATTAAAATTCTTGGAAATACAATGTTGTCCCACGACTATCATATTTTCAGGATAAACTTTAAAAAAAATTCTCTCCGTGTACATATAAATACAGATTTAAAAATAATGTTATTAAACTATCAAAGTAGTTTGAAGGATGATCAAACCGGTTGCTAGAACGTCAAATTTTTTTGCAGCGTTGCTTATCATGTTTGAATCATCATGATATTATTTTGAAGATTCGACGAACTTATTTTAGATTTAAATAAATTTTTAGATACTTTAGCAAAATTATTCTTTCCATGTATAATCAATATTTATGCAGTACAAAGGTTTTAACGCATGCTAGAAAACAAAAAAAGATTTTAGTAAAAAATGATTTGCGATTTTTTACACTTGTTAAATTTGTATAAATAGGAATTAAGTAAATGCAAATTCTTTTTAGATAGTACAGCAATTTGATAAAATACTTACGTTTCTAAATTAATTTAATTCCACTTTTTAAAATATTCTGCTTTCTATTGTATATGATTTTCTCCTTAAAATTTTTTCCTTAGAAATAGCAGAATCCAAAAATCCAAAAATTAATGGATGAATCTGTTGAAATTAAGATTTCTAAAAGAAAAGGATAAAATTAGTTAAAGAGAGCCAAACACAGATGTTGGAGCATAGTGTTTATATGTTTATTGAAATAAAATAAGATATAGTAATATTTGTGGCACCAAGAATAAATCTAATACAAATGAAATGCCTATATGGATAAAAGCTTCTGCGGAGACTGTGAATGTTGGTGTGTATAAATTATATATTCATAACGCGATAAATACTCGCAACTAATTTGCACTTGACTTCTGCACTGAACAAGACTCAATTCAGAGTAGAAATGTTTAAATTTACTTTAATTAATTTCGTTTTAAGTATATCCCAATTAGTTGCGGATTGTACACAATGTTTAATTTACGCACCAACATTCACGGAGCTTATGTAGGCATTTTACATGTATTAAATGTTTATTATTGAAATCAGTAGCGTAATCGGGAGGAGGGGAGCTGTGGGAGCTGCAGTCCCCCCCGAAATTCTTAATAATTTCTATAATTTCATAAGAATGTGTAAAAAATTGTTGAGCCGTAAATATCAATTTGTTTTGAGAGAGGAAATTAAATCCTGTTGGGATAGTTCTCATATTTAATTTAGTTAGCAAAAATATAGTTTATTATATATTAAAAATATATTTGTTGATTTTCCTTTGTATTTGGCATGTAAACAAAAATTCGATAAATTACACGGAAGAAAAATGTTGTTATTAGTACAACCGCAAAAAGTAACGTTGGGAGAACGGCAGCACTTTAACTCGCGAAATCTCAGCCGGATATTAATATTTATTATTCAAATTTTTACACAATAATCTTTGACATATTTTACGACTTGTAGAGCTATTCCGAAATTTTCGAAGCACTTTACAACAAAATGATGGATTTGTAATAATTTCGTCGAGTGAATAATTTCGTTTAGTGAATTCTTTAAACGTTAAAGTTGTGTTACGAATTTTCGAATAAAAAATTTTCATTAATGCTACATTGAATATTTGAAGAAGTTTTCTGGAAAGTTTTAGATCTTTAAATGTAATAGTAAAAAAATTATGACAATTTATATGCAGCGTCAGCGAAACGTCTGACGCGACATTACAACATGTAGTATATAAATATTATAAATTATCATAACTTTTTTGCTATTGAATTAATTTTGTTTTAAACGAAACTTTTTTGGTTTATGCTTATCAAATGTGTCACTAATATAAAAAAGAACATTTAAAAAATTAAAAAACTGATTTCTACAGCCCCTCCCGAAACATATTTCTCGCTACACCACCGCGGTTGAAATACTATTATATGTAAGATTCGCAATCAGTACTCGTATTGTATTTGGCCTTTTAAAATACTGTCGACTTACAAATAAGTTATAGAAGGTATCGAGTGTCATGATAATCAACGTCATAATTAGAATTGCGCTAATGTTATTTTAAATATTCTGTCTTCTAAGAGAGAGATTTAAATAACACTTGCACTTGGAACTACATGAGCTTCAGAAACATTACACATTATGAGAAAGAATCATATGTTCTCCCTTATATGATGAAAGTTTTCCATTTTCCGAGGCATACGTCAACAATCGATCATCTGTCCAAGATACATGATCTTCGCCTTGCCTGACGTAACCCATGCAGAGTTGATCGATCATTAAGCTCGCCTCTCGTTCGTTCCGGTGCACTCGCACGTGCGCATGCATTGTACGGCTCCTGGTACTACGCCACACAGTTTTAGCTGTCCAATTTCATATTCACCACTCAGGTACAGATACCGCACACATATGCAGACAGCTGCATTAACACCTCGATGGTGCATTCGCGTGTATAAGGCACGCGGAGTGCACGTTTATTTCAGAATGCGAACTTGAACTTAGACTCGTTCGAACACGGACTCGCGAAGAATGATCAGGAAATTGGCAATTAGGAACGAGCAAGAAGTCCGATTTATTTCGACCACGAGAACGGCAAGGAAATCAATTTTAAGTATTCTTCGGTTTCCTTGTTATCCCCTACATGCACTATGAATCGACCGACCGAATCATTTAATTGAATCTTCTGCTAGAGCAAAAGGTCGGAAAATGATAGTCTGATAGAAATTTTTTATCTTTTAAAGTCATGTGTCATGCAGAAAATTCTAAAAATGATATTTTAATTGTACATGCGATATTCTTAAAAATAATCTTAAATTAAAAATAATGCGTGAATGTTACATCCATGAACACTTTATCACAGAATAGCTGAGTTTTTCACTTTTAAAAAAGGCAAAGGTTAAATCAATACTCAAATGTGTCGAAATTTATTGTTGTCTCTTTTCCGCAATGCCAATTAGTTTCCTCGTTGCGCTTATTTCGTCAGCAGTTGTCATCGAATACTTTTACAATGTCTGCATAGATTTCTATACATATATTACATTAATACTTAGTAATTCAAGGTAAAATGTGATACTGGTAGCCGTACCTACTGATGTTTAAAAACATTGTAAAAAATGATATGCCGTGTGCAGTAAAATATGTATTTAATTTAAATAAATAAAAGATAATATTATTTCTGTTAAACAAAAAGATTGAAAAATACCTATGATGTGTTGCATATTGATAATTGTTACATACTTTAGGATTTTACGTTTTGTATATGATTTTTATCCCACATTAAATATGACTTTATTATAAAGACTGTTGTTCGTAGTTTAATGTAATATATAGAAGTGGTTGTATGTATCAAAAAGGTAATTATTATTACATATTTGTAATGATAACAATGTAATAGTAATCGTACGCATTTAAGCATTTATTCAAGTATAATAAAAAGTAAAAAATGAAAAGTTAAATAGCGTCTCGAACGCTTTTTACTATACTTATCTAAGGCTCGGTTTTTCATTATCTAGTTAACTTGTGGTTAGATTTAACGATGTTTTATCCAATGACGTTTTATCCAATGACGTTCATTTATGATGATATCATGGCCAAAATCCATTGGATGAAACATCAGGTTATGCTTAACCACAAGTTAACCAGATAATAAAAAACCTGGCCTAAATCCTTGCTTAAATATATACAATTAATATTGGCTGCGTTTCGTTGCACGTATAATGCGTAAGAGATATTATTTTATTCTTGTTGTTCGCAGAGTGTTAAACAAGAATAAATGATACATCATGCGCGTTATACGTGCAACAGAAGCAGCCATTACATAGACATTACTAGTGTCTAGTAATATAAAATTACCATTATATAAGTGATTTTATGTAGAAACTGTTTATTAACTTGTCCAACATCTCTATGATGCTAGGCATCTATTCTTAATGTCATTCTCTTATGTTACTCAGTTTTGCTTTAAATTGAACTTTAAATTAAGAAAAACTCTTAATTAATATTTATAATTTTTCTCAATTAATATTTCTAAATTTTGATAACTCATTTGATTATCTTATAACAAAAATGATTTATCTTTTCTTGATATCTGTATTTCAGAACGATATAAAAGAATCTAATTAAAACTGATAACGGTGAACTTTTTAATGCGGGAATGGAATTAAATACGCGCATTATGCATTAGTCGTATATGGAGCGGAAGGATCGTATAGAAATACGCACGCTATTCCGGTTAGTTATAAATAGTTCTTCTCAATGGTAAAGGTAACTGTTACTTATGATCGAATTATTTTCTTCTGTGTATGATGAAAAATTGCAAAAAATTGATTGAAATATCTTACTAATAGTCTCTCGCTAGTAAAGAAGTATGAATATTGAAATTTAAATCACCATCATGAGGTTTATTAAACTTTTTATTATATAAAATTTTTATATTTCTCCTTTAATGTATTAACGTAAATTACATTTTAATTAATTAATTTTCAAATGTTACGATTTCTTGTACAGGCATTTTAATAATGTTTCGTTAATAAAATATTGAACAATAAACTGTAATTATCGTAGACTATAAATAATATAAATACAATTTTGCAATGTTGTAATTAACGAAACAGTTTGCGGAATATTGTTATAATAATCAAGTAGTCATTTTCTCATTCTGGACATAAAAAAATGCAAGTGCTTCAATTTCTTTTTTACATCACGATTTGATTAAAGTTATTCCTGAGCGCAACTTCATTTCCGATTGTCTAAAGTAGTTTAAAGCCGGCACGAGAATAGCACGAAACGCATGCAAAGATGCGCAGCTCCGATTGATCTATAAGATAAGACGATTCGTACTCCGCACATCTGTGCCGAATACAATAGCTTAGATATAGAGTAAATGTGTGCCAGGTGCTACGCAGGTATAAAAGCATGATTCGGGCATGTCGAAGCTGTCAGTACGCTTGTAACAATTAGGCAAATAATTCTCTTCCGTGATCTATTCAATATAAGCCGTCTCATTACAATTAATCTATCAAATAATATTTTTGATATACTGGTACATACAGAAATTAATTATTGCATTGTATATTTAAAATCTTAGAAATTTAAATCTCTTTAATTGTATATTGATCAATCTCTTTAAAGAACTTCGCCATTCAAACAGCTTTGAGAAATTTAATAATTACTTGATAAAAAAAAGATAAAAAAATTATAAAGTCTCTCTATTTAAACGTTCAGAATTAATTTAAATATATAAATTGTTGAAAATTATAAACATATGAAAAGAATATTGAACACAGAAATATTTAATTCGACAGGAAATTACATTCAAAATAACAGCTAGTTATTTTGAATGTAATTTTCCATCGAGTTATAGACTATTTTTTATTGAAAGTTTTTAATGGTGATTAATAAGAGCAGAGACATATAAAATGCAACAATTTAATTAATGAAATTGTTGTATTTTCTTTTTAAGCCACCCTGTGTAGGGTGCTCGCGCGATGTGTTAAGTTGAGTCAGCTCGGGGGTGTTAGTTAAGGTTATTATTTCTCGCTGCACGTCTGACGGCAGTCTGTCAGTTATCGCAAGTCAATGAAAGTACAAACAGCATTGTTACCTTTACAAACATTCGCGGTACTCGATGTGATTAGTATAAATATTTGGAGTATATACAAACGTACTAAATGAACAAGTGTCTAATATAACGAATGAACGCAATTTTAGTTTATATAATGCTAAAGTTATTCTAAAGAATGTGTTTATAAAATACACGCACATAAATTAACACGCATTATAAACTAATATATTTTAAAGTAATGTGCGTAAAATAAAAATGAAAATACATTAAATGTAATAAATATTTTTTTAATTAAAAAATATTTTATATGAAGAAGTATAATATTTTATAAATAATTATACAAAAATTAATCACAGAAAATCAAGATCTTCTTAATGTAAGAATATCGATTTCAAAATAAAACAAATTAATGATTGTTACAAAATAATAAATTTGCAAAATAGTTTTAACTGTCCTGCTAACTAACATATATATAAAATCACTGACATCTTAAAAATTACCAAATGTACATAGAACTTCGCGTATTTCAACTTTTAAACATGAACGTTAAAGCCGAGCATTGATTGCCAGACAACCACTGGAAGAAACTGTAGGTAAGGCACGTTATTTTTCCTGCATTCCGTCTTCGGCGGGCAAAATGAGAAAACGCGAAAGCACCGCGACGAGTGAATTGACGTATTTTTGTGGAAATCTTACCGATTAAGGAATGACTGCTGAATAGAAACAAATAGAATTTTTTTACGTCGAATTGCATCAGGTTGTGAATCATAAATCTGACGCATGAAACGAAAGAAATATACTTTTCGAAACGAAGAAACGTGTCAATGAACGAACTCAACATGTGATTATTGACATAAGAATGATGGTGTCCACTAGCGATCTGTCTGCAAACAATTATTAGTGATTTAAAATTAGTGATTTAAACTATAATTCGCGACATGCGCCTGAATTTAAATCTTGAATAAAAATATAAAGAGTAAACTTCAGAAATGGCTGAACCTGATTTGACGGAAGTGAAGGAAGCCACTGTGGCAACATCTACCTGCGATAAGCGACATTGTAAGGAGATGCGGAAGGATAAACTACCCCCATATCTTCGGGATAGAGGTACGAAGTCTCTGAGTATCAGGGAATAATATTTAAGTCACTTCAAAGACATAGTTTTTTTATTTATCGTTATTTTTATTGATTACTTCAATTTTATAATATGTAATCCGCAATTATATTCTAAATTTACTATTTATAAGTTTTATTTAATCATACTTTATTTTATGAAATTAATATTTAAAAAATTATTTTGAAGAACTAAGTTTTCCTTTAAATTATAAAAATTAGATTGCAACGCTTCTACTTATAATATCTAATAAATATATATTGTAATCAATTCTTTATGTGTGTGCAAAGGATTTAAATTTTGAAATAATCTTCCAATAGTAAATAATATTTTACGCTGAATTAAACTGAATCAATCGATTTTAGCAACTTTCTCATATTACGATAACCCTCATTTGTGAAAACCAATCGCGGTAATCACGAACTTAAAAATGAAGTATGAAAGGAGAG
The DNA here is from genome assembly GCF_001594075.2 of Trachymyrmex cornetzi. NCBI lineage: Eukaryota > Metazoa > Arthropoda > Insecta > Hymenoptera > Formicidae > Trachymyrmex > Trachymyrmex cornetzi. The sequence continues at coordinate 2,917,759 of NW_017295784.1, forward strand.
CAGCGATTGCTTCATTGATCGACATATTATTCATGCATTATTCATATATTAAATGTTTTAATAAGTATTATCCATGTTAAATAAGTATATAGATACCTTTTCATATCCGATTGATTTATTCTCTTTATCTTCAAACACTAAGGCTAAAAACATCATTATTTTTATAGTTCTATATAAAATTACAATTTTATAAAATCCGATCGAAACAATCTTTTTTAATTTCGATTGAAACGAATATTCGATTATATTTTTACAATTTCGGCTGAAATCGAAACCGAAAACCGAAACCAAAAACTTTCATGGGAATCCTAGGAAGGCCATATGATAGTTGTGCGTGTAACGTGGTACGTAATCACGTTACACGAGCTTATATATATATATATAACCCATATATTTCTTTTTATATACATATATATGTATATATAACCCATATACTTCTTTTTCATAGATATTATGATTTTATTATTGGAACAATAATTACAATATTATAAGTTTTTTCGGTCAGAATTCTACTTCGCAAACAAGACGCAAACTAGCTTACTTAAGGTTTCAAAGAATTTTATTTGCAAATAAAAATTTAATAGTACGACATTTTGTATTCATATGAAAAATAAAATCTTTTACTCTTGAAAAATATTTCTATATTGTAATTTTCTCTTATTAACATATTTATATAATTTTTTTGCATCTTGAATTTATATGAGATAAATGAAATAAACCATTGTATGTTTTATTTTTAATATTATATTTTAAATTTTATATAAAATAATATTTATATTATTTACTCTCCTCGTTTCTTCATATTGCTATAAATATTACATATTAAAAATTCTACAAAGATCACCATACAAACAGCACATTGCTTTAATAATACATATTATGAAAAAATTAATAAGTATATATTAATTGTATAAATCTTATTATGCTTTACAATAACTTCATAAGAAAATCTTTCAGTTACTGTTAAAAGCAATAAAAATTCGATCAATCTCAAAAGAACATTTATTATAAAAAATAGCTCAGCTGAATAAATGAATAGAAATTCTCATTAACACACATTAGTTTTTATTATTATTTACTTATCCTAAAAACTTTCATTTAAATATAACGTGGGTGTTTGTTATAACATCCATGTTACATTTGACTCTACATTTAACGCGAGCTCATTTGCCTCGTTAAGAAAATAGAACACGGGGTAAAGATGCAACTAGGTATAATTCTGTGAAACGTACAAAAGCGTGTATGTACATACACTGCAGGAATATAAACGGTCGAATAAATCGATAGATACACCTCCTCGAGAGGCACCTCGCAAATGTAAATTAGGGACGCGATATATCGGGGTATGCAATCGCCAAATGCAGATGGCCGTTCCGGCGCGAATTCGTAATCCGATATCTTGATTGCACGCGAACACGCGATTGCTTTCAAACTATGAGGTAGTCGAAAAGCCGTGCCGAATGATATATATGTTTTCGTCGAATCTGAAATGGCTGATTATGGCAGCTTCCGTTGCCTTATGATCTCAATATTCAGTTGGACTATGCTTTTATGACGATCTACCTATAAAATCAAGAAAATAAAATCGGAACAGTTTTTGCAGCACGCATATGCTTGCGCGTAAAGAATTTTTATTTTATTAATGCTAGTGAAAAAATAAAATTCCAAAATTTCCTCCTTTTAAAATAATATGATAATAATTTTCGATCTAAAAATAATTTATAATGATATAAATTTTAATCAGACAAAATTTTAAAGATGTAGTTTAACTAAGTTAAATGAAGGATCTCAAAAGGAGTTAAAAATGTAGAAGAATAATTGGAATCTAAAGCAAAAGAAAAATTTAAATTATTAAAAGAGAATTTTCTTTAAAAAATGTGAAGAATATGGAATAACTCATATAATTTATTTTTCTGAAATCTACACCACATTACAAATTCTTCAAATAGAAAATTTTATAAATTATTTTTATAATTATTTTAATCTATGCAAATGAATATCTCAACGCATTTTTATTTTCTCTTCTAGATATTATATTTTCCTTAATTACATACACGAATATCAAAATAGCAATTACACCTTTATGTAGCTACTGCTTGTGTGAAACTTTACCTTAAAGCACCTTAATTTAAAGTACTTTATCTGAAATACAGTGTATGCAACTAATTTGATTGAAAGCTTCGTACAAGTAACATTCCTTTATTAGTTTTCTGTCAGATTCCGTCAAGGTTCCGCCATAACAATCGATCAGCTCATCTAAACTGTTCTGAGAAAACAAGAATCGTACCCCCTAAATTTACTTCTATCTTACTCCCCTGTGTGCTTTCCGCCATTATATCCGACGTACACGCGAGAAGTCTAAAGACTCAAGTGTACACATCGCCTATATGTATAAACAGTGTTAAACTTCATCGTCTCCTAAAACACTCGCTAACAGAAACACGGAAAATACAGAAACTTAGATAACTTCACCCATGTTACATCTAGCACTGTTACATGCAACGGCGTAACTAATCTTTTAATTATCTCTCATTCACCCGGTATTAAAACTTTATATAATCCTTTACTCTTTGCTAATCTTTATTTTATCCTCCATCGTTATAAACTTCATTATAACTTTAATATGTTAACATGCAACAATGCATATTTAAAAAGATAAAATATAATCACAGACACAGCATATATTTTATTCTATGCTACTTTTTTATTTTTTATTTTTTGATCTTTCTTTTTTTTACTCTATACTTCTTCTTCCTACTTTTTTCTTCTTTTTATTCTTCTATTTATTATTTTGTTTATTTCTTTTCTTGTATCTTTTTTCCTTTTTCTTTTCTTTTATTTGTTTTCATCTACATAATGGATGCATTCCAAGTTATGCATGAAGCGCATGATGTATCGTTTTATCCTTCTTTATTATTTGAGTAACAAGGACAAATGATGCATTATGCGCTTCATGCGTAACTCGAAACGTACTCTCTATGTTCCTTTACTTTTTCTTTTTCTTTTGTATTACCTCTCTTTTCTCGTTTTTTTCTTTTTTCTTAATGACAAATATTTAGATAATTTAATTACGCCAATGGCCATACTCACCTGCACTCAAATTCCAGCTCGAAGTGCGGCATGGTAAATAGATATTAGTAGGGCATGTCTATCGTTTCCAACTAGCGTGTCTCTTTTCGGACGTTCAAATTGACACCTTCCGTGCGCGATTGGTCTGAATGCCTCGGCGCGACGTATTTCGCGAGATGCCTGCACGCATAAGCCGCATATCAGATCCTATATAAAGGAACGTGCGGATTCCGGCACGATTTCAATTGATATCTGATATTCTGCCGGCGTAGTACCATTGGGTGACAACTGCGGAATCATCCGAGAAACTCATCAGCGAACTCATTTCTTACACTTCAATACTTGTGCCGCATATATTGAGAAAAATAAAAAAATAGCATTGTTAAACAATAAAATAACGATTACGATAAACAAAATTATTAATTGCATAAAAACATATTCCTGTTACATTTTCAAAAACTAACATTAAAGAATATAAGAAATAATATCTATACACATGAAACATTTACATGAAATCGAATTAGTGTTTGTGCATATTAATATAATATATACAATGAAATTTGTAAACGTAATATAATATTATAAAATAAGCACTACTGATACTTTCAATACTCTTATATCATAGCATTAATATTTCGAAGATGTTGCTGTCGACTCGAGCAGCACGATATGCTGCTCTTATGGCCGAACCCGACGAGCTCTACCCAGGTGTAAATAGGCATTTAGTTTCGAACGCTGCTTTATTTTATAATACTAATATTTTTTGGATTTTGGTGTTTCAGAAAGGATACTTTATCCACGTAATACAAGAGCCCTACCAAAAACACCCGTAATTGGTGGACAACCCATCGAAGAAGAAACATGCATGGTAATTTTGTAGTATATAATTTTTATTATAAATACAATAAAAAAAGTTTACGAATTTACGTTTTTTTGGAAAATTTTCGTTTAATTTCTAAAAATTAATCATTGTATTAATAATTTCTTGCTGTAGGCTTTAAGGAAAGTGGTCTTTGGTTCTTGCGCGAGTCCACCTAAGGTCGAATGGGGAAGGACCGGGCTGACCTTACGACCATATGGACAAAGCTTAGCATTTGGATTGAGAACGCCCAGAAACACAACGAGAGGCCTCGTCACCGCAGTGCAAGCTGTCATGCTGAAGCATTTTTTGTTCAAGTGCGACAGACAAGATGTAGGTCCTGAAATGTAAGTTCTTTTAGGTAAATAGCATATATATTATTTTATTGCTGTGTATATGGATAAAATCTTTATCAAGAATGTAGCAATAAACATTAAGTTAACAAATTAACAATAAGTGATAAATAATATGAACATTAAATAATGATTAGCAAATATAATTATAGAATTTATTATTACAAGCATATTTATTATTATACAAATTTTAATACCTTGTAATAATCAATATATAATGATTATTGATATTAAAATGTATGTGTTTTTTTTATTAATATTTATAATTTTACGTTAAATTTGACTATTATTAATTTTTTAAATATATTCTAAATATGTTTATAAATTTAGCCAAATTATACAAAAAAAAGTTTTAAAATCTTTAAATAACTTTGAATAACATATTAATAAAAAAAACAAAAATTAAAATATTATTAGACAAGTGAAATTATACAAAATCGTAACTTTATTAAAAAGAAATTTTCTTTTAATTACAGTCTGCTAAAACCTTCATACGATCGACAGATTGAAGTATTGACTTCTGCAATATCAGAAATTATCTGGCGTTGTGCAGGTGGTTTCTCTGTGTCTACATGTCCAAATGTCGTCAGCAGCATCGTGCCAAAAGCCATAGTAGCTCTACCGCAAGATACACCATATCTTCAACACAGTGTACAATATTTTCAAGATGGATTAACAGAAACGGTATATTTCTGTTTTTTGTAATCTTCCACATTTATAAGTTAAATAGATATAGAAAAGAATCGCTTATTAGTAATTTCAGTTTTAATATTTTTCTTAATTGTTTAATTATAATTATATTTTTTGTATTAAATGAATGACATGAGATTAATATTCTCGTTCAGTAAAACAATTTAATTATGTACTAACGCATCCACTCTATTTCTATCACATTAACGAGTAGCGCAGTGAAATCTAAACTTTCTCGTTTAATTAATTTACGACGGAACAGAATATGTCTCAAATTATAGTGTTGGTAATTTATCAAGTGTGTTAGAGAATAATCTCAAAATTGCGCGATACATCTTCATCTATATAATTGACACTCCATTTTCTACAACGTTATCAGATTTAAGTACATTCCTTATGAAAGGTTGCTTTGTATTCTAGCTGCACCTTTTCGAGTTCAATTCCTTGGAGGACCTTGAGATCTTTATTAAGAGATACTTGTACTTGGTGAGTATTCATACAAGGAAGCTAAAGTACTTAACAAATTAAACGTCAGACATTACATACATGCTATCAAACGTTGTAAATTAAAGACTCATACATATGTATATATGTGTGACAGTTTCTGTACCAAATTTAAATCTTAGTTGCATTTTATCATCATTAAAAAATTAATTCTTTCTCTACAACGTCGATAAAATATAAAATTATTTTATTTAGGATTAATTAAAGTTTTATCATAATCTTTATTTTTACCATCACAGTTTCACGATGAAGGCGGACCTGGCGCGAAGCTACTTTTATATAGCGCGGTGCTTTCGAGAGGCCTCTCAAAGTAAAATACTTTCTTCTGCATTTTTTCTCAATTTATTTGAAGTTAAAAATGATAAAGAATTGCTTCAATTAGACACAAGTCAAGTATTAATCAAATACAAGTTATTTTGGTTAATATATTTAAATGCATATTTCAGAATTCGAAACGATTTAGAAGATCCAAAGGCATCTATCCTCGGTGGATGTTCGGAAGAAGGTCCGATCAGTATTATCATCTTCGTTTTAACTGGACGTGCTTCACCACATCTTCACAATGGAGTGCTTCACGTTGGTGATGAAAATACATATGTAAGTCTATAATAATTTACTTCTTTGACATTTTGCAAATTTATATATTTATAATTATGTTTTATTGTAATGTATATATATATTATAACTTTTATGAAATGTATCGAAATTAACATGAAATTTTTGTACGTATTTTAGATGATTTGCAAAAAAAAATTATTAATATGTATCGAAAATAGATTGTTTCTTTCAGTATACTTTAAATTAGCTTAATTTTAAAAAGACGATTATTTATTCAATGTTAATTTATTGTAATTAAAAGGCTGTACCGCAATGGGGCGTCCTCATGAGAAGCGAAGTGGGATTCTTAGTGCACGAAAGTGATAGCAATATAGGCAAGCAGCCGGGTTCTCGATTGAAGACACCCAGTTTACCGATATGGGTAACCCTTTGTCTCAGTCATCACGGTGTGCTCTTCAACGCTAATCGAGAATTGCTAAGAAATTATCACGCGGAACGACGGTATATATTATATAATTTAATTACTTTTAACGATTTTTATTAATTTTATTTATCTTTATTTTTTATTTTAATGATAATGGATTAATCTGTCGGTGCAATCATTACGGTGTACTAATTATATGTCTGACATGATAATAATTGTTAAATATATATAATAATTATTTTTTATATTTTATTACAAATCTATGATATATTCTATGTGTAATAATCCCTACATAAATATAAATAATTAGATATGCAATTTATAAATGAAAAAAGGAGCTGTTATATAGATTATATGCATAAAGAAAATATATGTGAACGTAATTCAGAATTTATTCTTAACATTTAAACACGAATACATAAACAGCATCTGATTTTTTCTTGGATAGTCACAAAGAAATATCACTCACTCTGTAAATGTTAAAAGATTCGAAGTTCAATATTTCACCTGCGGTGGCAGTCACGCTACGTTGACGGTGGATACCAGGGCAAATGAAACTTCCGGGGGATCAGATGCTGCAACAATGGAAACCGCGGATATCGCCGCGACACCGTTAGAGAAACTTATTCGATCCAAGTTAGTATTATTTAATAAATAATAATAGTATAAAATATAAAATTTACTCTTAAGTTCTTTTCAAAGTTTTTTAGTGCGAGGAAAAGATCTAAGATTGCTATTGTTTTCTCAATTACAAAATGCGATATCTCCGAGATCACTTGAGCGTGTTCCAAGTAAACAGTGTAGAATTCAAGGTATCACTCTTTCACTTATTGTTCCACGCTGCACCAAAGGTGGCAGGATGCTCTCATACAATGGAATGGAACACCGGTAATGTGAGGAATACGAAAGGATGACGATCAGACCCGCTCTTCCGTGTTAAGCCGTGTATCCGTGATTCCGCGTGATGTTAATCGATCACTATGCACGCTTATCTCAAAGGCTTTTAATTGTCGTTAATGGTATAAATCCATAGAAATACGTATGTAGGAATTAGATACATGTATGTGTCGTAATGTCAGGCGTTTCATAATTTTAAATGTGTGATAAAATTCTTCCGGCGCTTTCTTAGACAATATAGCAGGCATTTGTACGATGGCCAAAAAGCTTTGTTATTTTGTGAAATATTTTAATTGTCAATAAATGGCTGTGTTAATGTATCATTATCTTATATAAACTGTGTATTAAAAGAAAAAAAAGATACATTCTGTAATTGTTACGTTTAATATTATACTTGTCTACAATAAATACTTTGCTTCTTTTAGGAAATTACAGCGTCTTTATTTTAAAGAAAAATATCATGTTTTTTATTTTATTAAAATATATATATATAATCGTGCATACACATATAAATAAATACAAAAATTAAAATGATTTAAATTTATTAATAAATCATTTTAGGAAAAGCGAGAGAATACTCTATAGATATATCGTTTAGTCAAGGATGAACAAACTCTCTTCAAAGTTATCAGGCGATCGCGTGGGAAACGATATGTGTTCTTTGACTCATGTGCATACAATATCGCGATGAGCTCATATATCGTCTGTAAGAATTATAAAAGCAGATTTTAATTTATCAATAATGTCAACAATTTCTGTCCAAATATTTTTTTGAAATATCAAGATTTTTAACGTATAGTATTTTATAATTAAGTATATTATTTTAATATTTTAGAATATTAACACGGAAAATATTTTTAAAAATTATCTAATAAAAACGTAACAAAGAGGATATATGTATATAACATTATTTTTTCAAGAATAGATATTAATAAAGTCTTCGAGGGTAGAGACTTTTTTAACAATCAAATAGCATGACTGTTTTTATAAAATCTAATAAAAAGTGATCATAAACCTCCATTTGTGCTATAATGGCCGGGCATTTGAGAACGTTTACAATAATTGAGCACTTTCGAAAAGGCCTAATAAATTGCATGTCTCGATTGTGTCGGTCAATGAACACACCGTTAGCGAGTTATTCTGCGTAAATCACGAACAATAGCAGAAACTGGTTCAAAGTGGAAAGGACTTAAGACGAGCTAATGTTTATTAACTGCAAGAACCGTGCATAATAAAAGTTATCTTTCCCATGAGGGGTACGGAGAGGGACGAAGAGATACTCCCGCAATTTCACAGACCGATGATCCGCGAGGACATCGTCGCGATGTCATAAGCGAGTAGCAAGTCTCGTTCCACTTGCCCTCAACCACTTCTCACGACATTAAATCTCACGAGCTATGCATATTGCCGAAAAAAATTGCGTGCTTACGCAATTGTTACTCATTTTTCGATTATGTGATTTGTTACTCATTATTACAGTTCGCTGTACTCATATAATCTTATACATTATCATATTAGTTACGTGATTAAAGTTAAAGAGATAAGAAGAAGAGAGTTAATATAAAAACTGTTAGATCAGAAAACTCCAATTTGAATTATTATTCATAAAGTACCACTAACTTCTATTAGACGTAGCTGCTTTTAATTCATATTTTTAAGATAAAATTATTAAAATTATTCTTATCATGCTGCTAAAATACGAAGTTATATTTTTTCTTATTCGATCAACAATTTCCACTATTTACAGATAATGTTATAATAAAAATATTTTTTTATAGAAAATATGATACATAGTGAGCTATTGAGGGAGACAACCGTAGTTTTACGGTCTTCCTAATAACGGTATGATTTGCTTAATTCCCCTTCGCATGTGCTGTACGACAATTTTTATTATTCAGATTTCTATGTCCTTCAAATAATATTTTCAGGCATTCCATCCATTCCATCTACTGTGTAGTATTTTTCTGGTAATAAGACATAGATCACTCAATATTATATCTTGACATAATAGTACTTAATGAGAAATAAAGTATTAGAAAGCAGAACTACAAAACCAAAAAGAACCGAGAAATAATTTATTGAATCCTAATGTAACTGGTAATCAATTTTACTATTCTATATTGATTTTTATGACGGTAATTTCTATTTGAACATTCTATAACTTACAAATATGAAACATTGTAAGAAGTCGCACTCTGCATATACAGGGTGTCCCGAATTTAAATGTCTAAACTTCGGGAACGTGTAGAAGATCGATAAACTAAGAAAAAATGTCCTGTAGAGATATTCGTTTCTGCTTCGTTTTAGAGAAAATCGCAAAAAAGACAAAACGTAGTTGCTTCGTTCTCGTACTGCCTCTAAAGTATTATTGCCGCTGAAATCGTGCACGAAAACAATAATAATACCGTTTTCAGGTGAAAACTTTCTTTATTTGTTTAAATTTCTGCCTTTCTCCTATAAATTCGTCAGTTACTCGTCAGAAATCTATCTTTTTTTACAAGTATCGAAAAATCTCCGCTCTCTCTTTTCCCCCAATATATATACAAGCTAATTTTTAATTATTATTACATTCTTTTATTCTTACTCGTTTAATTGTTTAGTTGTAATTCTTACAGCTTTGTATCTCTTTGTTTCTAAAGTTTTCTCCGGGGGGACTCGAAGACCGGAAATCCTCACACACACACGCGCGTCTTCAGTAAGGTCGACACAAGTCTCCAAAGGGCCTCAAAGATAGGGGTCAGTTATGTGCACACTTACTCAAGCACACGCATATGCGTCGCGTCCATTATTCCCCCATCGTATATGAAAGCAAACACCTGTTCGCGGTACGGTTCAAGTACGTTTCTGTTGGTCGCCGCGGTCCCCCCTTCCTGACAATAGGGAGCCAGCCGAGTGCCACTCCAGCCGCTTTGCACGACGGCTCCGTTTTGTAGTAAAGAGTTCTACAGCCCTATAGCACGGTAGTCGTAACCGAGTTTGATCCACATCGATCATGATAGTGCACGGAGTGTTAAGTGCGATGTACAGTGTATATTAAAACTAGATCAGAAAGATGAAACGCCAAAAATAAATGAAACAAAATAAAATATTTAAGATAACAGTGAAATAAGAATTTTTAAAGAAAAAAGGGATTTTGAGAATAAAAGAGACTCTGGATAAATAATGATCTTTTAAAAATCGAATCAAATTATTATATGTGAACATTAAAGTAAAGAATTTAAGTAAAATGTGAATTTTATTTGAAGATATGACAAAATTGGCGACTTTTTATAAAAAAAAGATTTAGAGTTGAATAAAATTTAGTTGATTCATATATTTGCAGTAAAATTCATGCTTATGTTTCGTTATACGTACGAAAAGACGTGAATTACAAGACCGTCTAGCGACGCCGATCAATAAGGACTACTAAGGGTGTGATTCGTAACCCTATGTGCTTTTTATTGCAAAGGGCGATGGCTAAGTGAAAAAAGTGGATCAAGAGATCAACACTGAGAATGAGATTTATATTATCAATAAACAACTAGTGCTGTGAGAGAGATCTTAGCAAATAATGGAAAACATAAATACATGAACCTGCGAGTTTTTTCCGAGTATATTTTGTGGTAAGTCTCTATTATGTATATATCAATCTCAGATTTTATTTTCAAAATACATTACTTATTATACTTAATAAAAGTCGCACTGTAGAGTAATTAAAAGTAAATTATAATAGTTAATAAATTAAAATTATAAAGTATAGACAGTAATTGTTGTTAATAAAAAATAAAAATTAATAAAAGTTAATACTTATGTCATGAAGAACTAACCATGTCTTTTACATTAATATTAATAAAAACACATTTTTAGAACAAAACATCAAATTTTTATATAAAACTCTTTTATTACTATTCGAATGGAACCCATTCTATTTTTTTTAAGAATTTGATAATTATATACTTTAACAAATATATAAATAGTAAAAAGCATACATGCCACGCTTTTATAAAAGTAAAAAATTTTGTATAACTTTTGCTTTCATATTTATTGCACGTTTTAATGTGACACAAGGAATGATATAACACAATTGAGCACAATTGTGATATATTAATATTTAAACATTATTTTTAAACATTATTATTTTTAAGTGTCAAAACATATCTTAAATATTATTAAATAAAGTACATTTATCGCACACGTACGATTGTTAATTTTATAATAACAAAGTAATCATAAACTTCGATCAAATAAAGTAATCAATACGAAGTTTTAAATGACTTGAACTATCAATTTTCCAATACGGATACCCATAATATTTTTATACAGTTATCCGGTGAAACAGAGGCCGGAGGCCTTTACGCCGGTTGCCCATCGTGTTGCGTTTCAATTTACGGTTCGTGAATTTAAGCAGTACTGCGCCCCATATAACCGAAGTATCCGGATATTTTCCGTATAAATTTCCTTGTTTGCAGCCATTTTCAGAGTAACTTTTTTACTTATTTCAATATGCTACATTTTTTGCATTTTAAAAATTATTTTTATTTCCACCATTGTGTTACGTTAAATCCTACAGAGTATAACAGAATTAACAAACAATTATGCAGCATATTTTAAACGAGAATAAAAAGCATAAAATTAAAAATAAAACATGTAAATGTAAATTTACAAATAATAAATAAAAGATAAATAATAATAAATGTTATTGTATAAATTTAACTTTAGATTATTAGAGATATTCTGTCAATGTGGATATAAATGTAAAAAAAGAGAAAAATGTGTATGAAAATATTACTTGTACAATATTTGATGTTTTCATTATATTCAAAAATTTAAATATTGTTTAAAACTGTACAGTTTTTCTCAAACTAAACTGTATTTATGGTAATATTTACAGTGATATAATTACAAACAATTATTAAATCGTGTATTGAAAATTAAATATTATTTGGAACTCTCTCTGAAATATAAATATGCAAAATGTGAAATATAAATGTGAAATATAAATAAACGGTAATTTATTTTTCTTATAAATCAAATTGTTAGATAACATTATAAAACACTTTACATCCTTTTACTTTCCAATATCTTTACTATGCCTTATTAGTATAATATTCTATGATTATAGAGTTAAAATTTGCATTTAAGTAATGAATATTTGTCTATATACAATCAATCCATTCAACCATCAAGTATAATATCATGAATGGGAAAACGAAAAAGCAAACTTTCTCGCACTAACAAGCTTGAAGAAATCTTCCATTCTTGCCACTCAATTATAAAGAGAAACATCGTGTTAAAACTTTAGTATTTCAAATGCTCAAAATGGTCATCAACTTCCCGACATGACGTCACGAAAGAAATGCGCTATTTGTACGGAAGGGGAAAGTGCAAGGTGTTAAGATCTGCCTCCGGCGATAATTTGCACGAGTCATCCTAGCCCTGATGAGACGTAGTCCTACATAGCCATAGTTCCACGTAATAAAAGAGTTTCTCTGCATGCTTTCTAACCACGCGTTATGCTCGCTATTGCAAACGCGTTTCGTCGACGAAGTGGTCGTTCGCCCAGTACTTATGTTCTTACATTCGTCTGCTAACACGATGACAAACTCGATTGCACGTTAACAGCAAAGTTCTTACGTTTTATAGCATGTCCTTGCGTCATTTTGTCGAGAACTAAAATGTTAGTGGAACATCTCGCACAAATTCTCCTGTTAGAGCAATATTTATATTATTTTTTAAAAGAATATTGTGATATAATATCTTCCCATCAATAACATCAAGAAGTCCAAAAAATATCTATGAATCCTCCTATATTTTATATAATATGTACTTTCAATTTTACGAATTTTACTTCGATCAAAGTTACATGTATAACTCCATAATTATTTTTTAATTCTGTATTATTATTTTTTTACAAAAACGTAATATTTTTTCCCCAAAAACTTAAAACTTTAAATTAACTTTTAATCATTAAGTTTGAACTTAAACTTAAAAATCTATATTATTAAAAATATATATAAAATAAAAGAAACTAGATTAGAAAATAATGTAATAAAAAATATGGACATAGTTATAGTCTTATTACAACTTATGTAATATTTTTATACTTTCCCGTTATTATGTCACATGTAATTTGCTATTGCATCATTAAGAGAAAATTAGATAATATAAGTATCAACTGTGCAGATTGATCAATAAACTTATTAATAACTATTTAATTACTAAATAAATTATTGCAATTTTTAATTGGATTACAGAGTTGTATTATTAATCAAATTTATATTTTATATATTTCTATAATTATAAATTATTATAAAATTTTACGAAAGTCATACATATCTAAGAAACTTTTCTCGCAAGATGAAATCCTCCTTGACGCAAAGCAATAAAATCTTCGTAATGATTCCGAGAAGCTGGGTATGTAAGACATTTCGAACGCAGGAAACGTTATTTCCGCAGATACGATAAATCAAAATATCTTCTGGGAAATTGCGTTCCCACGGTTCTCTTGAGAAAATTAAAGGAAACTCAGTTGTGCACAAAAGTTGACGCGCTACATTGCTCAACATCCCTTATCCCTTATCCCTTTCCGCCATTGATTTTCTTTCTGTTTTTCTTGCAGATGCATCTGTCGGCGGAATCGGTGGACGATGATCTTGAATTGCCATGGGACGAAACGTATTGAGGATCTTGCTGCTCCTCTGCTGCATGCTGCAACCGCATGTCGGACAACGTAAGTTTTCCTGCATCAAATCACTCTTCCTCTTTGTTATGTTCCCATAAGACTCTTCTAAGAAATAGTTTTGAAAAATCTTTTAAGGGAATTTTATTAAATTTATAAACTTTAATCTTTTTCATCAAATGCAATATAGTTTCCGAGATAAAAAGATTTTATTATAAATAGATAGAATAGAATTTTGAACGGATAAAATTAGAAAGTAATTATAGTTCACTAACTTGTTATTCTTCTCTTTCTATACCTTTTCCTTAAAGAACGTCAATGCAGTAATTGGATAAATAAATGAATTGGCATAAAAAATCGAGACATGTTTATAACTTACAAATTTTCTTTAAGTATGCAGCTATCTAAAACAGATTTTATGTTATGTCACCTATTTCATTTTTCCCTTTATTTAATTTTCACATTCGGTTTTTCACACGAATTGCATAAAAATCGCAATTTACATCTACATAAATCGATTTATAAGACTTGTATTAATCTTCGCGGATATTTTTGCGCACCATTGAACGTGCACTCGCTTTTGCTAGCGAGAGGTCCTCATCTATGCTAGAAAAGGAGTTTACGAAAGGCCAGCGCCGTAACGCTGCGCCGCCGACGATACGCCATGAATTCGCGACCGGAACTCCGCTCCAGGGAAGCGCGCATATCTACCCTCTCGCATACGCGTTAAACAGCCCACGCGTATTCGTCTACGCATCCGATTCGCGTCCTTCCAGCGTCCGAATTCCCGTCGATCAACTGGCAAGAACGAGTAGATCACGCGATGTCCATTCAAGTCTTTGTTGAACAGATTACTCGAAGTGTAATTTTTTAATAAAATTACCTTCATCCTAATTGCAACATATATCTCATTACCGTAATAATGACATGAAAGTGTCCAATTAAGCCCGTAATATAACGTTAACACGTAGCTACGTACGAAACCGCTATTTTGAAAACCACTATGAAATTAATTTTGTTCTTTCTGATTTTATTTCATTTTTATTATTTGTTATTTGCTTATTATTGAAACAAAAAGTATAACGATAAGCTCTTTGAATTAAAATGTTAAATTGTAGTAAGTATATTTTGCTGAAACGACCATTTTGCTTATCAAGTGATTATGCGTAATTAGAGCATTCAATATGCATAAAGCGAACTTGGGAATGTCCGGCAGTGGCTATGGCAGTCAAACGAGGCGCAAAAGCGGCTATCGTGATTTATGCCAGCATTAGAACAGCTAAAGCACTGTTGTTAGATAAACGGCCTCACCGCCCCTTCTATGCACTTTATGCATCATAATTCATCCACCTATTATATATGCAAGAAAATAATAATATAGTATACACACTCATAATAATAATCTTTACTCCGTTAGATGTCACATATGTATAGCAAATCTTATATTTTCTACTTTATTATAACTTTTCTTCTTCTACTTTATTAATTTATTAATTTTTTTCTAAAAATACATCAATATAATATATAAATATAATATCCTTTACTACCTGAAAATGTTATAAAAAGAGATATAAAAAAGAATTAGTTAACTAATTTACGTAAAACGTTTTATATTTTGAACAAAAAATATACGATAAATAAGTCAATAAGCAACTTTACTTTTGCCTTCAAAAATCAAGATGGCATATTAAGGTTACTCATCCACATGAAATATTTCTCAAAAAGCATTAGGAATATTTTTATATTTGCATACATAAAATTTTATTTGTAAAAATTCTATATATATTTTATATTTTTAAAACAAAATATTTTATTCTTTTTAAATTAAAAAAGTATTTTTGCTTTAGATAATTTTGTTATGCTTCAGATTATGAAATTACGTTACTTACGGTAAACTTCAACGCGTTACGTTATAACGCTTCTGGAATCCGTGTGCAAGATCGTTTGAAGTCATTAGAACAGATCTAATTAATAACTCGACAATGAGTATTACAAGGCACTGACAGTATAAGCATTATCTAAGTCTTCGTGTTCAAAATAGTTATCTACTGTTACAAGCAATGAATAAAATAGAGAGCTTTCTTGCATGTCATTTGCGGTTAAAAGCACAAAAGTGCATGCTTTCTTGCCGTTAAGGATCTCATAAAACAGACATCGTTATACGGTAATGCCGGTAATGTGATACCTATTTTATAAGATATGGTCTTAAAGAAGACAAAGTAAAGAGATCTTTTCCATAATTATTTTAATACAACAAAACATCTAGAATAGTTATTTTATATTATATATACTCTTTTTTTTTAATTAATATTTTAATTTTTTTAAAGAAATTATTTCATTTTCTTCTCTTAGGTAAAATTATAAAATTTTGAAACACACAAATGCTGTCGAAATTTTTTTATTTTTGCGAATTGTTTTGAAACATTTATTTTATTTATTATTAAATTACTATAAAAAATAAATCATACAACGTGATGTATAAATATTTTCATCAATGTTTTGTTTTTTGAATTCGTATTATTCTTACATACCGTTACACTCGGAGTTTTTTTTATCAGCCAAAGATCATTGTCCCACGGTCCTTCCATCACTTTCGTATAACCCATTGAAAACCGGTTGTACGATTTCAACCGGAAACTCCGGTAACCTCAACGGCTCAACTAATTCAATAGCTACCATTTTTTCAAGCGATATGAATTTTTTCGTTCAAGTTCACGGCTTAAATATATTCAAACTAAAATACGCTCTAAAAAATATATATATCATTTTATTAATTTATTTAAATTATTATCTATTTTAAAGAAAAGATTTAACCCTTCGATACCACATACATACATATATAAATTTTGCTATATATTATATTAAAAAATATATAAAAATATATATTGTAATATTTTTTTTTTTTAACGAAACGTCAGATATTAAGAAATATAATAGTAATAAGTAAATGTATGTTTATTATTAATAAAAAATTATAGCATATAAAATAAAATTAAAAAAAAGAAATAGTCGCGAATATGCTATACTTGTAGTGGCACCAAAGAGTTAAAAAATATGTGGAAGGATGATATGTGTTTGCATTGCATATCAATAAAATAAAACATGTTATTACATAATAAACGTAATGTCCAAAGATTGTTTCTTATGAAAAGGAGATTTAAATTTAGAATTTAAACGTGCGATACTTCTATCGATGACTCTGCTTCCTTTTTCCTCGCTCTAGAAATCAATTTTGTTTCTGAAACGCTATTAAGCGTTTCTTTCAACAATTTAACAATAGACTATGCTTCATTATACGTGTTAATAATCGTTCGACTTTTTCAGTGACTCGAGACCACAGAGACACGCGATGCTTTCTGGAGAACGGAGCCACCGCGGCGCATCTCTTTGTCAGAGAGGATCTGCCCGTCGGCGATACTGTGGGAATTCTCGGAGTGCTAGGTGATCCTGGCTCGCAAGGTGATATCGAGCTGAGCTTGCAGGAGCATGACAGCCCCGTCGCATTCTCGCCATACTCGAAGAATTTAACTCTTATTAGACCGCTTGACAAAGAGGGTATCGAGGGACCAGCCAGTGTTTATATCAACGTTATCTGCGGGAAGAAACCTATCGCAGAATCGGTAGAATAATCTCTAGAAGCGATTACATTGAGTTAAATATTAAAATAATAAAACAAATATTTTTAAATGCGATATTAATTTTGCTTTCTCCAGATTTTATGAAAAATTTTATAATAGATTAACCCTTACCGTACCATCTACAATTTGGTGCCTCATCCATACCATCAAGGATCACTTCAAATCTCTTCGTTTTTTCTCTCACCTCTTCAAAATAATTTAAAAAATCTCTAAAAATTCACCAACGTACTTTCAACTTTCTAGAATAAATATTGACTCTTTAT
>NW_017295784.1:2935933-2950892 GCF_001594075.2 Trachymyrmex cornetzi
TATATATATATATATATATATATATATATATACCTAGAATATATACCTCTCTCTCTATATATATATGTTCTGATTTTTTTATCATTTTTAAGAAATTGTGATTAATTTTTAAAGGAATTCATCATACCAGTGAATATTCGGGTAACCGATGCGAATGATAATACACCGCAATTCGTGAATGCGCCTTACGTGCTGAATATTTCTGAGGTGAGCTAATCTTTGATATTTTTAATATTAAGTAATAAAAAAATATCAATTTTGCACATTTCTTTGATTTTAATATAGCATGAATATTCCAGGTTACTGTCGTTGGCACGAGAGTTCTGCAAGGAGTTCGAGCTGTCGACGCTGATCAACCAGGACCATTTTCTACTGTGCAGTATACAGTCCTACCAGGAGCTCACTCGGTGAATTTTGTGAACATTTATATGGCTAAATTATTTTTTTACTAATAATTCGCATTATCTCTTCATTCGTCATACATATTATATCTAGTATATTACTAATTATTATTCTTACAAATAACATTTTTATTCTTCAGAATATTATATAAATAATTATTTTTTTTATTCACAGGATTACTTTGTCTTCGTAAATGCTTTGGAAGGCACTCTTGTACTAAGAAAATCGCTAGATTACGAAAGTCTCACCAACTTCTCCGTTGATATCCGTGCACAAGTAAGTTCGATTTTACATTTCAGTTCAATATTTCAGAATATGGAATATTAAAAATTAACAAACGTGTCGTAGATAGTTTTCAAATTCCATTATTATTCTACAAATTCGACATATTACGTCACATAAAAATGAATATGTATCTAAAATTATTGCTGCGTAGAAGCTTTTTTTCTCAAATGGAAAAATGTGATTTAAATCAATTTGAATTGATTAAATTTCTGAACATAAATTCTCTTTTTATGTAACATAATATACGAAATCCATAAACCAATAACGGAGTTCATTATAAAAGCATTGTAAATGGATCATAACGGTCTTGAATAAATTGATTCGAATAAATTGATTCGAGTGATCAATGCGTATCGATACGCAACAATGAACAAGTGAAGCTTACAAAGAATTCATCGAACAATGCTATCTCTGACTATTTCTCACGCTTGTAATTATATTCTAACAATAGAAAGCCAAGAGTACTTTGTTTTTCGATATAATTATATATTTCTCAATAGTGTGTGTAAATTTTAACTTTTAATGACAATTTAACAATAAAAATTCTTGTTTGTTACAGGATCAAGGTAATCCACCACGATCGTCAACGACAACATTATACGTTAATGTTATCGATGCCGACGATCAGAATCCGGCTTTTTTGAACGATCAGTATAAGGTTACCGTACCTCGTCATATAAAAGGGGTAGGATTGACTTATTCTTTTTATAAAAATTTACTTCAGCCAGATTCAATTCTATAATATACGCAAAATAAATGTACAAAATAAGAATTAATTAATTATTTTTTAGAAAAAATCATTAAAAGTAGTACCTGCTGCGATAAAAGCTGTGGATCAAGACGTCGGTATAAATGCACCGGTCCGGTATACTATACGAGGTGGAATTTTACCCTTTTTGGATTTGAATTCTGAGACTGCTGAAATAGTCATGATACGCTCGCTGCAGGATCACGAATTAATGACTCCAGCAACTATTGTTATTAAGGTAGAAGTATCAACACATTTTTGTTTTTGATAGATTTAAAATTTTTTTAATATAATAATAATAATATTGTTTATAAAATATAGGGCACTCAAGTGAATAATGCAGATCGATACGCTCTTGCCACGGTTATTATATCGCGAGAAGATATGGTTGGTCCAACAGCAGGTAAATAATATAGCACCGAGACACTGCTGTATCTCCTGATATGTGCAGATTTAACAAATGTCTATATATCTATATATATTTATAAAAAATTAATTAATTAATAGACTAATTTTTTAAAATATATATAATATTTTTCTTAATTGTTATCTTTTATAATTTTCATATATATATATTTTTTATAGCAATTTATTATTATTTATATGTAATATATATTTGGTTATTAACTAGATGTAACATTATTACACATTTACTAGACATTTATTATATGTATACGATTTAAATTAATTACTTATCAATTATTATCTGTCTATTAAAACAAATTGGCAACTGTTAATAATTGTGATGAAAACACATTAATAATATTCTTTATTGGAACCAAAATTTAATTGTACACACGTTTGTATGCAAATATGAAATGTCAAAATAATGTTTAAAAGATGACGAATCAAATCGTTATCTATTTGGAAACAAATCTTATATAAAACTAGTTACTTATTTTATGGATGCTAGGCGGTCGATTACCTGTGAAATTTG
This sequence comes from Trachymyrmex cornetzi, assembly GCF_001594075.2. NCBI lineage: Eukaryota > Metazoa > Arthropoda > Insecta > Hymenoptera > Formicidae > Trachymyrmex > Trachymyrmex cornetzi. The sequence goes on from NW_017295784.1 coordinate 2,938,306, forward strand.
TGCTGAAAAATCAGCAAACGAGCGTACCAGAGAATACGCCTTCTGGAAGCGTTCTTCTAACGGCAGGAGTCAACAAAGCTGATCCTGTAAGTAATGTGAAAATTTACTTTGACAATAAGAATGCAGATAAATCATGATATAGTAGCGTAGTATAGCTTCTGATCCTAGAATTTAAAATTCTGGCTCGTGGGCCCAGTGGAGGATTTAGAGAGATTCTCGATTACTAACTCTGGCGAGTTAATTCTCAAAGGGAATTTAGATTACGAACGGCGATTTCAGCATAGCTTCTTGATTCATGTCACAGATGGATATCATGTACGTATATCTCATTAATATTATAAAATTTACTTTGGTTAAATTACTTTGGACGCGTTTCATTTAACGTTCGCAACACGATCATTTCATCCTTGTTTAATATTTGAAAACGATAAGAATGATGCTCGCGAGCATTGAGAACGTTAAGTGGAACGTGCTCTCTATTGCTCATGTATGTATATAATATGTATATAGCATATATAAAATATATAAAATATAATATATGTTTAAACATATGTATAATATATATGTTTTAATATACTGTAATATACAATATATAAATATTTATTTAGAATGATACATCACATGTGAATGTTTCGGTCGAAGACGTGAACGAATGGGAACCTCGCTTCCAATATTCCCGGTACGAATTTCATGCTCATTCCGCGAGAGAAGGTTCCGTTGTAGGTAAGTTCCTCTTATATATTTAAATCTTGATTCAATTTCTATTCTATTCGATATTCAAAGAACACGTAATTTTTCAGGAAAATTAGAAGCAGCTGACGGCGACAGGGGAGATAAAGTCAACTTATCTCTCAGAGGACAAGATGCAAGGTATAAAATTGTTAAGTTTAATAATTTAGAAATAAAATTATATATTGAAAATATCATATACATAAAAAGAGACATACTTGCGATTTTAATTCCAAAAGAGAAACAAAATTTTTTAATTTAATTAAAATTACGTATACATACTCTTGGCAAAATAATTACAATCATTTTTAATAATTATATAAATTACTTTCTAGATCCTTCGAGATTAGAGATAACGGAGAATTAGTGCTGAGATCGTTGGGTTTATTTAACGGATCTTTGGCACGATTTATAGCGGTAGCTACCGATTCCGGAAAACCGCCAAGGTATTTATAAATTTGTGTGCAATTACTTGTTTCCTATTAATGATCATTCCAAACATTAACCTACAATTTGACATTTGTCTGCAATTTCTTTAGATCCAGTATGATTCCGGTGATCGTTCACATACCTAACGGCGGTTCATTGCCGATCGCTGCGAGAGCCGCACCCGCTTGGCTCGGTAGTAGCGTATTATTAGTTGCTATCTTCGGCGCAGTTTTGGGTCTTCTTGGAGTTGTCATACTTATTCTCATCCTTTACATTTATAAGCAGTAAGTAAATATGTCGAATATACACACAATGTATAGTTATATAAACATCCAGATTATCAATTTAAAACTCGGATCGAGATTCGGCTCGATAAGTTGGATGCATTTTAATGAAAATCGAATAATATTGAAAATGTAGCACGTAAACAGTACTTACAAATATAACAGTTACTGAATACTGTTATAAATATGCTGTATTTTTTTTTCTTTATACATTTTTAATTCTTTAGTCAAGAAATTTAGAATAAAAATATTAGAAACTTGAGGATATTTGAAAATTCTTATTAGATTAAGAGAAACAGAAAGTTTAATGTTTTTTTTCTTTTAAGCAAAAGGCCAAAAAGTGGTGGTTCGGTCAGCTCTGTGGGTACTGGATATCGTGAGAAATCACCAGTTCCTTCGGCTCTAAGTCCCACTCCGCAAGTTCTAGGCGCTAACGTTCTTCAAGACGGCTTGGAAGGCCCACGGAATCGGCGTCACGATATTGACGACGAGAATGATAACGTCGACAGCCGTAACGAAATCGATAATCCCGTCTTCGGAGAAACCAATGAAAGCTCGTATAGTACAACAATCAAAAGTACGTTTCTATAGGCAGCAGAAGTCAAGCAGTGCTGCACATGCTTTCTATTCTTCATGCTCGGCATAATTTAACTCGACATACTTTACTTTGAATTTTTAACTTTTCTTTTTATGGATCTATTAACTGATTACCAAAAATTTCTCAATACAATTTCTCGATACAATTACTGAAATAAAATTTCTTTTTTATTATATTTCTTCTTTCCTATAAGCAATTTGCAATTACAAAGTTTTCATAAAATCACAATTCTGTTCGAATTGTCGAAGATGTATGACATTAAGATACCCTCGTCTCGTTTTTTATTAGGTATAGCCTCGGCGAGACAATTACCATTATACACCCGACACAAAGTGGCGCCCGCTCCAAATCCGCCAGCTTTATCAGCAACTTCGAACATTCCTAATATCGGTGGACTTGTGCAGAATATGAATGATCTGAGTGCTAGAACCAATCTGGATACTGGATCTCACGACTCTTCCAATTATTCCGGAGATCCTCCAGACTCTCTCGTGCCAGCGTGGCCTGCTAGTTCAGCTTTGCCGAGGATCAAAAAGTTATCCTGGGACGACGATGATAGAGTAATTATTTTACAATAAATTTATTTGCAAAATCCAACAAATAAATAAATAAATCTATAAATATTTTATTTACTCTATATTAAATAGCAAATAGAAAAAAATCTTGTAATATTTCGTGAATTCGTTTTGTAGAAGTGTTTTGCAAATTGTTAAAAGAATTTAATTTAAACAATGTGACAATTTAAGCAACTGAAATTGTGTTCAAATCGCAATATTTTTAATTATGTTAAATTGTATTGAACAATTTAAATAGAGAATAACGTTTCGTGTCGCGATATATTAATCGTTTCCTAAAGAGTACAATTGCATTAACTTATGCAAGAGAAATAATTAAATCCAAGTTCGCCAGCAAATACAAACTTCATGCAATCCTAAAGAGCAGATAGATGGAGAACACAATAGAAACAAAAGTATTTATCGTTTTTCAGACTGTGGATAGCGTCGAGGTCGCGGCGGAAACGCGAACCGGAGACAATCAAGTTGGCAACGAGAGGCTCAATCTCACTGTGTACTTCTAACGATCCATTATTTTGTAAATGGGACGAATAACGACGGGAAGACTGTTGTAAACGCTATTTGATCAGTTCAGTTAAATAAAGTCTCGTTGATGTCGAAATTCTTTGAATGAACTTCGAAGCATCGCAACGCGATGCGACCTTACCCGCGTATTCGGTCCACAGAGTATCTGTGCTATCTGCGCAGCATAGCGTCAAAATTCGTATTATCCTGAATAGATTACGTCCATTATTTGCGTGATGCGACATCGATCTCTGTTATTATATAAAGTAATCACTAAAAATAGCTAGAAATTGAACAATAGGAAAATGTTACACACGGTATAAAAATTTTTTTACGTTAAAACGGAAAGAAAAAAAATAGCGAATTAAAATATGATAAGTCTGACATTCCTGTAAATCTAATTTTGAGGAACCTGTAAATTATTAACACATAAAAAGAAAAAATAATAAAATATTTTTTATAATTATATTATTAATGTACAAGAAATATTACGATTGTATAGTTTCGGCATACTCCATTGCCTTGTTAATAAAATCAATAATTACCGATAATTTGACTTTCGCACGTAAAACATTATTCTAATGCTTATTATTTTAAGTTTTATTACAGATTTCTAAACCGCTAATATTTTATTTTGATAAAATTTACTTTCGAGAAAACATTCAAGCTTAATATACACGCCACAAGAATGAAAGTTTAATGCATATAAACATAAATTACAAGTTACATGATCACGTTATCAGAAAGTATAATGCGAGAAAGTATAATAGCTGGTCGCACGTTTCTGTCATTAAGAGGTAGATGAAGTTTCCGTGTTTGCACTTTGTTGTTGAAACTACCGATATTCGAATGTACCGAGGAAACCGTGTCAGTAGGTTGATCTTCGCGAGTAATTACACAACGAATAAATGAACGAACATTTGCGGAATTGAAATTCATGACTTTCGTTAAAAATAACAAAATACAATATTAGGCATAAAATTGCTGAAGAACAATATATTTTTTCAGGATAAAATGTCATAAAAATATTTTTTTGAAATACAATTCTATTTGGACTTGTCTTTCTTTGCTATAAGCACCCTTTAATTATTCTTTTTAACATAAGAATCAATTTCTGCAATAATCAAGAGAAATAGTTTTATATAAAAAATTTTTATATATAATCTACATTCTATAATTATTACATATGAAAAATTACGAATGTCTAAAAGACTTACACAAATTTTAATGATTAATCTATTATTACAAAAATTTTACATTTATTACCACTTTTATCATTAAAGAAATGTTAAGATAAATATGACAAATTACTCTTATATTCTTCATCGATATTTTCGTGATACTGCTATAAAATTTATATATATATTCCTTTGCTATTTAGTAAAACTGTTATTATAATCAGTAACTTATCAGATCCCATCTGAGGTAGACTTGCCGAAGAAAGTGACTTGACTTCTAAGGTGGGGAGAAAGTGACCTAGAGAGGTCTACGACATCGTCCTCGAATCTTTTCTTCTCAGTCTTCCGTGACGTATGATTGGGTGTGGAATATACGAGTGGTACCAAGAAGAAAATATCGTGTGAGAAGTTAAGGTATTTACATTTTCAACACATAAATTCTATGGTTGCTTTTGTAAAAAAATGTATAAAGAAGCTATAAAAAAATTCATTTGTTTTATTTAAAATATCTCGCTGATTTTTTACATAAAAATTTCAAAAATTGTAAAAATGTATGTTTTAATAATACATACTTTTTGCTAAAGAAGTAAAAAGATATAATTAGCTTATATAATTAAATTTTAATCTAAACGTTAATTTAAATCATAATATATAAATTAATATTAAGATATAATTATTCGTGTTTTATTGTTTTGCTTTAATTTCTTCCGATTTGCAATATTCATATATAATTTCTATATATATTTAATTAAAAGAAACGATATACTGGATATGACAGCAGTATAACAATAAGTCTATAATTTTTAACGTATATACATCATTGAAATTTCAAGGTTAAATGTTACCAGTCAATTCTGTAAATGAGGTTGATAAAAGAGAATTCTATGACATTCCAATTCTTTATCGTTTCCGACATTCATTATATACCAACTTCCTTAATTTCATATATTACACAATTACTATTACGTGCAACAAAATATACATACCGAAATATACATATACGACGTAAATGTTTCTAAAAAGAAAATATTTCTCTAAATATATATCATGAAATATTTACATGCATAAATTTATCTAAAATGTTATGCTAATAAAATATTATATTATTATTTTTGTAAATCAGTATCTTTAATAATAAGAATTAATTAGAATCAAATAATGAGATAAAATATAAAGGAACAATGCTTCTCTTTGTAAAAATTATTATAATTTTAGTTGTAAACGGAAGAATTTGTTTCTATAATATTTCAAATTACTTTGTTCTTTTACTTGTCTAATACAATAATAATAGTATTCAAATTTTGTTAAAAGCAAATACTCATATTCTTAAATATACATATTCTCTTTATCTAAAAATTACTTCTTTTTAACCTTACGTCGTTAAATACATCACATATGAGTGTACAATGAAATTTTCCAACATATTTTCTTGCATCCGGGTATTTCCTATTTCAACATGCTGCTGTAAACTTTCCAGGAGAAAGTCAGATACACAACATTGATTCAAGAGAAAAACGGAGCATCTTTATTTCGTTTACTTTATATTTCGTGGAAAGTAAACGCCGGCCTTTCAATTTCTGTATCCAAGATCTCATCTGCAGTATATTTCTTCATTTGTCTCAAAATCATGACGATGAGAAAGATAGCTGTGCAATTATATTCTCCAATTATACTTGTCACGTTAGTAGCAATAATCAATTTGGTATCTGGTACGTATTATGATTTACAAATACAACGTTTTAACAATTTATATTAAAAAATTAAATATAAGATTGAAGTTATCATTATATAATTATATCTACTTATAAATAAAAATAATTAACAAAAATGACAAAAGTACACAAAAAATGTTTACTGTTTTAATAATTAATTTTTTTCTGATGTCATCTACAATTATTATTAATCAAATTGTTATACTATTATATTATTATATATATTAAATTACAATATTCAATTATGAAAAATACAATAAGACATAAATTTTTAATCTGATTATGCGATTAAATCTTTTAATATATTCAATATAATTTTATTTGCTGTGTAATCATCCTTAGGGAATTTAACGACTGTTACGATAAATCATGGTCCATGGACAGAAATTCTGGAAAATTGGATTACTCTTCCAAGGCACCAGTTCAACAATTCTCGTGCCACACGAGAGATGAAGATTGATAATAAGAGTTTTACAGTATCTAAAATCATCGCATCAAATAAAAGAGACGTTTCTGAAACTGATCTTTACCTACTTAGTACGATTTATAAGATATTTAAAAAAATTCAAAAGAAAAGAAATTAATTTAATAATTTCAATTTTTAATATAATTTATAAATAATTGCAACAATTACATAATTAAAGAAAAAAATTTTATAATAAAAAAATTATTAAAAATGTAATAAAAAAATATTTTTTAATTAAAAGAATGAGATTTATGAATTTTTTAAATGAAAATTTACAGGTGCTATTGAAAAATTAGTGTACAGAGTAGACTATCTAGAAAAAAGAGTAAGAAGAGCAGAAGAATTATTGTACTACGTTATTGCTGGAAATAATAAAATGAAAGGTAAAATTTCTTCAATATAAAAAGATCGATTTAAAAAATCATTTCGATATAATATATGATATATAATATATGATGATAATCAAGACGTCGATTCGACGTCAATTTGATGATTTCGATGTCAATTCCATTGTCATTTCTCACTGAGGAGTTTAATACAGCTTTAATCTATATCGTTTATTGTGTCATCGCTTTTTTAGAACCTTGTCCTACTAATTACACGAGAATGGGCCAAAATTGCTATCACTTCAGTAATCGTGATTTTGACTGGAAATCATCGGGTAGCCTTTGCCGTGGTATGGGTGGACATTTGGTCGAATTCAACACGGTCGAGGAGAACCAAGATGTAATCGCGGGTATAATGTCAAACTCCAAATTTAAGGGCAATAATTTCTGGACAGGTGGCTTAAATCCAGGGCTTTTATGGATTTGGGCCAACAGTGCTAGACCGGTTCAACAAGATACTAAACAGACCGTCATTGGTGATGGCAGGTTGGTATCGCTCTTAAGTAGAATATTTTTACATAGATAAAATAGATTATCAATAGCGTACATATATTAAAATTTTTAATTAGCATGACAATTAATTCTCAACATTAAATATTCGAATTATAAATTATTTTAAATTGTAGGTGCTTGAAGTTAACTTTCAACGCATCGTCGAAACTTTATTCATACAGAGGTGAAGATTGCAGCTCAAGGCAAAGATATATTTGCGAATTGACGGTCGAAGACGAATCAGCAAACAGGATCGAAAGGACAGCACGATTATTAATTGATAAAAGTGATTAGGCGCATTTTAGCGGACGAAAATAACAAATCAAACACGACGAATTATATTTATTTATAAACATATCTTTTATAAGTATATCTTTTTAGTAATTTAATTAGAAAATTTTTTATTGCCAAGTATAATTGCTTTTTTAATAAAAAATATAATATATTTATAGGTTTTTCTTGATAATATAAGTGCTAAGTTTGCGTATATTTAAATAAATTGATATTTCAGTAAATTATATTATCATTTATAAATATATTCATCGTTATGAAAAATTATTAATGATATTTGATGTAATGTATTAAACCACAAATTGAAGGTTTATAATTTTATATAAATTTCAACTTATATATATCTTTATCTCATCATAGTACTTGCTAGTGTAATGTATCATTGTATGTAAAAATAAATTAAAATTAATTCATCTTATGTTTTGCAATTATCTCCATTCCTCATAAAAATTGAAATATTTAGATAAGAGTTAAACAAAATCTTCTAAACGATTGTAGAATTAATAACTGATAACAGGGATAAAAAGAGGTAAAAATTAACAGAATCATTTTTACGTTTTTTCTCTCTGTTCTATTTTAAGTGCAACTTTAGATTTTGTTAGATTTGACAAAAAATAGTCATTATTTTTTAATCTGTAAAAGACTGGAGGCCCCTTTAGGAACTCGACAGTGGCGTCATCTTTTTTGTCACTCAACCCCATGACATTGACAAAAAAGTTCTAGCCCTTAAAATAAAAAAATCGATCAAAAACATGCCGGTCCTCAGAAGGTTAAGAAATATTTTTTACATAATATGATAAACCTATGAATAGGTTTTGTTTAACTTACAAACTTCGCGGCGTGATGCGCCATCACCAGACTATGCTTGCCCTCGTTCACCAAGGACAGGATGAGGTCAGAACATGTCACTAGTGCGCCATTTTCAATGTATGATTTAGTCGTTATGTCATCGGGTTTTGTACTACGGCAGCAATCATCAATCACAGCTACGGGATAACCCAATCGCAAACCATCCAAAGACGTCTCCTTTACACATATATTATAGGCAATACCGCAGGTATATAAGAGCGTGGCTCCAACGGCCGATAAAATTTTTTCAAGTTCTGAGGAGCCTTCCGCAATTTTTTCAAATGCTGAATAAGATTCTTTGTCTGGATCCTGACCCTTATATACCTTGAGTATAAAAAGGGAAGAATATTCCGATTAATTAAGTTAGGTACACCAGATTGCTTAATATCAGATGTATATAATTTCAAAGATAATTTATAAATAGATAGATTTAAAGAACTGTAGGAATTCATGCCTTAATTCTTAAATAACAATTCGTAAATATAGAAGAAAGAAATAACTGCCAGAGGTTTACGTGATAAGGACATCTATACAATTGCTTCATATGTGATATCAGTTACTACGCAGTTCTAAAGAATTAGACTAATTAGAGAATCTTTAGTGAAATAAATAAATAAATACATATATATGACACAGCTCTCTATCCCTTTTATATAAAATTGAACTATTACCCGTTCGGAAGAAGGCAATATTAGCAGATCTTTATGCAATTCAGCGCCCCAGGTGTTCTTAACACAATGTTTTGGCCAAAGTACTTGCTTTAAATGAGGTTGCAAGAAAACAACGGTATCGAAGGGTTTCGCCGTTTCCTTAGTGATCTATTTCACATTGAAGGATTATCTTATATTTATTAATTATTTAGGATTGTAGAACTACAGGCTAAATCTACCTCGGATAAGATTTATTATTTTAATTCATAAAAAAAAAACATCAAAAATTCAAATGTGTTACCGACATAAAAATAAAAAAAGTTATCTAAAAGGACATGTTAAAAAATGTTTTAGACATTTCTATTTTATATTATATACATATATAGATAGCTAAAACTAGTTTTGTATAAATTTATGATATGTAGAAAAATAGCAATGGCTAATATGAAAAAGAATAAGATTAAAACGTTAATATTAAATTTATTTTTTCATTTATTTATTTGAATTATTTTATTAAACTATTTTATTTTCTTGAATTATTTTATGGAACTATTTTATTATCAGGCAGGCATGTTTAAATACCTCAGATTTCGGGTGAAGTTCGCGCATCGCCAAATTGTCAAAGAAGCTGATGTGATTCTCGGGATGCCAATCCTGTGTATATATCACTTTGTCCCAGTGACCCTCTCTCAAAAGTCGATTTATCGGTTCCACCACTTCCAACCCCTCTTGCCCAAAGCCGCATTTTCGAAGTGCTAGCGTGCCATCAATGAAATCGTTCTGTACATCGACGACTAGCAAAACATTGACAGGATTCACAATCGTATGTATCCATTTACAACACCTACAACAAAAATTTGTTTATTGTAAAAAACAAATCCAAACTTTATCTCTAAGCAATTTGCTTTTAACCAATTATTTGTACAAATAAAAATCCGAACTAAATAAAAATTCTCTCTGCCTTTTTTTCAATTTAATTCAATAAATAATTTAGAAAATCATTTTACATTAATTTATACATATATATACACATATATAGTTGTTGACTTGACTATAATTAGGAATAAAGAAATATATAAAAAGAGAGAGAAACACGAAAGCTCGTCATAGGCTTGGCAACAAATAAATATATGACCAATAGTTAAAGAAAAGAGCATATACAAAGACATTAGCATTAAAATTAATTATTCATTGAAATGAATTATTCATTAAAAAAAAAACAACGAAAAATAACTATAATTCCTTATTATCGGGCAAGAATGTGTTAAGAGAGATGGAAAGGTTTGGACAATTGAAAATTATACAAAATTTGTATCGTTTATAAACAACTGAATAAACATGCATAAAGTTTCTTTTTCAAAATTCATTTGCGAAATAATAAGACGTTTATTATCTGACTCTTTATTATGATAACTTCATTTTGATGATAGCAGTGTCGCTGCGCGTAGCTTAGCGCCGAGACACTATCAGGGTTTCCAGATCTGTTTTTAATTTACTGAAACATAAATTTTCTTTTTAGCATGTTTCGAATGGTTTCTTAACAAATAAAATCAGCCATGAAAGTCCACAACATATGAATAATTGAGGACAATATTGATATTTAAATAAAACAAGTAACCAAACTCTCGAGAATGTCAAAATAAAGAACAAATAAGGGCTAATGAGAGTTTTTCACGCGGTTGTTAGTTCGAAAATAAGAATCGTTTATTGTCGAAATATAGTATAAATTCGAGTACCTGTTCCTACGAGGCTTGGTTCCAACTACCTAAAAATGAAGATCCTTACAATGCGTCGCATGCTCATTTTACTGGCTGTGTTTGTATGTGTTTTAGAAACATTAAATAAAGTTTTTTGATTGCAATACTGATGTACTTTGCGTTTTATTATCGATTTCTCGGAGCATCTCATATTAGGAGCACAATTTTTTTACTTTGCGATTTGCTCACTTTTTACATTCCTTTAATTTAAAAAAAATATAATTTGAACTAAATTTTACGTAACATTATCTTAAAGCTTATTAAATTCCCTTCAAAATGACCTATAATTTTTTTTAATTCTGCCCATAGACTTCTAGCATTTACCTAAAATGAATCGGTATCTCATAATAGGGGCCTTTCCTCTATGTATGCTATTTTACATATATTCGATAAATTTATTCTTTCATCTCTTTCTTTTTCTGGAATAAAAATATAACGTTCGAGAATAATCAAACTTGTATATCTAAATAAAAATTCAAGTAGAATCATAATAATGTTAATATGATATTAAAGGTCTTCCTTATTCAGAGGCGTAAAAATGTAGTTTCTAGAAATGGTTTATATATATGTATAAATTATATACCCGATCAAGATAAAATTTTTTTATCAATTTTAGAAGCAAAATAGTCTCCCACTCCTCCAATCCCCTCTTTCCGCGTTAAAAATAACATAAAAATCGCAGGAAATTCCTCGCTACAATCCTGCGAAAATTAAAATATTCTAATCGTTCGTTTTGATCAGTATTCTACCATGATACATAATTACTAAACCAACATTTGGATTAAAATATTGAAATTTAACAAAATGGAAGCTAAATGAAAATTATATTTCGATTTCCAGTATTTTTTCAAGCACTATCTTAATAAAAAAAGGATTAAATAATTGATAAATATAAACAAATTGTGGTCTAGGAAATGCAAAAAAGTGTCAGTGTAATAATTGTGCGAAGTTTCAAATCAATCAAGCCGGTTTTTCGAGAAAGTTTTCCATGATTTTGTAAACATGGTTTTGAGAAAAACGGTTTTAAAGTTTGAAATTAATTTTCTAATTCAAATGATTGTAACAAGTATTATGCATGTAATAGCCAACTATAATATAGCCGAAGCTTACTTTTCATTTCGGTTCTCTCTACTTATTCTAATTAAGAATCCTGACAATAAAATGTCTCTTGAAAAGAGCACAATGCATTTGGCATTTCAATACCTATTCTATTCGTTCCGCAACGTCTCACAAAATGTCTATTATCGCAAAAAAATATTTTTTTTTTTCAAAATCGCTTTAAGGATTAATTTTACACACGTATAAGATTTAAAAGATTCAATCATTTAAAAATCGATTTTTCTCAATCCCAATGAAAAAAATCTTTTAAAATAAATCGTAATTAATCGAAAAACTTTTAATAATCATTTTGGAGTCATTTTCATGTCATCATGACTTGATATTTTGTTCTGGGTTCAGAGTTCAGATTCCCACCTAAGTGTCATCAGATATCATTATCCTTGTTATTTACCAAATGTTGAACAAGGATAACATGACACATGGAGAGCATTCAGGTAGGAATCCGAATACCTCTTTCTTTATGAATACATTAAAGTAAACATATATATAATAGTAAAACGTAGTTTCAACTTTATATATATATATATATATATATATATATATATATACTAAGGCTTTTTTTTATAAA
>NW_017295784.1:2950995-2960599 GCF_001594075.2 Trachymyrmex cornetzi
AATATGGCTTAACAAATTAATTACTTTATTTATGTGATAAAAATTAGTATTACCATAATAAAAGTTAAGTCGGAATCACACATGTTGTGAGATTCCATCGAAAATACAAGACATAGTAAAGTGTAATTTAAAATTGTGTATTAAAACTTAATATAAAATTTTCTCCGTGTAATAAACTAATTGGATCCATAAATAAAATATAAGAAAAATAGTAAATATATTGCATGGACTTTGTATCCAAATTATTTTCCTAAAATAGCAAGAGAAAATGTCAAACATTACTAACTAGAATTAAATAATCTAATGTAAAATTCAATATCTCATTAAATAAGTAAAATACAAATGGTAACGAAAAAGTATCAAGAAATTCAATTATTTTAAATCAGATATTTCCATCTGTACATTATTAAGATTAGAAGGAGAAAGTAAACTTATTTTTTTACTCGTTTATTTTTTGCTCCCTTTTGGCCTTCTTTTATCTTTTAATCTTATTTCTTAGCTAAAAATTATATGTACAATATAAACTATTTCCTTCCTTCTTTTAACCACATGAAACTCAATCAATTTTTAAAAAGACTAGAAGAGTTTGCGCACACATTACCTGTGCAGTTCTTGGTCGTTCAGCACACCGTCCGCGTTTGCGTCAAATAGCTCAAAGACCTCTCGTACCCTCCACTCATCCTGCTTGACTTCATTTACGCCAAACAGTCGGACGCAGAGCATTCGGAATTTCTCGTAGTTGAACGTTTCTTTAGCATCAGTGTCAAATCTGGACAATACTTTTATCGAAAACGACCAAGCATCGTCATTCTCTGGAAGCGCCATGTCTATGTAAACTACGTCGCCTTGCGTGTCACGGTTACGTTATTCAAGTCGACACAACGGTCGCATGACTGCCGCTCCGACGCCGATGTCGGATATATAGATTATTCTTTGTTCGATACTCAAGAGCATGTTCAGATTCCCACCCAGGTGCTGCCCAGGATTTTTTTTTTCTTGAAAAGAAACGTATACGAAAAGCTAGAAAAATACTGTAGTATAGTATACTATGGTAACGTATACTGTACGTAACGTGTACTATACGTTTCTTTTCAAGAATAGGGGCCCTGGTGTCCAATTGGCCAATCATAAAATAATCTACATTAGCATTATACATGGACCACCAATGTCCTCGCAGGTAGCCAGGTCACAAGTCGGGTAGAAACGCGTATACTAACACATCGATCAATACAGCTGTGGTATGTCGTTGACGCAACACACGTAGGCTACGAAAGGAAAAGCATTTTTTTCAATATTTTTAGACTCTTATTTAGGACTTGTTTTTAGGACTCTAATATAGGATGCGATCCACACTTCACGCTATAAATACTTTGTATAAATGTTTTATAATATTAAATTTTATCAGTTTAATATGTTGATATTGATTTTATATCGCACTCTAATAGTTTAATGATAAAATAGATTTTCCCAATATCGGCGAAAAAAAAAATTTGTCTATACGTATTTAAAATAAACAAATAATATTTTAAATAAAATTGTGTCGTGAGTTTTAAAGTATAATCTGTAGTGTTATTATAATCGCTAATAATTTTGAATTTAAAATTTATTATTTTGCAAATTTTAATTGCGCTTACCTGCGCAGATCTATTATATACCATCTTCTCAAAGTATATAGGATTAAATCGATACAATCGACGTTTATAATATCAACATTTAAATTAAACTATCGACATATAACATCAATAAAAGTGGCTTTGCTGAGTTATAATTTATAATATTATAACTAACACAAATGCGTATATGAAGAATTTGATATTTTTAATAGAGTATTGTTTTTTAAAAGCATTTAATACTATTATAATTTAAGCTCTTCTCTTAAACAATTCATACATATTTTTCAATGCGACAATATGGTATAGATAAAAAAATGTTTCCTTCACAATGTAATTAACTTTAATCTTTTTCCGTTTAAAAATTATCTTTCAAATTATACGCGTCTAGATTATTGAACTGAATCTTGAGCTGAATTTCCAACCGAGCTTCTTCAAAAAAGCTAAACTTTTTAGAGGTTCAATTCAATAATGTGAACGCATACTCAACTCTCACGATAAAATTCAACTCAAGATTCCGCTCGATAATTTGGGCACACCTTTATATATAATGACTGTCCTACCTACATCCGGTTACGACAATGTACAATATATGCACATACGTATGACCAGTGGTCAGTGATGGGTAAAATACTTTTAAAATGTATCTAAATATAAATACAAATACATAGCCAAAATGCATCTATATATATAGATAATAGATACATGTGCGAAACTAATGTATATTTATACATTGCTGAAATAATATTAAAAAATATATTAAATAAGTTATTTATTGATCACTTTTGGTTTTATTGTTTTGAAGACAACTAAATCATAATATAATAACAATAAAGTAACTAAAAATTCTCGTATACATCACGTATACTGTTTTTTGCAAACAAAAACTGGAATTTAGGCACAATAATACTTAATCCTTACATTATTACTTCAATTCTAACACGATACGAAAACTCGGTAAACGAAAATGAAATTGCAAAAATTTGCAATGACATCCTAAAATTATTTACGATGAGTGAATGAGTGTTTACCAGGCATTATTCGTTATTAGTTTTACAAACCAAACTTATATTTGTAGTCTTAATCAGAAGTGACGTTATCGCACACGTGATGAAATCGTACTTTTGCTGAGGAAATGTATCTGAAAATCAGTTCAGACAGTATTTTTGTATCTAGCTATAAATACAAATACTCGAATTTAAATGTATTTCAGATACAAGTTAGATACACAAAATGTATCTCTATACATATATTATAGATACATGTATAAAGATACTATACTCAACACTGCGTACGACTTATATAATTATCTAATTCGTTGATTTCAAATTTTACATTGTTTAAATATAAATTATTTTAATTATAAAGATCCTTTCAATATATATTTGAGATTCATTATAAATTGATTATTTACAATGATAACATATAATTTTTTTATGTATGAGACATTCTATTTAATACTAAAAATATATACAAATAGTCATAATTATCTTCGTAATTTTATCTCTATTTTAAACCACGCTTGATTAATAACCAATGTTTTTGATTACAACTCATGCTTAGTATTTTTATATAATAGAAAATTCGCAACTTTATGATGTCGTAATCTTATTGTCATTAATTATTATGCAGAATTTACAGAATCTTATTTTTATTTATTGAAAGTAATTTTGTTAAATAAAAAATTATTTTTTCATAATAAATTGCTTTGTTGCAAGAGAAGAATGTTAAGAAACTCTTTTCTTAGCTATGACCAGGGATGGGAAAGTTACTTTGTAAAAGTAATTAATTACAGTTACAGTTTTTCTCTTTCAAAAAGTAATTAATTACCTTTACAAATTATTGACTCTGAAAAGTAATTCGTTACAGTTACAGTTACTGAAAAAGTAACTTTAAGTTACTTTTAAGTTACTTTTTTCATCGGAATTTTTACTAATAGTATCGATACCATTAGGGCTGTATTAGAAACGTTATCCAACTGCCTTCACTTTATGTATCGTTCTACCCTTGTTTTTCACCTAATATTAAACAAGGATGATACACGGGGTCATCAGAGTAATGCAGCCTAGGACAATTAAAAAAAAAGACTGGCTTACATTTACATGTTATACAATTTTCAAAAAGATAAAAAAATTGTATGGCAAAAACGTTTTTCGTTAAAGTAATATAAACACATATGAATATGAATATGAAATAGCACACATATACAATGTTTTTTGTAAAAATATTCTTTTTATATTCGGCTAAAAGTTGCAAATAAATTCCAGCACTAATCCAAAATGGTATACAACCGTTCACGGAGCGCTCTTGCATTTGATTAGCGGATTAGATCCCAAAATGTAGACCAAACATGTACAATAGTTCATTGAATGCTTTAATTAAATTTCTTTCTTTTGATTAATCAAATGTTTCGAAGTATTTGTTGCGCCAAGTGGACACTACCGCCCACTGACAGATAAGTTTAAAATATATAAAATAACTATGAAAGTAACTATTAAATTAGTTACTAGGTACTTAAAAAATGTAACTAGGTTAAGTTATAGTTACAGATGGAAAGAAAGTAACGAAGTTAAGTTACAGTTATTGAAAAAAAGTAACTCTAATTGTAACTCATTACAAATAACGAGTTACTTCCTATCCCTGATGGCTATGACTTTGTATTTCTCTGAAGAATAATTAATATTGAATATAATATATTATAGGACCGTTTATGTGTGATAACACAAACTATAGAAATCAAAGCCTTAAACGATCTAGCTGGATCTTAAACGCTTATATGATTCTTGTGTGAATTTATATACTACGTATGTAGTCCTCAGAAACGCGTGCCGAAATGATTTTTCGGTCTTGAAAACGCTAACTCTACTAAACTACCGCAATAATATCACGAGCTAAATTGACTAGCAATTTAATAAATTTGTGATGCTTATTCGCATCTTCGAAACGATCTTAATAATGTTGAATAACATGTTAAAACCTGTAAATAATTAATTCTTATTGCGAACAATATTACCTCGGCCGGGAGTTGAACCCGGATCTCTCGCATTCCGTGCGAGCGTCCTAAGCCTTTAGACTACCGAGGCACGGAATGCGAGAGATCCGGGTTCAACTCCCGGTCGAGGTAATATTGTTCGCAATAAGAATTAATTATTTACAGGTTTTAACATGTTATTCAACATTATTAAGATCGTTTCGAAGATGCGAATAAGCATCACGAATTTATTAAATTGCTAGTCAATTTAGCTCGTGATATTATTGCGGTAGTTTAGTAGTTAGCGTTTGCAAGACCGAAAAATCATTTCGGCACGCGTTTCTGAGGACTACATACGTAGTATATAAATTCACACAAGAATCATATAAGCGTTTAAGATCCAGCTAAAGCGTTTAAGGCTTTGATTTCTATAATTTGAATTAATACTGATATTTTTACTCATCAAGTGTAATCTTATAACTTATAAGATACTTACTATCAATACCATTAAATTAATTAAAAATTTAATATAATACGATATTACATTTAGCATTTGGCATCAAATTATCTCAAGATTGAATTAGTAATCGGCACGTGTGGTTCAAGTAACAGAAAAGAAGAAATAGAAACGTATAAAATTTATAAGAAGTTATTATGAAGCCTAAAATCATACTAATTTTTTAATAAGACATGTTTTGCTATAAATTAAATATCTTTGATATTTAAATTTAGAATCACACGTATATGTATATGCTCCGTAGAACATACATATGTTACAGATTTAAATTTATATGTTAAATAACATTGCATTTATAAATAATAAATTATTTATTTCAATTGCTTTCTTTATAATTGCATTATCTTTACTATTATGGTTAATTATCATTGTTAATTATTGTAAATCCTCGTAATTCAGTCATTTTTAGAAATTTATAAATTATTAAAAAATTATTATTTATAAGTGTATCTCTTTTCGTGTTTCAGATATCTATATACATTTATACATAATATGTCGCATATAAGATATAACTAAGATATAACGCATTTGCGTGACTGAATGAATATTGTTATGCAAGACAAACAAGTATGTACATGTTATATGCAACAAAAAAAATACTAAGTAGTGCATGTACCAATACGGATGATGCAGATGAATATGGTCTATTAATCATGTTTTTATGCATCAGTAAATTAATCATCCATATAACCAACGTATTACTCTATGTAATACGAGTTCAATTTTTAAGTCATAAAATTGATCGGAAAAAAATTGAAAATACAAAATCTAAGTATTGAATAAATAATTGTTTAGAGACAGATAATTTAAAATAAGAAATTTGCTCAAACCATAAAATTGTGAGTTACAAAAATCTATTAACATTAACTTGTTACAATAAATGGAAGGTACAAGAAAATAAATTATATACAATGTTTTGCGTGAGATATGTATTAAAACACATATTAGGTTCTTGAACAAAATGAAGAATTAAAAAAAAAATAATTGCTCTAAAACAACACAAAAGTGAATTGTCAACAAATTTTTAGAACTGGAGTCTCTTATATACACTTATAAGAATAGAATGGCAGTGATTATAGTATATATATATATTTGTTCGTAAACGCGAAACTGCTCATAAAAGTGCTAAAGTGTTTTGATAAATATCCATATTTCTTCTAAACTTCTAAACTTTCTCTCTCTCTTTATCAAATATTTAGTATCTAAAACATATTTGGTAATCACTTTACTGCAACGAAAATTAACTTCAATAAATAATTAAGATATGTAAAATATACACATACATACTTTACACACCATAATATTTTAAATACGAGAAAATAACTATTGATTTGCTATTTAAAAAGATCTCAAAAAATAGAGAAAGTATGAGATACATAAATAAATTTCTTATCTACGATCAGTTTACGCAATGAATGATCAAATAACTTAAGTAATCAAATTTATATTATATATATATAAGCTTATTTTATATACTACCTATATCAAAATCTTATGTATTAAAATTACGTTTAACATTAATAGCCATTGTTTAATAGCGCGTGACATGGTAACGGTTAAAATATCATTTGAGCTATCTGGAAGCTTGTCCTTCCAGGTTTGTTCTTGGATTATACCTTTTGCTATTTCGAGACATTTATATCACGACATAACTTGTCCCTCTCTTCGGTAATATCAATAGCGATTTTATTGATAACAGGATGTCTAATCTTGCCGTTAATCGCGACAAAGAATTCGTTCAATTCTCCCGGAATGTTGTCCCTTTTTTCGTATTCGTATGCTTGCATCAGCAAATCTAGTCTATCTAAGTCTTTAACATACTGTGCTTCAGGAGATTCCTGCTTTTCATATTCCTAAATATTTTTTAAAACAAAATAATGAATATTAATAAACATTAATATTGAAAAATCAGAATTACATGAGAATATTCTTACACGAAATATTTGTAATATCTCAGGTCCCTTATCACCTAGCAGCTTGCAAATGTCTTCCATAGCTTCATCTTCCATTCTATGTTTTACATCTGGTGGTATGCCACAATAAGGTGTTATGTCTCCCACAATACATTCAGCTAGGTCATGAATTAATGTCATCTGCATTATTCTGCGAATCAGAAAATATGTATAGGTACATAAATTACCAATATCAATGATATATATCAATATCATATAAATAAATTATTCAATTTTATAAAAACAATAATATAAAATTTCAAGTTACAAAATACTATAATAAAAGTCTTACTTGATTTTGTCTAATTTTTCTTTTCCATCCACTAGGAACGATAACATTGCCATACGGTACATGTGTCCAGCAATTGTTTCAGGATCAGATATATTCCGTTTTACCCATCCCATCCTTTTCATATGCTGGAAAATATTATACGATCGAAAACATACTTAAATAAAATTCTTAAATCTATGTTATACATAAATTTGTTATATACATATACATCTATTTTTTTTAATTTCAAGGAAATTTCTTAACATAAAAAATAATATAAAGGAAAGCATATTGATTAGAAAATATTACACATTATATAATATATAACATTATCATAATTCTTTTGTTTGTGATAAAACTAATATAGAAGATAATACAGATTTCTTTTTCAATATTATTTTTTTTTTAATTTTTATGCATTCTTTTATGACTTTATTATTTTTTAAAGTCTTTAAAAATACTATCATTTTGAGGTTTAAAAGAAATTTTTTTATCTTACTTTTTTGGCATTGTAAATATGCTATTTTGAAATTCAAAAATTAAAACGGAACCTCATATCTAGATAAATAAAATGTAAAGAGCCATAAATGATCGAACAAAGGCATTGCTGCAGAATTCAAGACGATGATTCAGCAACATATCTAATCTAACAATTCTGTCCATTTAATTGCATGATATTTATCAAGATGCAGTTTTAAACAAAGGAAATTATACCATAGTTGATTCATATTATCAAAACACTCGTAAATCAGCACAATATCAAGCAAATAAATAAAGAAATTAAAAAATATAATATCCTATTAATGCTAATACTAATGAATTTCCTGTTTTCTTTTTGATTTTTGACTTTACGTTGTGCATTTCTAATTCTAATTCTCAATTAAGCTTATATGCTCAGAAAAATGTTTGGTTTAAAAGACTTCCAATGACTTCTAGACACATTTTCGTCATTAAAATAAAAGATATAAAAATATCTTTAATACACTAATTTCCAACGTACAAAGAACAATATCTATTATACAAAACAATGAGTATAAATTGCTTATTATCTTTAGTTTATTCAAAGGTCAAATATATACAGTTTCATATATCTGTAAAGTTAAAAACATAAGAAATTTCTATCTTATATTAAATATCAACATGTTTCTTTATTTATCTTTTTTTTTTATTTAGTTATTTCTATATCCCTGTGTTAAGATTCGGATCGACTGTTAACATATCAAAATAAAAATACGAAGTAATATTTCAAACATAATCAATTCCTGACAATCAAAATTTGTCAGAAAAAAAGTTATACTTTTCTGATTGCAATTTCGGCCAGTATTCATAGTTGATTCTTATATCTGAGACTAAGCCAATAGGAGAGCTGTATTAACATCTTCATACATTACTCGAGACAGTCTTAAAATAAGAATAGACTATTGAATATTCTAGACAGCTGTATTATTAGTATCTTAAGACGTTATTCAAGATGGTTTTAAAGTAAGAATGAATTATGAATACAGCTCTTCAAATCTTCATCCAGAACACTTTTAATCATGATTCCTTATAAACCAATGTTGACATATAATTATGTTAAAAAAAAGTGATCTCGTTGATCATAGGTCGACACAGGCAAATGTTAGCAGCAATAAGAGACGTCTTTTTACATAAGTAGCCGTCTTTTCCTCTTTTTTTTTTTTTTAATTTAATACCATTCTTTTTTCCTTTTTCCCTCTCTTTTATACAATATTCTATTTAAGAAAAAAATTTCAGAAATAACTGTTCTTGTCCATGCTATTTTGCATAGTATTCTTTTGTCTAGTAATTCGAGGTCACTTGGGAAATATATAAATGTATGTCATGATTTGACAGCTGCGAGCACATCATCTTGAAGCTTACCTTCAGCCGACCGACCAACTCCATAAACTCCTGTAGTCTCTTTGTGTCTTGCATCGCGATCGGTTAAAATTCTCGTAAATATTCTGTCACCGTCAATCGTATCGAGTTACTCTTGGTTGCACCTAGCTGCCACCACACCTACGCTACCTCCACGGAGCGAATATTCCCGAACTAACAAAAAAATTAAGCGGGAACTGGGAAGCAAGGAAGTGACCTGAACAGTCATCACGACAGCCAACCACGATATGATTATTTCCCTAGTTCCCCTCAGTACTAGAGTCCTATGTATGGCCTCGTTTACATCCAGGTTTCGATCCGAGTCGGAATGTAAGAACCAACCAACTGCAGTCGAGTATTCCCCTGTTACAGTCGAATGATAAAGGAATGCTCGACTGCAATTGG
>NW_017295784.1:2960768-2964355 GCF_001594075.2 Trachymyrmex cornetzi
AAGCCGAAGTTATAACATCGATGTTATGAAACTGGCCAATCATAACTATTCCTCTAAGGCATGGAATGACTGTGATTGGCCAGTTTCATAACATAGATGTTATAACTCCGGCGTAAGGCGTCATCTACAATACACGGAGTAAAAAGTAAGAGTAAGAAATTGACCAATCACAGTCGATTATTCTTCTCACATTCGACTGTGATTGGTCAATTTCTTAGGGTGGAGTCCCATGAAGCGTGTTTGCCGCGTATCGCGTAACCGCGTAACCAATCAATAATCAGTAAAACGCGAAACCACAACAGCGGATCGCTTCTGATTGGTTACGCGGTTACGCGATACGCGGTAAATACACCTCATGGGACTCCAGCCTTACTCTTACTTCTTACTCCGTGTATTGTAGACGGGCCTTTAAAGCGTGCCGTGTAAACGTAGTAATATACTACAGTAATATACTAGTAATATACTAAACACTAGTAATATACTATATACTAAAGTAATATACTAAACACTAGTAATATACATAACACTAGTAATATACTAAACGTAGTAATATACTACGTTTACACGGTAATAATATACTATGAGAGAAGAGACCAATCCCACTACCACCTCATACCTCAACAGACCAATTGCTAGATTCACTTAGAGTCGTAGGCCGGTATTCATAGTCGATTCTTATTTCAAGATCGTCTTAAGGCCCGTCTACAATACACGGAGTAAGAAGTAAGAGTAAGAAATTGACCAATCACAGTTGAATGTGAGAAGAATAATCGACTGTGATTGGTCAATTTCTTACTCTTACTTTTTACTCCGTGTATTGTAGACGGGCCTTTAAGACCGTACTTAAGACGGTCTTGGATATAAGATCTGACTATGAATACCGGCCGTAGATTATCAGAGAGGCGCAACCGGTGTTATGCATTCTGATTCGCTGTTGCAATCTGACCAATTGCGTGACTTGGCAGCCATTTATAGTACTAGTGATATATTTGTATTTCATTTTATCCTATACATTCTATCTCACATTATCCTACACGTCTTATCTTGTTTGACATAGTTTAAAGGCAGTTTCATAGCATGTCGGCCATGTTTAGTACTCTCCTTAGCACCTTTGTCATACTGACTTAAGCCGGTTGCGCCTCTCTGATAAATCTAGGACTCTACGCCAGCGATGAGCGACAGCGAAGTGAGCGAAGCTTCGCTGCATGAAATAGCGCCTTTATAGTCGTGTTTTTGCGTTTGCTGTAACGCTTTTGAAGTACAGAGGAAAACACAGCTATTTTTAACGAAAATTACGTTTTACAAGAATGTTCAAGATTGAGAAAAGCGTACACGACGTTATTATTTAGTCATAATGTCGATCGGAGTGCCTATTAAAGTGCTCCACGAAGCTGAGGGGCACATCATAACCTGCGAGACGAATACCGGCGAAGTGTATCGCGGCAAATTGATTGAGGGCGAGGATAATATGAACTGTCAAATGCAGAATATTACAGTAACATATCGGGATGGCCAAGGGGGACAGCTGGAGAATGTATACATTCGCGGCTCGAAAATTAGATTTCTCATATTACCGGATATGTTGAAGAACGCACCCATGTTCAAACGACCTGGTGGCAAAGGATCGGGCACAGCCGGTAGAGGAAAATCGGCAATATTACGAGCTCAAGGTTTGTATATTCCTGCAAACATTGTTCAAATTAACCCTCGAACATCACACTTATTTTTGGTACCTTTGGACGCTACACGTGGGTCATTCGTGTCCGATTCAATTTTAAGTCTCTTATGGCTTCTGCACATTGGACGCGAAAACGCTTGCCGCGCGGCCTCAATCATCGAAAAATTCTGTAAAAATTCACATATTCATTAAGGTCTCTACTAAATTATTTTGCTATGTAAACATTGGAAAACATGTTTAGAAAATTTATGAAAATTACTTTCTGCATCAGAAAAAGAAAATAATTTAGTTTTGATATAAAAATTGTAACTTTGATTTTTTAAGAAAAAAAACAGTTTTTTATTTTATTAAAGTACAAAATGATTATATTTAATGCATGGACACGAAAGACCTATGTGTGATGTTCGAGGGTTAATAAACGAAGTTAATATGACCCTATGTGACTAATAATATCAATAATATTAAATCAACAATACTGATAGTATTCATCACTTTTATCAATATTTTCAGTATTTTTACAATCTTACATGATCATTATTATTGACAATATATTTCTCTTCAGTTTTATGTACATTATCTATTGCATTCTGACATAATGTGACATGGATCTTAAAGCAATATACTGATGCTCGAGAATCGAAATTCGGATCACCTTCAGTATTCTATGTCAATCCATCAATATTATTTACATAATCAATATTTTCATTATTTGTTAATGTTGGCAGTTTTATTAACCGTGCAGAGTCACCATCGTATTATATTCTGAAAAACATGGATATTTGTAAAAAAAAAAGAAGACTAATGTTTGTTTCCACTAATGCAGATTAATTTTAATCAGTTCGAGTTTCTCTCCATCTTTTTATAATTTTGAAAACTAGAAGAAAATGAAGAGTAAATTGAATTGAGATTATAGTTACTTTATATTAGTAGAAACTTGTGTCGTATTCTAATATACGCTGCTAATATTGAAAATCTGTAGTATACTTGAAATCCATTTTACAATTCTGTCAAGACTGTTTTAAAGATTGAGATTGAATTAATCAATCAAAAGAAAGAGAACTCAATTTTTAGTCTGATTAACATAATATTCATTAATTCTTCCAACTACAGCTACTTACAACTATACTTACACAATTGTAGAATGGATTTAACGTGGATTATAGATTTTTAGTACTGACAATATATTAGAACAAAATTCTATCAGAACATTTCTTGTTAAGTTTAAATCCTCTTTAAGATAAGATTTGTATACATTACACTTATACACAAATGACAATTTTGCGTAATAAAATGTTTCCAGCTCGTGGCAGAGGAAGAGGACAAAATCAAAGAGGCAAAGGTACTGGTTCGGCACCTTGGCTGAATCAACAGAATCAACCAGGTGGATCTCAACCTGGAAGAGGCAGGGGATAAATCTTGTGATAATAAACTTTATTTTGATTGTAAATACAAGTGTAAATACAAGTATATTTCTGCATTCAAAATTGTAATCTATATTTTCAAAGTGTGTGTGAGATTAATAATAAATCTAGTATTGTATTACGTGTTTATAATTAAGAAGTTTTTCCTTTGAGGCTAAATTAGAACTAGATAATCCTAATTCATTATCCGCCTTAAAATGACTAAAAAGATAGATCTTTAGATTTATGACTGAATTTAATTTATTCAAATATACATAGATATGGAAATATTCCACTGAGAGTATTGCAATATTCTAAATAAATAATACCTAAATATTCGATTTATACCTATAAAAATTCTAAATTTTGTGGTGACAGTTCGAAAGATTAAAATGGGTATTGGTCACATAAAATGTGGGAAATTAATTTTTATTATAGAAAAAGATAAACGTATACAAAAATCTAGGGAAATGCTACAGTATACGTTACGTATACCATAGTATTTCCCT
>NW_017295784.1:2964839-2968077 GCF_001594075.2 Trachymyrmex cornetzi
TCTAATTATTTTATTGTATTTTTTGCTAATTATTATATTGCATTATGATTATACAAAATATAATAAAATAATTATACGCGAAATATGATAAAATAATTAGTAATCATATTGCATAATTTGTTTAATATTATCTTTTATTGTAATCCTTTTTACATTCAATAATACAATAATAATCGTTTACAATACAATGTACAATTATAAATGCTGTTCAAAATATAGTAAAAATTATATTATAGGAGCATAATTAATAAAATTTAGTAATGCGGGATTATACGAAAACGTCGAAAATACATACGATAACATAAATTTTTCTAAACCAATATTTAATGAAATATTGAGAAAAACTGAATGAAATATTAAGAACAATTAGATCGTATTTACTATTAATTATTAACTTGCGAGTATATAAAACTTAATGATATTTAACGTCATTAATATATTTATAACAGAACTTTCATCGCGTTCAAGATAACTATCTCAATAATTTCATCATATCAAAGTCCCCCCGCCTATGGTACGCTGGTTAGTATCCGATACAAAGAAGAATAATCTTCATATTGGAGAATGAATCCAGATAACATGCATGTTGCATAAGATATCTAAAAGACGTCTTTTAGACATAAGACATCTAAAAGATAACTTTTAGATATCTCATGCAACATAAATGTTATCTGGGAACTTACTGTATTCTGATTCTACGTCAAATTCACAAGATTCATTTACAAAGAAAAGTTAAACAATCCGTCAAATACCAGACCTTGTTACAGAAGCGTATGTGAATCCCGAATCTTTCAGAATACTTACGATATAATAATAATTTTGGTAGTGTGTCAATTACAATTACCATTTTTATCGCATCTGTAATATAATATGAAAATTCGCGAGAAAATATGTTCTGCCATACATCATTAAAAATCATCTCTCATTAAAAATAAACGGACAAAACGACTTCCTTATGGAATAGTGGTTACGAAGGAATATATTTAATAATAATAAAATACATGCGTTATTGTAATTTTTTTTATATATGGGTACAAAGGTTTCTCGGGTACCAACTGTTCGAAATAAGGCGAACCTGATAATAACGGGATTTTAAAGAGCATTTATATTGAAAAATTTATTTTATGAAATTTAACAATTCCTTATTTTTCTGTATTTTTTCAAAAATTTTAATTATTAATATCCCGCTAATATAAGGGTACCCAATCAACTTATTTCGAATTTTTTGTACCCACATATTTTTAATTAAATTCACGTAATCACGATAACATTGTTAAAAGAATATAAAGTATTTTGGTAAAAATTATGAAAATCGACAAAAATCAATGTTCGTTAATATAATCTCATAATATCGGCATGTATTTTATCATAGAAAAATATATATACATATAAATTAATAATTAATAATATTCTGGAACAGCGGGATGTCCAATACCTAAAAATGATTTTAAGATAACAGTTAGAAAATTAAATATACACATTCGTAACCATACTTTTATTAGAGCAATCATTGAAAATTGAGCAAACTATTTGTATAAAATTTAAATTTATTTATTTAATAATTTGAACTTAAACAAATAATAATTATATATCCATATTAATTATAAAACATCAAATTTTTATTGTTATTAAGACAGTATTATCACTAACATTATCATTACTAGTGGGAGAACATTTAATAAAACAAAGAAAGTGATGAAAATTCTATGCTAAAATATATCACTGAATTAATTTCGCAACTTGACTTCAAAATATATGTAGCAATTGTCATTGACTCACTGACAAAATTATTATTTCCAGTAACTACAGACGAAAAAACTCGGGATTAATTCTGATCCTGTACAAAAATCTCAAACGGGACACCAACCTAGACTTTGCAAATGGAACTTTATGAAAAGCGACGAGGAATAACTCTCCATGATGAAAATAATTACGACTTTCGATCGACACAAACTACACATTTACTGGTATACATCTGACGCGAGGGATGAAATCTTTGCATATAATGAATCAATCACTAAGATATACTTGTAATTCTGTAATGTTAAAAATATATATATATATAAATGTCAAAAAGCAAACAAGAAGTTAATATCTAACTATTGCCTCAGTCAAAGCTCCAATCTTTACTGACTTATCTAATAAATTTATCTAGTAAACACAAAGAAAAATTAATGATTATTCTAAACATCAAATTTTCAATTAGAAGTCACTCAAAATTAATAATAACTTTTTGATATTTAAAATAAAATCCAAATTTAAAAAAAGTTTTAAAATTAAATATTTATCAAACTCGTTAAATCAATAAACAATTTTTGTTATCATATGTTTCGTCGATTTCGTGTAATTTACATCAATAAAGCAACAAAAAATTTGATGTACTACGGCAAGATAAATGCTACATGTATTGAATAGATATATACGGTTATAAACATTCCAATAAATGTATAATTAATTAGTAATTATTGCGCAAATTATAAAAGTAAACATGGCATTTACCTGGACATAGTTTACATAAACTTTATAATACGTACCTAATATTATATTACGTACTATTATACATACATTTATTTATAACAAAATTAATTATAATATTAACGCGTTACATACTTTGTATACGTACAGAAGTTTATAAGAAATTAAGTTTAATTTCAGGGGAACTGAAAATTCAATGAAATTTAAAATTATACATAATTTGGTTTATTTTTATATTTGATAATTGGAACGAGATGCTGGTAATTAAATAAAATTTGAAGTTAATTAAAAAATTTTAATTTTTAATCCCTCCTTTCCAATTATCAAGTATATACATATAATGTCTATGTATCCCTACCTACATGATTCATTATACTTATTTTTTATTTTTAAAATAAAATTTAATTACCCGACCGCGAAATTTATTTAAATGTCATTTTATTTGTAATCATTTAATTTTTTAATTTAAAATGATTGTGTTTATTCCTACCTATCCATACTTCTCCTACCTACCCGTATTTTCATTTATTCGTGCCTATTCGCCTATCTCTACACTGAAAGAAAAGATTGATTGCTGCAACAAATTAGATCGTTAAATATGGCATAGTATTTTTAATTGGCTGTAGCAACTAATTTTTGGTTGCGTTAGCCAATCGAAATCCTATACTGACATTGCGGATAGGCTAACACAACCAACGATTGGCTACAGCATCCAAAAATTGGCTGTTGCAACCAGTTGAAAATGCTATGCCGTATTTTACCA
>NW_017295784.1:2974423-2974834 GCF_001594075.2 Trachymyrmex cornetzi
GTTCTTTTTATATACGTAGTTGATAATTATTCACGTGTGTGAGGTATTTTTGATATTCAACGATACATTATATCTCAATTTTTTCACTTTTAAAATATTTTAAATGATTCATACTTAAACAAAGGTTGATAATATTCTACACATTCTTTATAAATATATATTTATATTTTTCGCAAATTTTCTTAATGTTGCGAAACAATTTGCGCTCAATACAATTTTGGTTAAAACTGTTAAAAGTATTAAATATCTTGTTAATCATTATGTAATTTTTCGACTAAAAAATTAGTTTATGACACTACACTAAGGCCTCGGTAATCTAATGGCTCAGGACGCTCGTACGGTTTACAAGAGATCCGGGTTCAAGTCCCGGCCGAGGTAATATTTTTCGCAATAAATTTATTAATAGTTTTT
>NW_017295784.1:2975034-2975755 GCF_001594075.2 Trachymyrmex cornetzi
ATTATTTAAAGCAACGAAGATCCAGCTCCGACCGTAATAGGCAGTTACATTCTAGTATTAATTGAGTTTATGACACTACTGTTGCTGCATATTATTATGTGTTTCAAAAATTGTTTAAACTTACGTATAATGCCAATCATGGCTCAGTAAAATAACTTACGATTTATTTAAAATAAAAAATATAAAATAAGTTTCAGAAACTTATTTAAAATATAAAATCGTAAGAATCGGTAATAAAATTGAGATACGACTTATTCAAAATAAAAAATATAAAATATAGATTTGAAATACTTATTTTTAAAACGCTAATAAGAAATAAGTCAGAAGTGTAGTTATTTAAAATAATAAATACTGTGTATATATAACTCTTTTATATTTTTAATTTAAAATATACACTTTAAATAACTTTATTCAACCCTTAGTACACATCTTAGTTTTGTGTACCCTTACACACATGGAGAGAATTTTTTCTTAAAGTTTACCTTGAAAATATGATAATCGTGAAACAACATTATATTTCGAAGAATGTTAATGTAAATCTCTCTCATTCATTAATAAAAGTACAATAAAGTATAAAATCAGTTTGATTAATTTTATTGAAGTACAAGTAAAACTTTTTAAAATACTGTGTTGTACCACAGCTACCATCATATTTTTAAGGTAAATTTTAAAAGAAAATTCTCTCCGTGTACACACTCTCTCTCTCTCTCTCTCTCTCTCT
>NW_017295784.1:2976429-3027230 GCF_001594075.2 Trachymyrmex cornetzi
CTTTCGACGATACGATTTTATCGGCGAGACGGGGGATCTCGAAAATGGACGTGGTACGTAGTTCCCGCAGCCCGAAAATGGATGTTGGTGTCGCTAGTGTACGGGGAGTTAGAAGCATTACAGGAAAAAGGCCGGGATGGCCCCGCTCTCAGGTTTCTCTCTGTAAAAAGAAACATTCTGACTTTAGGGGCCGGTCTCACCAACTCCGATTAACCTAGGCTGCGGTCCACTTAGCGCTTCGAACGCTACAGAGCATTTGCAGCACTGATATGACTGGTCCATTTGATACTTCAAAACGCTCCCAGCAACTCTGATTACGTCATCGTTTTTGCTCCCACTTCGCTTCAACTGTCTCACCTCGGGAGGTGAGCTGGCTGGAGCGTTCACTTAGCAATTGTAGCATTCGAAATAGTAATGGACCAATCGGAGAGTAGCGTTTGGAGCATAACGTTTAGAGCACTTGGAAGAAGCAAGTGGACCGCAGCCTTAAGGCCGCAGCACACACTCTTGCATAACGCATAATGCATAGTGCATAAAGGAATCAACCAATCAAAATTCTTCTTTTCCATGGAATGAGAGGAAAGGAAAGATTCTGATTAGTTGATTCGCCTATGCACTATGCGTTATGCGTTATGCAAAAGTGTGTGCTGCGGCCTTTAGTTGAATGCACGTTCCTTTTGCATTCTGACAAGTGAGACATAACTGAATGTCGACGGCCACATGTGTTGCGGTCATAATATCCCTGCATTAGTTTACGCAGCGGTATAGTTAGCGCAGAAGTATTATTTTATCCTTGTTGTTCACCGAGTGTTAAACAAGGTTTAAATAATACTCTCTGCGGTAACCTCTGCGTAAACGAATACACCCTATGACTGCTTCTTAGGAGGGGATACCCAATCAGAATACATATCAGACTACCAATCAGAAACTCGGACATCAATGTCGCTTCTCTCTATATATAGGACTCTACTTTTAGTTTTAGGGCCGGTTGTTCCACCTTTCGGTAAGTCCGGATCTACAATAGGGTTTTAAGCCTTAAGCCATAAGATATGGGCGAACCGCAGTCGCTTATTCTTCTCGGATTCGACTGTAATTGGTCAATTTCTTATGGCTTAAGACTTAAAATACCTATTGTAGATCCGGGGTAAAGGTCACAGCACACACTCTTGCATAACGCATAATGCATAGTGCATAAAGGAATCAACCAATCACAGTTCTAGTTTTTCATGGAATGTGAGGAAGGGAAAGATTCTGATTAGTTGATTCGCTTATGCACTATGCGTTATGCGTTATGCAAGAGTGTGTGCTGCGGCCTTAAATTTTACGTGTTGGGTAAGTAGCAAGAGGCCTGTTCTTTTTGGCTGAACTTTTGCACTAGTTCATCTTTCTTCCCCTTCTTTCCTCCTGGAGAGAAAAGGAAGAGAGATGAACTGGTGTAAAAGTTCAATCAAAAAGAACAGGCCTAAGATTACCCAATCACATGTATAGATTACCAGATTTACCTCACAGGTAAGGGTATATCCACACAACTTGCATAGCCGCATAAACATATCCATAAAGAAAATTATCCAATTGCAGTTTTCTTTTAAAGTCGTACATAAAATGTGATTGGATAATTTTCTTTATGGATACGTTTATGCGACTATGCAAGTTTGTGTGGATATACCTTAAAATTTACCAAAAGGTGGAACAACCGGCCCTTAAAGGAATAGTCCAATCTGAGCGAAGAATCATAAAATGGTTGCAAAACTGTTGAGTCTGCTGAATGCAGCCATAAGTTATAGATTAAGGCTACGTTTTAAAACGTCTCCGAGGAAGATTTTACTCTATATGCTACAGTATATACATCACGTGTACTATATATTTCGAGTAAAATTTTCCTCGGAGAAGTTTGGAACGTAGGTAGCCTAAGATTGTTTGATACATTATTAGCACGTTAAAAAATCGCTGACATTTCAAGATTTCTCCGGGGAATCCCGATTTTCATAAAACACATCACGATTCAATTTATCGTGAACTGTTATCGATACTGATTCATCATTATTTTTAGATTAGTATAAGAAGTCCTGACAGAGAAATAGCGATAGTCGTTCTGAGCCAATCTAAGCAAGTATAAGGAATTAGTGATTAAAGTGAGTTTTTGTAATTAAATTTTAGAATTAAATAAAAAATGTTGATATGTACAATGATTTTGATATAATATTACTAAATATTTCATATAAAAAATATTATTGAACTAATATTAAAATTTAGTTAATTGATGTGAGGTTAAGATTCATCAAGAATGATGTCATCTCCTTAAATTAGATAAGTTGCACATAATATACAATATAACAAATATCGTAATAGATTTTAAATAGATGTAAAAAGATTTTTTAACAATAACTTTTGAGTGATATTCGACCGATAAATAATTTTTCATTCTAAATCCATCAAATTAACATACGTTACTTTGTCAGAAAGATGGAAAAACATATTAATTGTTAATATAATTTTTTTATTTAGGAAAAGGATTGTTTATACTGTCTAAAAGATTTTGTGATTATAATGGCTACAGAGGAAGAAGAAGTTACAGACATACATTGGGTAAGTTGTCTTTTAATATATTATTTGCAGCATTATACTGAGCATCGATAACTTCTTATTTTATACTAATTTTTCAAACGTTGACTATACTCACTCAGTTCACTTGTTTCCATCATTCCAAAAATATAATTTAAAACTTGAATTTAACTGGCGATAGAGGAATTAATCATTTGATAGTTTTTCTCAATTAATTTTATCAGAAACAAAAATCTTTGAATGTATTGTTAATGATACATTTGTTTTTTAGGAAGCTCTAAAGACTTTTGCTATACAAAAGCAACAATGCTTATTTGAGCTTCTTCCTGACTGCACAATATATAAAGACAATGAACATGAATATCTAAAACAAAACATTGGATTTGCAATTTATGGTCCACCAGAGAATACCATAAGTACAAGTACAAAAGAAGATCACTGTTATTGCAAAACAGAAAGTCCAAATGATACGGATGTAGTTGAGACAGTAGGTTATTCAGAAGACGCTCAAAAAGTCATAAATAAGATATATGATAAAATATGTAAATCTTCAGTAGAAACCGATGACTCTGGATCAATTTACTATGGTGTAATTTATAATATGATATTCCGACCCAAAACAAATGTAAAGCCTAAGAAAAAAGAAGTAAAAGAAGAAGTAAAAGAAGAAGCGAAAAAAGAATTAAAAAAAGAAGCAAAAAAAGATACGCTTGATTTTGTAATACCTGTTCCTATTTTTACAATCAGAAATATGAAAAAGTATGAAACTACAAAGAAAGTAAAACAAGAAAATACATCAACTAGTGATGAAGTACAGTATGAAACATTATACATTGATGCCACTAGCAGAGTATATAAAAATTGGACAGACTATATAGAAAATAATAATTTACCAGAGTGCACTATGGTTCTTCCGAAACATGGTTTTTATGAATCAAATCCAGCTTACTGTCCTACAGAGGATTATTCAACAGTTTGGCTGGAAATCCTGGAGTCTCCTTCATGTAAATGGAATGTAAAATTCTTCAAAGGAGTGGATGTCGCTTCTACTGTCGTCGGATTTGGCACAATTGGTTTGAGTATCGCAGCGATGTTCACACCTCTTATGCCAGCTGTTGCTATATCAGGTAAATTGTCCTTAATTGATGCAAAATCAATTTATCATGTTAAATATTAATTATATAAGTTATGATTTATTATATCAGGATTTATTTCAATACTATATAATATATAAAAGTAAGACAATATTACATTCTATTTTATCATGTTTATTAGGAGTTGCTGCTGCTACTGCGACTAGTGCTTGGTCATTCGGTCGAAATACCCAACAATTAGTAGACCGTAGTAAACATGAAGAATCTATTCGTGTTTTCGACAAAGAAGCATTTACACATTATCTCAGCATGGCCAGTACTGCATTTGGTTTAGGAGCAATGGGAGGATCAGCGATTATTTCCAATGTTGCTGCACGTGGTATGACAGTAAATACCGTTGCAAGAGTGGCATTTAATACTGTACAAGGTGGTAGTTTGGTCTTGAGTGGTATTGGCGTCATATATCAGGGTCACTGTATGTATGATAAGTATAAAAAAGAGAAGACTGTCAATGTCATAGATGCATTAAATTTGGCGACGCATCTTATGTTTTTCTACGGCTCCGTAGTTAAGATTCAATTTGCCAGCGACATAATCGAGAGTACTCAAAGTAAAATTATCAATGATTATAAGGATGATTTGGTCACTAAACGTCTTCGTAAAAAAATCAATAAAGTCACAAGGAAAGCTGCCGAAAATAATACATGTAAAATATCCGAAAATGCGGAAGTGATACGTTATATAGAACATCGTCGAGATCTTTCGACAAGTGAGTTTGTAACCAATGGCGGTAAGACAAACAGTACTTCGCATAAAATCGAATGGTCAATCAATCGTGGTGGGTTAA
This sequence comes from Trachymyrmex cornetzi, assembly GCF_001594075.2. Classification (NCBI taxonomy): domain Eukaryota; kingdom Metazoa; phylum Arthropoda; class Insecta; order Hymenoptera; family Formicidae; genus Trachymyrmex; species Trachymyrmex cornetzi. The sequence goes on from NW_017295784.1 coordinate 2,980,933, forward strand.
AAGTCAATGGTATCACATTATTAGACCCTATCGAATTTGTTACTCGTCTTATAAAACTGGGCATATTTATCGGAATCGACCAAAACGATTCATCTGGTCCACCGAATAATGATAATGAGGTTATTGAACAGTTAACAAAAGTACTTTGTGATTTATTATCGAAATTGTATGTAAGCGACGACTGTCCTAAAAGCAAAAAACTACCAATAGTGCCTGACTTTGAACCTTTAATAAGGGAGATGAGTTCTCTGCAAATTAATAAAAATTACTTGGAGATGCTGTTTAAAATCACTGTAAAGTTAATAAAACGTTCCAAAAATATGGACGATTTTTTACTCCTGACTTTTACTTTTGTTTGGCAATATTGTAAGGCAAATCTAAAGCAATGGGGTATGACTTTATCCCCGCAAAGCGTTTGCAGCAACAAGATTTTGCAAGGAATTATTACTGCAATTTCTGAAGCAATTGATATGGTGGCTAGTAATTTATGTCATGCTTTTGAGAAATATATAGCTTCTATTTTGTATAAAAATGAATAGAGAATATTAATTCCATATATTTAACATAAAAAAGCGAAATTAGAAAAATTATGTGTATTGTAGTTTAGTAATAAGCAACAATTAAAAATATATACTAAGCAGCAAGAAACATACAATAATATTTATAGCGGCAATAAAATTTAAGCTTTAAAGTAGGGTATTAAAAGTTTGAGATGCACGCGATTTATACCAAGATAACATCGAATAGATATTAAATTGTTTTTTTAAAAATAATTTATATTAAATATATTAGAAAAAATATTGATTGAAAGCGAATTTATATCAAAAGATACGCATCAATATCCCCCATTAAATATAATCATATAATCTTTGACAATCTTATACATATATTTTTAAAACATATCTTATGGCGCCAAAGTGTCTTAAATAAATGAATGGTATTATGTATTTCCAAAGTATTGTAATATGAGTAGTACCTATGTTTAAGCTATTGTAAAGATTTTCACACAATTTGAGGTAATTTTAAATCCTTGAAAGTGTGCTGCATTTGTGCCTTTACAATTTTTTCCTGTTGTATCAAGATTGTATGATTTTCATCGAAAGTTATAAAATAATAAATATCTACTTATTTGCATTTTGTGTTTTTCATTAAGAATCACATTAATTCTTAATTTTAAATGAAGATTTATAAAGTATCACACATAGTGAACGAAAAATATTAATGTAGTAAAAAAAATTTTATTAAACATTTAACTTCGTAAATAGTAATGTAAGAGCTTTATTTGTAAGAGATATATCTTAATTTTTGGACTTTATTGTTATAATAGAAAAATCAAAAGAAAAGAATAAGTGCAATGATACAATGAAATCATTTCTTGATTCCACAGATTAACTTATAATTATATATGTAAAAAGTATAATTATATATATATGTATATATATATATGTATATGTATATACATGTGTTAATTCTTTTATTAACTGAATTTTATTTTAAATTAACGTATATAAAGTTCTTTTTTTTATAAATAAGCTTTGGTAATATACTTTTTATTGTTCTCTTTTTTAAATATGCTTCCTTTTAAAGATATTTTTACTTTTTCTCTTTATCCCTATAAATATTTCGTTTTATTTTTATTTTTCTCTTATTAATAGAGAAAAAGAGAATTATATTTTCTTTTTCTCTTTATAAAATATAGTTATGAAATCTTTCCGAGTAACAAACAAATGTGAGAGAATAACTAGTGTTTCTATAATAAAATATAATGTTAAAAATATAAATATTATAAATATACATATATTATGAGTATATTATAAATATAGAGTTCCTTATATTTATTATAGGAATTCTAATATCCATTTCCACCAATATAAATTAATTTTAATCTCGGTTCAACTCATTCTTTATTTTTTTTCTAATACTGAAAAAATAGAAAAAATGAAGACTGAGAATTGAAGCTAAATTAAAAGTAGAAATGGGTGTAAAAAGAACAACAAAAAGAGAAACAATATTAACATAATTCGAATGCGAGGGCAATTCGCCGCCGTAGCTCTCATGCGGGTGCCATCTTAATGCGCGCGTGCGCGCCCAATAATTGAGAATCGGCACGCGACTCAGCATCGAGTCAGCTGACCTGTCTTGTGATAGCAGCTAGACCGGAGTCGCGAGACAGGCGTACAGTTCTCGTTGCTGGCTGGACTTGTGCTGGAAAACGTCACACCTCTCGCCGTAAGTATTCGTGGCCGAATTAATTGACGCGGCCACCGACGTCTCGTTGCTCGTGCGGATGGTTTCCGAGTCAACGTTTCTCCGTCGGAGATCCGTGCGCGAGCGAGCGAACGAGCGTGCTGTAGTATATCGATCCGGTGGCACTTTGCATGCGCCATCATCTTCCCCGATCGGGCGCGAATTCGCGAAATTCCCAATCGATTTCCGATTGGGAAAAACACAGCTCGCCGATCGCACGGCGGCCGTTGACGACGATGCTTCGCGCAATCGATTGCGGTCGTCTTCGGCGAGAAAACGATCTCGCTTCCGTCTAGCAGACGGCCTACAATCTTCGCGGGGCTACGCCTATTTTTTGAATGGCCTGCTCACGTGAATCGCACAGCCAGCGCTCGACAGCGCTTCTTCGATAGATCGTCTTCTCGTCTACACTGGACTACACGCAATGATTGATTAGTCAGTCTCTGTTTCACCCCTGTTTTCTTGCGCTATTTTCTGTCGTTTATTTTAACCACAGCGAACAATATATTTACCAAATTCTCTCGTTCTCCTGTGATGCGAGCAGAGAAAGAAAAAATTGCAGGAAGACGCAGGAAGCGCAATTTAAAGAAACAGACTTGTTATATTCGCTTGATATATTTGTATCGTATTCTTACTTTTATCGCTAAGTTTCTTTATAATTGATGTATTTAAATAAATATTATTTAAAGTATATATTTTAATATATTTAAAACAAATGTGTGTTTGTTAAAATTTAAAACGCGGGGAAATAAAGTAAAATTGTATTATTGACTGGCGCACATTCATGTATAACTTGAACTGTGGCAATTAAGATAGACGAACGTATTTACGCGATAGCAATGCGTTTCTTTTTCTTTGCATTTTGTGACATTCAATTTGGAACCAGCAGTAGTTGGAGCATAATTCGAAAAATCATTAGATAAAAATTGTGTTCTTATGATAGATATAATCAGTGATAAGATATATTTTCATTTAATAACTGTTTCGATAAAGTAAACACTTTTTTTTATGAAAAAACAATCATATTACTTGTTATTTAAATATTGGGTTTTTTAAAGTAAGAAAATTTTATATTTAATGTTTAAAATACAGATTGAAACATTTTTTTATCTTGTTTAAATTATATTTTTCTGCTGTCTCTCTAAGTTCTATATTTTATGTTAAGATGTAAAAAATGCAATAAAAATAACAAATGTATTATAATTTTCTTAGCTTGATAATTTTCTAATTCTGTCTTCTACAAAGTAAAGTATTTAAACTTATTGAATGCATTTAATATTAGATACGATTTCTTTTTTTGCAGATAAATTAAGTGTTCAAGATGACGAATCAGAGTTTGCCGAAAATTGCACATGAGGAACGGGAGGGCAAGTTCGGATATGTCTATGCAGTATCCGGACCTGGTTAGTTCTTCTCACATGAATTTTACCTTATTCTATTATGCACGTTTTACTTGACATTTTCTTGTTGCAGTTGTTACCGCTGAAAGAATGGCTGGATCGGCTATGTACGAGCTGGTACGAGTCGGTTATTACGAGCTGGTAGGAGAGATTATCAGATTGGAAGGTGATATGGCTACGATACAGGTAAGAAGTATTAACTGTGTACATTTATGTTTTGTCATAGAAATAGTTTGACTAATCCCGTAACATTTAGGTATACGAAGAGACAAGCGGTGTGACAGTTGGTGATCCCGTGCTTCGCACTGGAAAGCCGTTGTCCGTTGAATTGGGTCCTGGCATCCTTGGTAGCATTTTCGACGGTATTCAGCGTCCGTTGAAAGACATCAACGAGCTCACAAGCTCGATTTATATCCCGAAAGGTATCAATGTACCGGCGCTTTCGCGTACCGCTACTTGGGAATTTAATCCGCATAACGTGAAGAATGGCAGCCATATAACAGGCGGTGACTTATACGGCGTCGTGCACGAAAATACTTTAGTAAAGCACTGGATGATCCTGCCTCCTAAATGTAAAGGCACAGTCACATATGTTGCGCCCATTGGCAACTATACTGTCGATGTAAGATTTCGTTTATTACCTAATTTCATTTTTTGTAATTTATATCATAAATTTATGTAATATCCTTGTAGGATATCGTATTAGAGACCGAATTCGATGGCGAGAGGCAAAAATATACCATGCTTCAGGTATGAAACACCTCTGTGGCAGATATAGAGAATTTTGTATGTATTACATGTTGTAAATTTACGTTTGTATGCATACAGGTATGGCCAGTCCGTCAACCTCGCCCGGTCACTGAAAAATTGCCAGCTAATCATCCTCTACTCACTGGTCAACGAGTCTTAGACTCCCTCTTCCCGTAAGAACATTCTTCGGATAGTACATTATAAAACGTGTCCAGAAATATTTGGAACATATGTGCAACATGCGTGTTACAGTTGTGTTCAAGGCGGAACCACGGCTATTCCTGGTGCTTTCGGTTGCGGTAAAACCGTCATCTCACAGGCCTTATCTAAGTACTCTAACTCCGATGTAATCATTTATGTCGGTTGCGGAGAACGTGGTAATGAGATGTCCGAAGTATTGCGAGATTTCCCTGAATTGACGGTGGAGATCGAGGGCGTCACCGAATCTATCATGAAACGTACCGCTCTGGTTGCCAATACATCTAACATGCCAGTAGCTGCGCGTGAAGCTTCCATTTACACTGGTATGCAAGAAAAAAAACTCAATTTACTATAATATAACTAATACAAATAGAACCATATATTATTCAAGCTATGTTAATCAATAATTTGTTGTTTGTGACGCAGGTATTACACTATCCGAATATTTCCGTGATATGGGTTACAACGTATCGATGATGGCAGATTCGACATCTCGTTGGGCTGAGGCTCTCCGAGAAATTTCGGGTCGTTTAGCTGAAATGCCTGCCGATTCCGGTTATCCTGCTTATCTTGGTGCTCGTTTAGCCAGTTTTTACGAACGCGCCGGAAGGTATGATATTATCGTGTTGTATACAAAATAGTCGAATGGTTAGTGTAATCAAGTATTTCCCTCGAAATCATAATATCACAAAGAACATATAATATTAATTATGTGTATAATCTTGAAAGAAATTTATATTGAAACAAATAGTATTTTGTTTATTAATCAATGCGACTAATATTAGACCTTAATTTTCATGCAGAGTGAAATGTTTGGGAAATCCAGACCGTGAAGGATCTGTTAGTATCGTCGGTGCCGTATCACCACCAGGTGGTGACTTTTCTGATCCTGTGACCAGCGCGACGCTCGGTATTGTGCAGGTACAAAGGACGTCTATATAAAAAGTAAAAAAGATGTCGATAAAATAATTTTTTAAATAAATTATTTAATTTATAGGTGTTCTGGGGTTTGGATAAAAAACTTGCGCAACGCAAACACTTCCCGTCCATTAATTGGTTGATATCGTACAGTAAATATTTGCGAGCACTGGACGATTTCTACGACAAGAATTTCCCAGAGTTCGTCCCATTAAGAACGAAAGTGAAGGAGATTTTGCAGGAGGAAGAAGATTTGTCGGAAATTGTGCAATTGGTAGGCAAAGCTTCGCTTGCCGAAACGGATAAAATAACACTTGAAGTAGCTAAATTGCTGAAAGATGATTTTCTGCAACAAAACAGGTATGACATATTGTTTTGAAATAGTTTTATAAATGTATTATTCATAAATGTTATGAATGGTTAAATATTACTTGGAAGAATTTTTTCATTCTTTTCTGAATCTTTTTTAAATTTCTTCTAGCTATTCACCGTACGATCGTTTCTGTCCATTTTATAAGACTGTGGGAATGTTGCGAAATATGATCGCATTCTATGATATGGCAAGACATGCAGTGGAATCAACAGCTCAGTCAGACAACAAAATCACATGGAATGTCATTAGGGACAGTATGGGCAATATTCTTTATCAATTGAGCTCTATGAAGTTCAAGGTAGGTAATTCTAAGCATGTGCAAAGGTCTGACTAATCCCTTCTCGTAATTTGAATTTGAATGTACCTCTTTCTTTTTATTTAAAAAAAAAACTTTGAAACTTTTAGGACCCTGTTAAGGACGGCGAAGCGAAAATCAGGGCAGACTTTGATCAGCTGCACGAAGATATTCAACAGGCGTTCAGGAATTTAGAAGACTAAATTCCTAACTTGCCACTTGTTAAAAGCAATTTTAAGATATTGATTGTTCTTGTAACTTGGCTCTAACATTTAAGAATGTCCCGGTCCAACTAGTAAATTGCAGATAGCCTGCTAAAAATACGACTACATGCAGCATTATCGATTATGTCATATATTATTTGTCGAATATACGTCAACTTTGAAAGGGTTTGAATGAATTGTAAATAGAGAAGCTATGATGAAACCACAGAAAGCAGCGAAATATTTGAAAGAATGTCGTGTCATGTACATGACGATTGTGACAATAAAGTGGGACATTCTTAAATGCATTTGAAGCATACATTTAAAGATACGCTCCGCTTCCTTGAGAGTTAACTTGCTTGACTCGAGAGCAGAGCTAATTGTAATTAATCTGATATTATTACAAAAAGTAATTTTACCCTTCGCGTAGAAATATACTTTCGTTTCTTTTTTGCTTTGTTAAAGACGCATATAATCGGGAAAATTAATAATTCCTATATGTTTTCCGTAAATGTATGATATAAACGAAAGTATAAAACGGCTGCCCGTTTCGACGCGCGCAAATTAGAATAATGGTATGAGAATATACTCTCGATTACCAGCTATGTGGCATGTGGATAACACGACTGTTCTTATCTTGCAAAAAGATTATGAAGTATTAAATATTGTAACATATAATGTACTATTTAAGCGCGAAAAACGATAATCGCAACTGTTATGCATACTATACCTTAACGTTACACAAACATGATTTAAAAGTTTAGAACAGAACACACATACACACGCATATATGATATGTTAGACAAATGATCAAGGTGCAGGGTCTTCGATATCATGAAGATAAATATGAAAGGAAAAAGAACTTGTAAGTGTTCCATTGACTTCGACATCATTTCCATTGTATGATATGTATAAAAATACAATAAAATTATGCACAAGAAGATTATGATTTGCTGGATACGTGGATATGACCATGCCAAATAAAAGCTCTCGTAGACCACTTTTAATAGATCTTGTTTTAATCATCACTGTATAACAATAACCTCGCGGTATGTACATTAACGGTATATTACATTCCGATATCTAACGTTTGGTGAATTAAAATTTTGAAGTCTCCATAGAATATCATCTTGTATTGACAAAAATATGTTATTGCCACATGTACATTGCTCTATATTTTATATATATATATATATATATATATATATATATATATACACACACACACACATACATGTGTAAATATGCATTTATGTCCATATGTATAATTAATCACAATTACAATTTAAATCCTAAACTCATCCTATCAGATATTCTATTCTATAATTATGAAAACGGTATTAAAAATAAAAAATAGTTAACGACATCTGCGTTTCTATGTTTTGTTTGTCATCTGTAAACTCTTTATGTGAATCAACGCAAATTACTTCCTTTTTCAAAATAATTTTGACTGCACCGTCGTTTAAATTTTTCCAAAAAAAAGAATAGAATATCATGTCAATGTTTGATACTCACAGCCATGATGTTTCAACATATGCCAGTACATTGACATGTCAGGTCTATGTATATACTTAGATCGGTATTCATAATCCATTCTTATATTTAAGTGTTTAAGCAGAATTACTAAAAAAAAAATTTTTTTTTAAACAACATGTTTTCCTTTTAAATATATTTTTGATGTTTTGAATATATTTTAAATAATAATTTAAAAACATGTTTAAAACATTTTTTTTTACCAATCTTAAAATGTCATGGACCAATCAGAAAGCCGCATCTTAAAGACATCATCAAGACTTAAGATGGTCTTACTTAAGATGGTTTTAAAGTAAGAGCGGACTATATATATAAATACCGACCTTAGAAAAGTTAATTGTAACAATCATAACTACACAATTATTATAAATATTCTTTTTCTATTTCATCTAATTTATTAAATAATACGCATAGAAATATATTTTCAAAAAAAATTTTTTTAATTTTCAGTATACAAGGTGTTTCTTAAATAGCGGACACTAATCATATAGCATTATTCCTAATTAAAAATTGAGTCGAAAAATCCTCTACAATTTTGTAATTTTCGCAATGGTTGACGAAATATCAATGTCTAAATATTACTGAATAAGCGCGTATTCGACCATTAACTATCATGAAAATTGCAAAATGGTAGAGGACTTTTTGATTCAATTTTTTATCAGGAATAGTATTATATGATTCGGCAATCTTTAGAAATTAATAGTTCATCAATCATTGCGAAAATTGCAAAATGGTAGAGGACTTTTCGACTCAATTTTTAATCAGGAATAGCGCTATATGATTAATGTCCGCTATTTAAGAAACAACCTGTGTGTATATATATATATATATATAACATAATCAATATATAATCATTTCAATATAAACATATATGCATATGCATATTTTACTTACACGTCATTAACATAAATAGTTGATCCTTTGACAAGAAATTTTTTTTATAAGTTTATGTATACGTTTAATTTTGTTCGTGTTGCAGTTTGTAATCCCAAAATAGTTATAGAATAAAATAAAATTATTCTTCTAGACTTTCTTATAATTTCTGATTGTATAATAATTATAAATGTATAAAAATTTGTACTTATTTTTCAGCTGTCACTTAAAAAATAGATTTAATAAAAAAAAAACTTTTCGCAACGTTGAGAGAAACTTTTACATTTTGTAAAATATAAAATGTTTTACCTACTAAGGCCCAGTTCCACAACTCATGATTAACTCTTAACCCCGAGGTTCAATTTGTTTCTTATATCTTTCCAATTCTAGAATTGGAAAGAGACAATAAATAAGTTGAACCTCGGTTAAAAGTTAACCGTGAGCTGTGGAACTGGGCCTAAGCAAAGTCGGTATTTGAATTTAATTTAAATCCACATTAATTAATCTACATGAATATTTTTAGAACATTGATATCGTTTAGTATAAATGTGTAGTTACGACTATATATTACTAAAAATACCAAATTTGATTCTGAAAAAATCAAGATATCTTAAAACTTGGTAAGACTGGTGCAGTCAAAGAAAAGAACAGAATAAAACTCCCAAGTGTAACAAGACACAACTCATAGATTCTAATATTTACAGAAAGAGCTACTGACTCACGAATTAGAGGAAGCTTAAGGACTCAAGTGTATACTATCGGTCGGGGACGAGGACGATATTTGTGATCTGAGTTGAAGATTCTCGCGTTTCAATTGGGTAACTACTTGTTTCAGTGATATGATTTCTTGCCGTAGCTTGTCGTTATCTCGCAGACATTGGCTCAGACTTTGATTAGCCGTACGCAATTCTCCTATATACTCGCAAGCTCTTGCTAAGATACCTCCTTTACTCTGTTACAGAAAATAACATCGTTAATACAATTATACGACAAAATTTCAATCTGCTATACCTGAGTTTCATAGTTGGTTTTCCCTTCTCCGCTGCCGCTACCGCTACTGCCAGTGGTATTAACTGTAGTATTACAGTCAGGTATGATCTTGCCCAACTTTGTAATCCAATTATTTATTTTATCTCTACGCCGACGCTCGACCTCATTATGCGTTGCTCTCCGCCTATCGTCTCTCTAAAAGAAAAAAAAAGAAATAACTTTGGGTTTTTACACTAGAAAAAAATAAAGTAATGATATATCAATTACATAAAGAATAAAAATATAATTATGATTAAACCTTTTTCAAGCCACCAGTGCAATTCCTTGGAGTTTCTATCTGCAATGTAGCCGTTCTTGGTACCAAGGATCTTGATGTCTGAGCTGTAGTAAAGACATCGTTGGCATTCCCGATAACGTAAAACTGACCATTCAAAGGCGACGTTAAAACCTGTACAGTATTATTCGGTTGGGATGCAGGTATCTCTATCTCATTGGCCGACTGTATTGCTGCTGTACCATTCACTTGGACAACACGATATGCTAGAGTTTCTGGATAACGCATTTCATCATCTCCAACAGGTTCTAAGAGGAACAGAATACGCAACTGTAAAAATTGATGTTTGACATCACAATATTTATCAAACAAGTCAACATGTTTAATCTAAATACTGATATAGGCTAATATAAGCTTTTCTTTTAAGAGACACATTCGACACAAATGTCGTTTATCTTTGGCTGCTTTTCTTTTAGGAAACACAATTGATATAAATGTTGTTCTAATATCTGTCTAGGTATTCAATGACTAACAAAGATATAATGATACCTGACAATTGTATCTCTTAAAAGGAAAACTGTGTCTGTTATTCATTAAATAGTAAGAATAATAGAACAATATTTTATGTCGACTATGGCTGGTATTCATAGTTAATTCTATTTGAGGCTATTTTAGGTATAGTCATAAGTCAATCAGAAGAGCTGTATTAGCATCTTAAGACATTACTTAAGATGGTTTTAAAATAAGAATCAACTATGAATACCGACCTTTGTAATAAGTACCAGTCATAGTTTACGAATAGAAGAAGACGAAGATCTCACGAAAATATGGCTCTCACCTTCGCAATCCACAATCTCTGCTTCCTCTATCACGATCCCCGTCGTGCCACCACCGTCATTCTTCACGGTGCTGCGAAATACAAAGTAACATTTTCAGACGCAATATTATCTTATCTTAACGCAGTTACACGCTACGTATATTACTTCGCCGATTGTGTATGTCGATCCTACGGTGTAAGTGCGCACTGTGCACTAAGTGATGATGACCTTGAGGAGACCTCAGACGAGACGGAAAGGAATGTGTTTGCGATACCGTGTGATCGATATTTAGTGTAAACGCTACCTGACATCCTGTTGTTCAAGTTGTTGCTCCAAAATGTCCATTCCTCAGCACCGAAAAAAAAAACGTTTGAATTTGTCGAAATTCACGTGAGCTGGTCACGGGACACGGCAACGAGGTCATGTGGTGCATTAAGATGGCGTTGAACGCCGCACACACCATCTAGCGGCGCACCACGACACGCCAACGAGACGAGTAATATATCCAAATTACGTAATGACACCGTCGATAACTCCAGTATACAATTATAATTGTATATATTTATTGTATGTTTATTTTAGATATATCTGGAATGTTTGCGTATATTGTTTACGTTAAATTTATATCAATTATCTTTTTCATATAAACAATACGAGTAATGTAATAAATTACTTACAACAAAGAAAGAATTAACAATTAATAAGTTTTATGATTGTTGATCGATATATCTTCATTATAATTGATAAACAAAAATCAATTAAGATAAAATTAAGCTTTAGTGCAATCTAACAAAAGATATAGAGGTCTCAATGATGCATAGATTTTTTTTTACATAAATGTACTGTAGGGTAATTTTAATTTTGATTTAACTTACTTTTTATCTTTTTATATAGTGTTCTAAGAATTAGAAAAAGATAAAGGATAAAATTAAATCAAGATTAAAATTAATCAATATATTGGTAGAAATTAATGGACATAAAACTAAGCTATAAATAATTATATATATAGAAGTGAGACATTAGAGGTAACGGAAGTTCGTAATCCGGCTTTTCTTCCACCGCGCCGTGGGCAGCACCGTCGTTCCCTCACCACCGCGCTATTGACATCCCACGCATCTTGAGGAATCCGATCCAATTTTTCTCCGCAGTGGCGCAGTCTCCGCGAGGGTCCACCACCCGCGCCGCGTGCATTTCGTTATGTTTTTGCCCGCCGGAATTTTACGCGGAAACTTTAGGCGTGAATAGCCGATAAGTCACGCGATTACGTTTTATGCTCTTCGGTGTAATCGGAGATCGCGCAATAATCCATTCCCGCCGAAACCACGAGATCTCCTTGGCACCCGTCAAGATGACTAGGTGAGCGCGCGAACTTTTGGAGGTTATATCCAATACGGCATTACGAGTTTCCCTGTTTCGTCGACTTTTCTCACGTGAGAAATATGCAACAAGCGTCGCGTCTCCCGTTTTCAAAATTTGTTGAAACTAAAAACCATCCTCACTTTTAATGTCACCGTGTATTCAATTTTCAGGTCGAAGATAGAACTGGGCGACGTGACACCGCATAACATAAAGCAGCTGAAATTGCTCAATCAAGTCGTATTCCCGGTCTCGTACAACGAAAAGTTTTACAAGGATGTACTGGAAGCCGGAGAACTCGCTAAACTAGCATATTACAATGACATAGTGGTAGATAGATTTTTAGTGTTTTTTGTTTAGCACAATTCTTAAATTTTGCTTTATGGTTATCATGGTCCAAAGAACATGACACTATTTGCTGAAAATTAGTTAATTTAGATAGAGATTAATTGTGAAGAAAATCTATACTCTATTATATTATTTAATCTTGCTGTTCTATTTAAATTTATTATACAATCATATCGTTTAGGTCAGTGTAATCAAAAATAAAAAATAAAACATTTAAAAAATATACATTAATAGACAAAGTTGTCAAATACCTAAGAATAAATTACATTTTAAATCAAATAAACTCGAATAGGATAGCAGGATTAAAGTACTTTTTGCAGACTAAGGCCCAGTTTCACAACTCACGGTTAAGAGTTAACCGTCAGTTGTGAAAGTGGGCCTAAGAAAGTTCAAAGATTACTGTATTATACTAAATTTGACTTGAATATAAATTAGGTTTTAATTTGTGGCATGATTTTCAGGTTGGAGCAGTTTGCTGCCGTGTAGATACTTCAGAAAATTCTAGGCGTTTATATATAATGACATTGGGTTGTCTCTATCCTTATAGAAGATTAGGAATTGGCACTGTTATGGTCCAGCACGTTTTAAACTATGTTAACAAGGATGGTAATTTCGATTCTATCTTCCTGTAAGTATGATTTGTAGTTTTATTGTGATGTACTATCTTGAAAGTTTTAAAATTAACATAATCACCCAACGTTCGCAGACATGTTCAAATAAGTAACGAGGGCGCGATTGATTTTTATAAGAAATTCGGATTTGAGATTGTTGAGACTAAAGAGCATTATTATAAGAGAATAGAACCAGCGGACGCACATGTGCTGCAGAAAACGCTGCGTCCACAAACAAATCAAACGAATCATCAAACGGTCAACTAATAAGTAGCATTGTTCATTAATTTATCTTTTTCATAATTTAGAATCTACATACGTTTCCATGTTCTGTCAATAAAAACATTTTATATTATATCTGCATGGTGTGAGTCAAATTAATTTTTCCTGTTTATGCTATATATTTTTGCAAAAAGATATATAATTGGATTAAGATATGAAATTATGACGAAAAATTAACAAATAAAAATATCCAAAAAATTTTTGTTTGAAAGTAAGATATACGACTGCAATTTCTGTATACATTGTTTTTATTATCCATCAAATCAATTTCTACTTAGATATACTTCAAAATTTATACGACATTCAAGCCATGTTTTCTTAGAAAATTGTGGCATTAAAACGATTACATGCACATTGAAAAGTATATCCATAAGAAATGATTAGGATTGAACATTGGATATATATCAAAAATATTGTGTAAAATGATATTACAAGAATAAATGTACGCGCTCGAAAAGAAAACGTATAAAGAAAAATTTTAATTACTATCTAACGTAATATATTATATAGTGTCTCATAAATATATTCATAAAAATATATGCTTTTACTTATATAAGAAAACAAAATAAATTAATATTAAATATTTTTTATATATGTATAGGACGCTTTTTACTAATACGTGGTCGGATATCAGATTCGAAACATACTATATTCTAATCATTTTAGATAATGCCGTTCAATACGACAATATATGACATCAATATGACAACAATAATAACTAATGCAGTTAATACAGTAGAAAATCACTAGTGTAAAGCATCGTCTGTTATATGCCTAACTCCTGAAATATTACAAAATATAGTTAAGCCGCAGAAAACAATAACAGGTGTTTAGACATAATCAAATTCGCTGTATAAATAGGTGTTGCTGTAACAGACTGAAGTACAGCTTCTGCTCGTCCTAGGTCAATATATTTTAACAGTAAATTTTTTAAATTAATATTGGACAATTATAGTTCCAGTAACTCTTTTATTCTTCCAACGCAGATCTCTGAACCTTCCATCGCTTCTTTAGAAGTCTGTAAATAACAAAGTAATACAATATTGCGATAGTAATATATATATTGATTCATATATAATAGAAACAAACGTATATATCTAACCTGTACAAGACTGAGAAATCCATGTGGCAAACCCGGCAAAATGTCTAATGTAACTTTATTGCCAAGTGAACGAAGCTTCCTCGCAAACATGATGCAGTCATCGAGACAAGGATCAAGATGACACGTCTAGAAGCAAACTATTATGTACAAGATATCTTAAAATTTTCGATCTTAATAGCGACTAAAGTTCATTAAGTTTTATTAGAGTGTAACAAAAATCCAAACAAGTACCAATATTTTTATGGGCGGTATATTAGCTAGCATATTATCGGGCGCATCATAAGGGCTCAAGAAAAGATCCTTCGGCATTGCAAAGACGAATTCCTCAGAAGAAATGATGTTCTCCATATTAAGTTCTCTGCTATCCTTACTACTTCTTCTACCAAAGGACCATCCAAATAAAGACCATGATTTGTTACTTTGTCCTGAACTGTTACCATTTCTACTGACGCTGCCATTCATTGCAACAGGCGATGACGTTGAGGCAAGGCCAGAATTTCTGTACATATTTAAAAATCTGTTGATATATTCTCGAGACTTCGCCTGTGCTTTCGGACACTCAGCACCTGTTGCATTAAAAGATTTTTCAAAATGTATATTCGAGAAGTAAATTTATATTAATAAACACTATGAGCATATACTGATTTATATATACCGTCGACTTCTGTTAAACTAACAGAATTTAACGTCGAATCGGATGGAAGGGATACTAATTTCTGATCATCATTTGCGCCGTCTCCATTTGGACTCAGGGCTAACGCTATAAGGTCACTTTCGCTCACTTCTGCAAAAGATTCCGTATCCGATTTAACGTCTTCATTCTCGTGTTCCCTGTCGGATATAAATCGATGACATATATGTAAAATATGATCATTTAATATTAGCTACGAAATACGTACACAAATATGAATATATTTAGATGATTTAATTTTGTTCCATGTTTTTAAAAATAAATTGATTAAAATAAGATATAATTTTCATTGAAATCTTACTTTGTGGGTTTCTTGTTATCATCTACATAAGCCTTAAAACATCGTAACATAAAGCCGAACGGTAATAATGGATCCGTAAGACAAAGCATACGAGAGGGCGACGGTACAAATTCGATGCGTACTGGTGCATACGCCATAAAAATACCGTCTGGTCTTCTTATATTTAATTGCATACACCTTAAAATAACTCCCAAATTTATGTTTCCTCCTGCAGAATCACCTGTTAAAACATCATAAGATTTTTTAGTTCTCAATCGATAGAAACACGTAAAGAAATAATTTTTTTTTATCTTACCAACAAGTATCACTTTTTTTGCAGTACTTCCGAGTAAGGTGTTTGCATGTTTTAACGCCCACGCATAAGCATACAGCACCTCTTCGAGTGCACGAGGATAGGGTGCCTCTGGAGCTAAACTATAATCTATACTCAAGATTGGTACTCCAAGCGTCACAGTCCAATTTCGTAGATATATTTCGTGCGATCGTGAAGTTTGTGAAACAAATCCGCCCCCGTGAGTATGAATAATTAGTTCGTCGCATAAACCGCATAATGCTCCACCTACACCTCCAGATCCAACCTTGATGGAATATTATCAAAAATTATGAAAAATATTCACCAGCATCAGCTTAAAAAAATTCTCTATGAATTCTATTCTAAGTTTCAAACTTATATCTCAGTGAGGATATAATTAATTAAATAAAATGCGCACGCGCGCACAGTACTTTCAATACTCTATAAGTCTATATAGCATATTAATATTTTTTGTACCATTCCTAGACGCCGTTTGGAGCTTAGCAACCTAACGTGGATTGGTTTCTTCCCAATGTGACTATTTGGTATTGGAACTGAAATGGTTCCTTCATCTAAAGTAGGTAGGACTAATTCCTCGGGCGGAATAGATATTACCTGATTGATTGCTAAATTTGAGGTGTTTATCATATTCATTATTGCTGAAATGGAAATCAAAGAAATTCCATTAATTGAATGTATAAATGAGATAATTCTATCTAAATTGGCTTTATTATTATATAAAGCTTTTTAAATGCAGAACATTAAATGTTCACGTGTGCGAAATATTTTCACTTAATGTTTTTAGTCACAATTCCTTATTCCTTACCAGATTCGCTTAGAAACCAAAATGCTTGGCAGAAAGAAATGTCAGCGTGCTG
Source organism: Trachymyrmex cornetzi (assembly GCF_001594075.2). Taxonomy (NCBI): domain Eukaryota; kingdom Metazoa; phylum Arthropoda; class Insecta; order Hymenoptera; family Formicidae; genus Trachymyrmex; species Trachymyrmex cornetzi. Next base: position 2,997,669 of record NW_017295784.1, read on the forward strand.
AGATATATTAACAATACGACGTGCTCTTGCTTCGGGATCTAATAAATACTTAATAGAATTAGTGCATAGTCCTAGTATGGTACTATTGCTGTAATACATCTCGCTGAAGGATGCCATAAAGAATGACAGCGTTTTCAATACATGTCTTAAACTATCACAAAACTGAAAAAAAAAAACATTTTAGATAGATAGACACTTTAGATGTATTCGACTTAAGTGCAAGTGTTATTTATTCTCCGCAAGTACCTGAAATCCTAGGCACCTGCCATAAAAGCAGTACTGATTAACGTTCTGTGCAGTATTGAGAAGTTCTTGAATACTATACTGTTCCAGTGGAAATAGTGACAGCTTTCCATCATTCATTACTTCTGTGCTCCACGAGTACATTGTTTTTAAATGCTGTAAACATGTAAAGAGTGATGCCAATAGCTGAGAGCACGCTTCTATTTCCCTAAAAACCCAGATTAAATGTACAATCTATTGTTACACGTAGAAGCAAATATAGGATATAATTTAAATAATGTACAATTACTTCATGTAGTAGCTCTTTCGGAAAAACACGGAGTCTTTCTGACTCTGTATCTGCCGGCAAATCAGCTCGGAATGCGTGATACACTTATCTACCAACAACAGGAAACTTCTGTATCCATTCCCCGGGTTGTCTTCGTCAAAGTCAAAGTGTGACGCGAACCTGGCGATCTCCCTGTACAGCGGCTGCAATTCAGTCAGGTAATCCCTGATCGCCAAGAGGGCAGCCCTGATCCTGACGCCGTTCTTATCCTGGTGAGAATCAAAATACTTCTCATTGACACAGCACAATTCACGCAACGTGTTCCAGTCATCCGACTGCTGGGGTTCAAAATCAAACGGCCTTTCGAAGTCATCGTTGCACGTCGACATTTGGAATGATTCTCTGAAAGACAACTGGAATGACACTCTCTTTCTCCCTCTTTTTCTGTCTTTCTCTATCGAGAGAGCTTCGTGGATCGACTGCCAACAATCTAACGATCAAAACAAATCTTGACTTTGTTACGCATCCTAAACAACTACCGATTGCCTAATGAGAACTCCCGACGTGTCATAACGGATGATGACGATTATGATTCCACGCGCATGGTTGCGTGGCTATGTCAATAGATAACTTGACGCGTACATCGCGCGGACGGCGCGGGTCCACGGCGAGGTTAATCCGTCCGCGAGTACCGTATTCTCGTCCGCCCAATATATCGCGAGGGTCGACGGCGACAATTTACGTTTTGCGCTGCCGCGACGCTGCGATCGATTCCGCTCGCGGCGCGAAGAATCGCGCGGCTTTGACTTGACAGTGTTACTTTGACACCCGCCAACGCGAAGTCGCGAAACGGGACCGCGCTCCAGTTTCTTCCCTCTGGAGTGTCCCGCAACCCGCGAGCATATCGCGTATATACATGTCGGACAAACCGGATGGAGTGGGATGCGCAATAATGTTTCTCGGTCAAGCAAGGAAATCGACGAGGACTGACATTTTAATGAGAACTTACACGCGCGCGCGTTCCTTTTTCACGTTTGTGTTTCAAAGCATTGAGGGAGTATTAATTAATTAATTAATATATAGTCTGTGAGATTATATAACGATCCTTTGAGATCCACCTGCGTAATTTTTAAAACAACATGTAAAAACAAGAAAATTATTGTTTTTTTCGGTCGACTTTTTCCCACGTTTAACTGAATGATAATTCAATAAGAACTCGGGGAAAAAAATGTTAATTTTTTGATATAAGAATACATTTTTTCCCAAGAATAAATAGTTCATGAATATATGAATAATAAAGGAAATAATAAATCAAAACGATATAGTTAATGTCATAATGAATAAATGATATAATAATCCTGTGCGAGGTAGTATTATTTTCCTGCAAATAGAACTTTAATCGACTTTAAATTTTTTAGAATTCAGAATAAAATTCTGTCTGTAGTTTTCGTATCACAATATAAATATGAGTAACAATTAAAAATGAAAATATATAAAATAAATAAAATATATAATATAAATAAATGTATAATAAATATGATAAAATGTTTATATACATATATTAAATAACACTTATTCTAGTTAATTTAGTTGAAATTAATTAACATAATTATCAATATTTTTTATATCTTTATTAAACTGATTAATATAAAATTATGTATTTCTAACGAATCAAAACAAATCTTGACTTTGTTATGAGTATATTTTTAACGTTAAATCTATCTTGAGATATGGTTAAACAAAAATTCGTTTTAATAGGAGCAATAAATTGCTTGAACAAACAACTGACAATGACAATTTTAATGTTAGAGTTCATTAATAATTAAGAGAGATATAAAACAAACTCGGAGACGCGACAGTCTGGATTAAAAAAAACATTCGGTTCAGTAACCGCTGCTGCTTTTCAATTACAGCCTCGTATACGTTGTAGCTGAAGTATCAACATCGTTTTTTATCTCACCTGTGTGTAAAAAAGAAATTTACACACTAAAGCACAATTATACATAGGTACACGTGAAATTCACGTAGATTAAAAAATCTGAACGTTTTTATTGTTAACGCTGCCAGTCATCAACCTCAAGAGAATGTCGGATGTTTCAACTCATTGATAGTCGAAAACAGAATTATCGAGAAAGATTATTCGCGCCAAGAGATTAAGAATGTACCACAAGCACACGGAAAAGTGATAATGTCACTGAAGCGAGAAGTGCTTTTCCTTCGCGGCTCAATCGCGATCCGTGCGATCGTAGTTTTGACGCGAGACTAAGTACGATATATACATATTTCTATGTTGCAACATTATCGCTGCGCTAGTGATATCACTTGGGAAAAAAAATCATTCCTTATAAAATCATCAATTAGTCGAGGAAGTATAGATAGCGTAACGCGTATAAGACAAAGTCGAAAAAAATACAAGCACGTGTTGGTCGCTGACGTGTTGCACATTTCGAGCGAAGACAAGCAGACGATAAGAACAGCGAGTCACCTCGCTTATAATTACCGCGCACATGGTTTTATTATCTCGTATCGCGACATAACTTTAAACATGCGGCGATAAAGATAACGAATACGAGTTCTTCCACGTTTTGCTTTGCAGTGCTTATACAGACATGCTTCGACAAGCTGTTTCGATTCGAAAAAATTAATCAGCAACCTTGCTATTCTGCGACTGATCGGAAGACTGTCCAAAACTATTCGCGATAATATCAGATCATTAAATTATTTAATTAGTCAAATCAAATCTGTTGAGAAAAAACTTTACAAAGTGTCTGCCATCATAGACATTGTCAGTAAAATTCAAGACAATAGAATTTGTTGCGAAATATCCCTGTTGAAAACTCTTGTAAGTTTTTTGTACTAGATCTTAAAATAGTTGCATGTGATCAATCAAGATTACTAATAAATGAACGTACATGACTAAATAAGAATCTTATATAATTTGTTCATGAATCTTATCAGTAATCTTGTAATGACCTTAGGAATCTGGAATGAATAAAGCACGACGATTTATATATTAATGAAAAGATTTTAATTGCTAATTCAGCCTAATAAGATACTCTTAAGAAATAATTTCTTTACATAATCGCTCCAAAGTAATAAAGGTATTAATTCTAGTAAACGAAATGGAATTATTGAATGAACAGAAACTGGATTGAATATATGAAATAAACAAGAATTAAGAAAAATTAAAAAATTTGTTAGAATACTAAAAATGACTAAAATGAATAAATGGTTGAAACGTATATTAGCACCGTCTTAATGAAATATAAATTATAATTTCGCTATAACAACTGGCTTTTTATGCTCCTTTCCCAAATTAAGTTTAATTTAGTCGAGAAGTCGTTATTCAATTTGTGTAAAAAGAATTAACTTTTAGCCAAAATGAATTCTTTTAAATCCCATTCAACTCCTTGCTTGTCCTATTCCATTTTATTTACTGGGATACGAGCGATAAATCGCACAAATTCTAATAATATAATTGTACATTATACGTACAAACATCTTTTAACTAACATTCTGTATTATCATTATATAAAACTTCCCAGAAGAAACGTAGTTAGTTTTTCACGCAGTGAAAAAAATCAGTATCTACTAAATCTATCAGATAAACTACAATAAAACAAGCGATCGGGAGATTCTTTATAATTTATTTATTGATAAGTAAAATTACATATATATATCCACAAACACAATACGTTCTTTTCACGGGGTGTAATAATGCGTTAAAACTTGTGAGCGGCGAGGAGAAATACCTGCGAAGGAGAAAGAGGGACGAGAAGAGTTTGCTTTTTTTCTTAAGTCTTTCGATACTGTCCCCCCTCCCCCTTGTGTCTCTCATGAACAACAGCAAACCATGGCATTTGTCAATAATAAAAAAAGAGAAAATTCCAAAGGGTTTGCAATGCAGGAACGAATTAAGCTAGAAATTTAGAAACGGTCTTCAACGCGATATAAAATCATATCAATGAAGCAAAAACAAATTACGAATCCGTTTTATTCTTGGACCCTTCGACTCCTGAAAATCCTTTCAGAAATCGAAAGATCTGTCCGCTGTATACGTGCACGTTAATATTTTTTAAATAAAATATACATGACAATTAATACATTTAATTAAAATATACGCGTATAAAATATACATGACTGAAGAACATGTAATTCATTATAAATGTATGTACGATGCGTTAATTATTTAAAGTGTAAAATCATTTATTATGCAAGATAAGTTCTCTGCATAATAATGCAATTTAAATTCTAATAATATGCTGCAGATACTCTCACAGAACGATCGTTTGTAGAAGTCTTTTTGACTGACACGATTTGGGCTCTAGATATAATTAAACATTTTCTCCACGAATTGCCATTGTTCACAGAAAGAGAAAGCGAAACCTTTCGCACATACTGATATTTTCGTCAGAGTTTGGAATTTTCAATACGCTACGATAAGAACGTAACGGAGGCAATTAGTTGCCCTTGCGCCACGCACTGTCTTCGTCTATATCTATTTTATACGGCCGTATCATTAATGATACGAAGGAACGTAATGAATTTCGTTTCGCAGTTAACTTATCTTTCAATAGCGGAAGTTAAACCGGATTCTGGATTGTGGATTTCCGATTCGTGGGGTAAGCCCGGATTAATAATAGAGTTGTGATCGCGTTGCGCAAAAGTCAACGAACATGACGTTTTTCAGAATCGAAGATAATAGTGCGAGGACACGTAATCGTGCTGCTCGATAAACTGTCCGAAGACGAGAGGATGATGCGAGGAGACACCGAAAAAACTGTAAAAATAAAGTCCAGTTTTTAGTATCATTATTATACTCTTTCTCCGTCTCTGGACTCGCTAATCTCTGGACTGCGACTTGAAGGACGTATATCTCTTTTTTTTTCTTCTCCTTCACGTCTCACATGGCTTTTAAGCTAAGTTTCAGTTATCTCGATATAATATATATATATATATATATATATATATATATTTAGATGCAAATTCACAGTATCTTGAAGCGCACACGCCGACCTTTTTCTTTTCTCTCCCTCTCTTTCTCTCTCTCCTTCTATCTTTTCCCGCTACAATCGAATCACCGAAACATGATATGTTCCGACTATTGGCTAATACTGATACCTCTCCGATGTCTTCTACAAAAGTCATCGAGAGAGCATTGGACCGTTGTTGCCTGCGTAATGGCGCAATCACGCATTTTCGCTCTAGGTAAAAATCGGCGAGTCAACTTACATGCTTGTACATGCGAAATACAATGTTTCAAACCGCTGCTTGCTTTGCACTTAATACGCGATTAAATTTAACGAACGATATATGTATATGTATATATATACGCACGCCGATCACAAATCATCCTCAATACAGGCCAATCGTAATGATAGCAAACTATCTTTCTGCGAGAGCAGCTCTAGCTTTGTGAGCCTTAGAAAAATAATAAGTCCCTTTACAATCGCTTAAAGTCTTCAGCATCTGTGAATCCGTATCAAGGTCAGATTTTTTTTCTTTTATATGCGATGTTGTCTCCATGTTGTTTAACGACTATATACGCTATAGGTACATAATGTTTAATTTAATATGTATACATGTATATGCATGTGTATATCCATATATATATGTATATATATATATATTTGTATATATATATCTCTATATATTATCCCCATACTTCGTAACACACACACATACATATACATATATAATAGACATTTTATATCATTATTGTAACGCATTGATGCTATCTGCTGTTATTTATATAATCATAGTACATTTACTGGTATAATTGCTATCTCGTCTTACAATATATCTAAAATAATATTTTTAACATTCAGCGATGTGTTGTTTAATGTGTGTGACTGTGTCTTGCATCCCGTTTGTTGCCTGTTGTCGCCGGTTGTACACACTCTTTTCCACCGGAGTTGCGTGAAGACAAACGATCGGTGTGTGTGACAAAGATTCGCGCTAGATAGATAGGAAAGGCAGCTGCTTCACGTGCGCTTAGGAATACAATACCTAAAAAGGATCTTTTCTTTCTTTTTTTTTTTATTTCAATCGCTCTAATTCGCTGGCGATTATCGTGTAACGCGATACAATCCTAGCAAAGTGAGCGCAATCGAAGGGGACCACCTTAGCACGTAACTGGGAATGTATGTGACCATGTGGAGCGTTATTTCACACAAGAGACAGAACAGCGACTCTTTAGCATTAAATTGTAATTTATAATAGTAACCATCGCGCGCCGCCGAGAGCTAAAAATCCCGTCTCTTTCAAACATATATTACCGGCTGTATTGATACGATGATCAACCGACCTGAACGTGCATTAATGGTGCATTAACGGTGCACCAACGATAGCGATGGTTATGCTCTTATCACGCCGCTGCCATAGATAGACGTCGTAAAGACGACCTAAAAAAAAACATTCTAATCTCTTAGACACCTAAAAAACGTTTTTCCTGCAAAGACGCCGCAGATATCCTAATCTTTCAGATGTCGTAAAGACGTTGCGCGATTTTCAATGTCTTTTTTTACGTGAGGTGGGGGTGTCTTTAAGGTCTTTGTGTAGTGGTTGAATGCTACCACCGACCATAATGGCCGTAGGGACGGTAAATGGTTCTATGGACCGCGGCAGCGTATTCGCATCGCATCGCGAGCATCACCGAGGGTTATTTATATAAATAAGTTTGACAAAAACGCGTAATGTATATTCCAAGATAAATAAGAAAAAAACTGTGCTTCCCCACGCGACCCTGGCGCTAAAGTGCTGGCTACTACCTTTTTTTTTAATCGTTTGACAATATACAAATATATAAGCATTAAACGTGTAATATATTATATCATCATCGTCGTCGTATATAATTAGTAATATCCTAAGATAGTTATTGTATGAACGATCTTTTTCCCTTTCTTTTTCCCCCGAGAACGCAAAACGCGGAAACGAAAAAGAAACGTTTTATCTCAACAGCTACTGCTTCTTTCTTTTCCTTTTTTTTCTTTTTCGACGTAACAGTCGAAGGTACTAATGCCACTCGAAAATGATCTCCGGTTGAACTGTTCCTCTTGTTCGACAGCATCGACATGACCTGTTCGATACGTCGCGTACGCCATTCTTCGATCAGATCGAACGAAGCTGCCGAACATTTTCCATGCTAGCGTTCTCAGCACCTCGACAAAATGGACTTTTGTGTGGAATGATAGAGCATCTTACTTCCTCGTCATCGTTAATTCGAGATACGTCAATGATTCTTAAGTTTCCTTACGTTTTAAGGTTCTTTATCATCTAAGAGTTAGACGTTAAGTACTGAAAAAGATTACCGAGAGAAACCAGGCAGTGGGAATCGAACGGAGACGGAGGGAATAAAACAGATGCATTACGAAGATATAGAGGAGTAAAAACGTGCAACGATGAGATGGCGCGTGTACGTGTGTGTGTGTGTTCTGATATTTTAAGAGTGCCGCATAGCTCGTTCGCACGCTCGGTTATTTTAGCATAACGTTAACGATTACGCCATTAATCGGAGTATTTATTTCTATATGCTGCCCCCAGTGGCAAGCTACTACGATCACTATCGTATTTTTTTTCTTCGTGTTTAGTACTTAAGCTGCATTATTGCCATTGATTATCTCCGAAAATATCAGAACCTAAAAATACAGCAAAGAGCGCAACGATACAACGCATTCACTGAACATCGTCCGTGTAAACGCGTTCTAGCATCGTTCAAACGTTTGTCCCCGAGGAGTAAGAGCGACCAGCCACCGAACATTGGTCGTCAATCGATCCGCGGAGCTTCCGGTTCGAGTGCGTAACGTATAGAGGCGGAGGAACATCGAGGTACGTCTAAAAACGGCGTTTTCTACTTTTATAACACGAGCGCTCCTTCCTGCGTTTTTATAATATATCGACATGTATGATAACGTAATAAAAACGATGTGTGTATGAGATACTTCCGAAGATAGCGTGTAACACTCGTGTTCGTATGGCACATAGGTATATGCTGAATTCTACGTCATTTTATCTCCCATAGAATCCGTTTCGTTTCCCATCCAGCATGTCCCAGCTACAAACTGTATTTTACATATATATTGTCAATTCTTTGCAAAATCGATTTACACCGCGACACGTGGCCGTGGTGTCTACAAGCGGACGCAATGCGTACGGCGATAGTCTCGTCACAAGTGCGATCTGCCGATTAGGAAACGCGTTTTTCTGAATTTGCGCATTTCCGGGATGTACGTAGTCCGGATCTTCGGAAGAATCTCGGGGGTTAGAGATATACATACTATTTATATATATCTTACTCTAACAAAATACTATGAGATTCTTGAAGAAAATACGCGAGAACGAATACGCGGTTGCGACCAGCTTCAAAAATCAAAATATTTGTGATAACTCTCGAGGCAGCGACCGAATTATTCCTTCACCTCAAAGTATTTGTATGTAGGATTCTCGTAACCGTTGATCTGCATATTTGCGACGTGTCGTTCCTCGGGCGTGGCCGCTTGATCGACCTCGATGAAGCCCTGTGAGGAAACGGAAAATACTATTTATCATGTTGCGTTATTAATTAGCGTGTCAATTAGTGCATTATTATAACACATTAATCTTTTTCAATTACATGCATTTTCGTTTAGATCACAAATTGAAGTATCGCATACAATCACTGTACAATTACCACTAATTAATGCAGATAATATTACAGAGATTGCTTGATAATACTAATGTGTTTTTCAATATAATAATATACCTGGCTATGAGGGCTTCTCGCACTGCGCCTCTTAAATACTGCGACGCCAACAACTGCAGCCGCCATGAGTGCTATGCCAGCGAACGCGAGTGTGAAATAAACGGATCGACTTTCTCTATGATATACTTCTCGCCTTACAGAATAGCCCTGCAAAATTAAATAAATACATAAAGATATTTTTCTTTTTTATTTTTGTCACAATGTCTGAGATAGAAACTTGATAATAAAATAACAAATTTATTTCATAAGCACTAAATAATAAGAAAACAGTAAAATCTTGTATGATGACTTATAAATAAACTTTATAGTTAAAAGTAAATTATCTTACTGGCTCAGAGTGAGAGACATCATGAGTCATACTGTGAGCTGCTCTAACTATTCCCTCATTATGCATAGCGGCGACCGCGGCGGGTTGCTCTGATTGCTGAGGAATATCCTTGGTATCGATTGCTGAGTCGCTCTCCTCATGTTGTTCTTGTTCTGTGCGTAGTTCGCCACGTTCTGCCTTACGTTGTTCCTTGCGCGCTCGTTCGAGCTGTTTCTGATGCTCTTTTTCTGTAAAGTACAAAATGAGGTAATGTATGCTCGTTTGTGCAAATTTTCTTGACGAGTTTGCTATACATACCTTGCTGTTTGCTGGTGACATCGGCCTGATACTTGTCTAGAATAGCTGCCTCCGCTTCGCGCGTCATCGCCAGCAGCAATCCCGGAGTTTCATCTTTACTCCTGAGGGCCAAAACGTAATCGTCCATGAGACGACCAATCTTCGCGCTTAAGTCTGGATATCTGAACATAAGAAAAGAAAAAATGAGCCTCTAACTTTTCGCGGTAGTAACGTTATCGCTTTGTGTACAAATATCGCGTGACCCACGGCGTATTTAAGATATTAAAAGTAAAAATGTACATTTGACATATACATTACCGTTCTAACATCAAGAGGCTCTGATTGGTAATCCTGTCAATTTCCGCAAGATGCTCCAGAGTGGCTGGTTTCTCTCGCTGCGCCTGTTCCAAGCTGCTGTCAAGGAGATGCTTGTAATGGGCTATTGTGTGGTGCCTGTCTTTGTGAAGGGCTCTAAGCAGCTTTTGTAGACATTTTTGAATACGGTGCATCTAGAAAACGTATAAATCGATCGATTAGGCAGAAAGATAAGAAGATTCTTGTGTAAAAGTATATTACATGAAACTAACATTTGGCGGCGTTTCGTTAAGAGCCGCAGTGTAACACGACATGGCTTCCTCGTTTCTCTGCTTAACTGCCTCCTATGAGAGGAAAAGATTATTATTGAACATAATTCATTTGATGAATAGTGGATTCGTCACTCGAAAAAAATAAACGTTATTACGTAGATACATTCTCGTTTTTTTAAATGTTTATATGAATTATATTTCTTCTCTTATAAAGAAAAAAAATCAAATTGCTACGTATTGTTAATAAAAAAAGTTAAGTAATTAATAAAAGCGCTCATGGTTATTGGGGCGCAAAAGTTTTTTTAATGCTTTTTAATCATTTAGAAACTAATGTAAAACTCCAATTTAAAAAATCGATTTACGTCCGCTTTTTGTTGGAATTCGTAACATTTCAAAGTTGGGTGACATTCAAAAAGGACGATTCGTATCATATCACGCGTTTCCACGTACCTGCACTCTCTGCTGGTGCATCGCGCTTAACTGATGCTTTTCCGCCGCGCCGCTTTCCTCGAGCGCGGCAACCGTCTCCTGGAATCGCGCCGTCATCCAGCGTTTGAAAGCATCCGCGGCGACAGGATCGTGGGCTCTGATATCCTGATATCTCTCCTCGAGGTCACTCCAATCCTTCATCACCTGAAAGCGTTGTAGCACAAAGATTTCGACACCAATGTCCCGCGCCATAATACTTGTCTTTCAAAAGCTTTCTCTCGCACCTTTTTTTTTGTCTCAAATACAAATGTTAGTACCTCAACTCGAACACAGTCATACCTTTGCTTTCTCCTAAATAAAGTGAAAATATGCGGTACCCTAAATAGGTGAAGATATTCGGTACGATACGCGCTAACGTCATCTCACCATTTTTTTCATTGCAATTAATCGAACTTACTTTCGTAACTTTCTCCTTGTGTACTTCTTCAAGTCGCATCTGAGCCTGTTTGTAACTCTGGTGCTCGGACCGCGGATCGAAGTGCGTCAGATAAGGATCTGGAGTGCCTTGCGGTTGGGAGGGCTGCTGCGTACTCGTGCTAACTGGCAGCGGCATCGCCGTAGCATCCTGTTTGGCTTTCTCCGTTGTTGAGATCGTCGTCGATGGTCGACTGATTTTCATTAACAAGTTTACAACAAATATTTAACTTCTATATTTAGGATATACGCTAAATCTTACGTTAACTAATTTCAACTGCGTTTTAGATTTTTAATTAATTAAAAAAAATTCTTTTTAATAAAAGAAAAATGTATAAGAAATTCAATGAAATTTTATTGACATTTATTAAAATAGACGCAGAGAGAATGTTTGTACTATTTAACTCAAAGATGTTTATATTATTTATAACTACCTGGTAGTCGTGTCGTAATCATCGAGATCGTCGTACTCCTCCTCGCTTTCGTCTTCCTCAGGTTGATTGCTAAGTACGTCTTCGAGATCGTCAGAATTTTCTTCATCCTCAGCGTCACCGTCCAAGTCATCTTCGTCATCGATATCATCTTCATCCTCGTCGAGATCATCGTCCGCGCTCTTCGGTATAGGTAGATCGATCGGCTTCTTTACCTTCACGTTCTCTGCAAAGAGATCAGTATTTCGCATGTTATTCTTTGCTGCACCTGCGTTCTATGTATGATTCATCGTTACATAAGCACGTAATGATGACGATTGGTCTGAAAATAGGCTCCCCAGCATGCACTTGCACCGCAACGCGAAAAAACCTGCATAAAGAAAAAGAAAATAGAGATCGTTTAATTAATACCGTTGGATATTGCACTCATCCTTGATTATGCGAAAGTGCCTTCTCTTTTCTTTCGCTCTAACGATAACGATTCAACGTACATACACCCGTCGCGTACGTACATATACGTACGTGACGCGGTAGGTGCAATTATTGGAATTTCTGTCTGCGCGCACATTCCAGTATATCGACTGCCATTGTTTGAATAGTAAATGGACGGGATTGGGCTGGCCACAGATAGCTCCGCGGAATTCTGGCCCATAATCTAAATCAATGCGCGCCGCCAGTGATACACTACCAGTGTCACCGATCACTTGATTATTTATCGATATACTCGGAAAAGGACGACAGCATAATTTAATTTGACAGTTTCGTGGACATAATTCACGACGGCCAAAGACAGTCTCGACTCCTCCGACGTAAAAAGACATAAACAGCAAAACGGTGTCTACGGACGAATATTTATCCTGTAAAAGATAATTAGGAAGAATTAGGAAGACGGAGGAATTCATTCAGAAAAAGACATCAAATTACAACATTTTAAAATTAAAGTAGCATGAAAATTATCAGAATTGCCACTCGTGAAATTCGTATGTGTCGTAACTAGGCAAAATGCATTGTATTCTCATTCCGGTTCTGCATCTTTCCAGCTTAGACATTCTAATTTCACCAGGTTACTGGGAGAGGAAGCGGGATGCATCTTGACTAACTAGGTTCTCGAGAGGTGTGTCTCTCATTCGTTGAGTATTCTGATGAGACGACTTCTTGACTTCTGCAAAGACAGACGAAAGCCCCACCTGACCATATCCTCTTGTGTCATCCTTTTATCTGGGTCACACGGTAGATATGCGATAACTGCATGCGTTGGCAGTTTCTCCGGGGATGCCTTATGTCACGATTGTTCGTCATAGAGAGTTATGGATTCCTCGCGAGAACGCGGTTTATCCGGGATCGATCAGAGAAGTGCTGAATGGAAAGGGATGACGGAAATTCAATGTTATCAGTACCAACGAAACGAAAGTTATGAGATATTGTATAAAATCCTAAAGTTGCATATTTCTGAAATATTCACATATAAGACTTTTTTTAAGATGTAAATATTTAATTTTTAAGATTCATCCACTCTAATAAACAAACTCGTTGATATTTAGCAAATTAAATATTAATTGGAAGTCGCGCTTCTAGAAGACGCTTGATTGTAAACACATTAAAAATGTAGAGGACGATATTTTTCATCAAAAAGCTCAAATGATACTTGTGTAAATAATAAGAGTTTCTAATTATGCACGTTCAACAAAGAAGATTTTTATGCAACTTAAGTTTTGTAGATAAATTACACATGTATATAAATTTTTATACATCAAAATTACTAAGCATTAAAATCCAGCTCCGATAAGGCTTTTTTCTTACTTAGTTTGTATATTTAGATATCGATCTAATATCACTTATTATCGTTTAAAAATCTTTACCGTTCTTATCTTTAATTAACTCAATTTTATCATAAGAATAAATTAAAGCTTACTGAGCAAAGTTTCCAAAAGAATGAAAATTCCACGTTCTGTTCAAACGTATCAATTACCAAACTGGTCCGCGTGACTAGTGATAATACTCGAAACATATATCTCGGTTTTATTTGACGTACGCCGTGCAGCCCATTTTTCATTCCTCGGACGACACGTCATCCCCCGAAGTTACATTACCTATGCTGAAAATAATGGAGTATAGGATTCAAGCGGGTGGTACATAGCGGATAAAACGGACAGCACCGTGTGTGCTAATCGAGCCCATTATATATGTGGTGTATAGGAAAGAAAAGTTGCGCAGCGACGCCGAAAGCTACGGCGTGTTACGTTGCGCAGTCGTCGGGAACGTCGGCGGCGAACATTATTGATTGCACGAGGGAGAGAGAAGACAAGAGAGCTTGCGATGAGAGGAAGAGAAAGATGGAGATATATGTATATAGAGAGAGGGGGAAAGAGAGAAAGAGAGAGCTTGCGAAGGGTGGCACGAGCCATCCGGGGTGCTGGAAGGAAACGAGGAAGGAGACGAGGCGAAGTAGGTGGTACCCCTCGCTTAATACACTCTTTGCACCCTCCTATGGCCGTTCTTTCTCTTCCTCTCTATTTTTCTCTTTCCCCTCCTCTCTCTCTCTCTCTCTCTCTCTCTCTCTCTCTCTCTCTCTGTTCTTTGCGACAGTCGATTGGAAACGAACAGCGTAAATGCCGGGTATTTCCACCGTGCAATAAATACGCCGCGAATTCGTCGTAAATATTCATGCTTCACCATCTTCTCTCTTCCAATATACTTTTTGATAGACACGCGTTCTATTAATCGCTCCGCTCAACAAAATGAAAAATAACAGAAGGGCGAAGAAATAACAGTGCAGCGTGGTATTAAAGCAAAAATCGAATAATGTAGAGCGTTAAAAAGCTTGATACAAACGTAAAAGAAGGAGTTTGATGGTATCATCAAAGTAAATGACAAATGCAAGTGCGAAGATTAATGGGTTTTATAGATCGATGAATTTCACATCCAACAAGATTGTTTAATGTTTCATCGTTCCACTTGGTTCCACTGTTCATTTATTCATATAATAAATTAGGCTGTGTTCCAAAACTCACTGTCAGTACTAAAAATATACTGTAATGTAATGTAAGTCACATATTTTCTTCGCTGACAGTGAATTTTGGAAGACAGCCCTGGAATTAATTAAAAGTTGCAATATGAAGACCTTATTTCAAAAAATAAACGCTATTCTTCAGGTAATTTCATGTAGAAAACTATTACATGTAATTTAATTTATATGTTTACATGCACTGAGAGAAAAAAAAATGGTTGAAATAACCATAATTTAATTATAATTTATAATCATTTTCTGGGACAACCATAAATTTATATTTGTTTTGACCATATGAATTATAATAAACTGAACACTGAATTATGATCATAACGACCATAATATGTATTCATTCAACTAATTGTATGGTTATCTTACACATAAATCACATTTGCATGTAGTAAATTATTATATACTATAAAATATTGTAACTATACATATAAGGTTATTGTTACTAACATTATAGCAGTAATAACTATAAAAATGATGCTCCTAACCATAATTATTTTACCATACAATTATAGTCACAAATACGATATACTTTTCTCTCAGTGTGATTACATGTTACATGTTTACATTTCGTTATACGTAATTTATGTAACAAACAATTATACACTAAATACAACTTAATTTTGTTATATCGAAAGTACAACATATCTGTAACATAGGCGGGATCCTCACGAGTTAAATCTTGAAATAAGATCGTCACACAAGTATTTCCACTTTACGGTAAAATGACCTCACGCCAAGAAGACACCCGAGCTCGCGAGCTCGCGTCTGGAAAGGATGTCATGGTATGGAGATGCGGACGCTGCGAAACGTTCGCACCGATAGAATATGCATGAAGATGAACGTGAGTGCCAGTGCGGTTCTCGCGAATACGAAAATACGCGATGGCTCGCTCGTTTCCTTGTGCTCGCTTCTCCGCCCTTCGTCCCTTCTCATCCGCGAGATCCGCACAATTCGCCGCGTCTTCCGCGCGCGCGTGAAATGAGAACACGAATGAATGATGATAAGGCAGAGTGTACGTACGTTACGTACCTTTCAGGTGTTTCGGGCAGCATACAAACTCTACGCCGGAGAACAGAGATATACCGCACGGCAGCAACATCGCGAAGCTACGCAGATTCATGTTCCGCTCCCGGCAGGTCTCCGCCGCCGTGGAGTTCCATCTGGAAATACGAATCCACTTGATGCAGTCACGTGTACTCGGAGGAGGATGCACGCTCCTGATCTACCACGACACGGATAAATAGGCCCTGATAATCCGCCATCTCTCCATCGACGTAAAATATAACGTTACTTTATTTTACGTCGGTGTAAAATAAACGTGTAGATAGCAGATTGCGTCACTTATCGATGAAGTAATTAAATGTAGCTCTTAATTGCACGATGGAATAGCAGAATAATAAGATGAAGCGAATGAATATAGTAAAATAAATTTGTGACAGTGCATACAATGTGAAGGAAAAACGAAAGCGAGAGAAAACCTGTTTTGTATAAAAATTTGCTAATAATATAATTAATCCTTATCTTACAAGATGTGTCACTACACTGCAAAACATTTCTTGTTTAAAATGGACGAATCAGAAATTTCTGGTTAAATTTATTAGAATTCTAGTTGAGATAACCGGAATTCTGGTTAATACTATATTTCTGGTAAAATCTACTAAAATTCTTATTTTTACCAGAATAATTATATTTAATCAGAATTCTAGTAATCTCAACTAGAATTCTAATAGACATAACCAGAAAATTCTGATTCGTTCATTTTCTACCAGAATTACTGTTTAATCCAACCAGACCATTTTTCTCAGTGTAGTGACCGAGCGATTCCTGTTCGTGCAAGTTTCTTTGAGTCTTTCGGTAATTATAAAAAATTATACTATATTTTATTATTTTCCAAAATGAAGTTTCAATATTTATTCTAGGAAGTTGAAAGTATGCTGGTAAATTTTTAGAGATTTTTTGAATCATTCTGAATAGGTGAAAAAAATGGACGAATCTAGTGACTCCCGTTTGTACGAACGAGGCATCAAATTGAATCTTGCAGGGTAAGGGTTAATAGTAAATTTAACGTAATTGCTATATCATGTCGGAGTAATTGAATCAAATGTATCTTCTCGCGTAGAAAGAACTGTGCTTAAGCTATTCTTTCGACTCGCTTGATCGCTTTGACGAAACGCGACATCGTGAATCTAAACTCACTCGAGAATTAATTCCGTTTGGCGCAGACGATATTCGCGCACATATAAGTTCGTTACCTGTGAGATTCCCAGCATTTTGTTTGATTATGAAGATGATCAAAGAGACAGCCCTCCGGCACGAGAAGTGCGTCACTCTGGAAAGGTCCCTCTGAAAGTAGGAAACGGTACATATTGCAGTGACTCGAATTCAAGGAAAGGCTCGATTAAACCAGTAAAGGTCGCGCATCGCCGGTATTTATTCTTATTCGCTATTTCCGACGATGCAATCTGTCTCTATCTTTCTACGAAGAGAGGATTCTACGAATTATATTGGCAGTCGAGGCACGAATCTACCGATGACTATTTATACATATACCTGTGCGCATATATCGAAATATATGAAATACCCGAAATCAATAGCAAGTCCGCGTGTAAGGGACTGTCCTCCAATCGTGGAACTTTATCCTCATATCTAAAATAAATCTTACATATTCAATATTTTAATTTTATATTATTGCTCTTCTAGATTCTTCAGATATTAGCAGATATTAGCATTATTGCTCTTATAGAGTCTTCAGTTCTTTCGACTCCTTCAAAATGTTTAATTATAATTTTAACGACAGATTCTTTTACAAGATCTAGAAAGGATTTTTTTCTAAACTAAAATGTCAAGGTAATAAGTTTTCAAGTAATAAACAATTTAAGATGAAAAATTTTTCTCGAACTATGCTTTTAAAATATAAGCAAATAACGAGGCTTTATTGTTCATTTAAATTCAAGAGCACTTTCTCAGAATTTTAATTCCAGGTTTAATTATCAAGTCGCTCAATGTTGAATATTAAAAAGTTTCAGCATAGTAATGGACTCTCTTAAAAGTTTTCCTAAAGATTTATCGGAGAATCCGCTCCTAAAATATTTATGTTGAGACACTTCATGTACACGTATACATACACAAATGATTAAGAATATACACGCAAATCCGCATGTCGTATGTATTCGGAAATATTTCACAAAGCTCAAAGTGCAAAAAGAATAGTGACAATTTTTCAGTAGTATATTTGTCCAAATGTCTATTACTCTTTCATGATAAAACGTAATAGGAGAGTGCGCGAAAGAAAGGGGAAAGAGAAGAGACGGCGGAATGGACACGCGTCTGGCGGATGACGCATCGGTACGTTCACCAGTGCTGATCAATAGAACTAGTCATGCAGACTCTTTGAGAGTATTAGCCACTGATTTGTCCATTCGCGTATCATTCTTCGATGAAAGAATGGCAGAAGTTACATAAAGGAAAGTAAACAAGTGCAAGTATATATTTTTGCAAAAAGTAAAAATAGTGTGTGTTATTAAAACGAGATAATTATATGAAAATCTGACGTTTTATGATTGATTTTTTTTTTTATGAAACCGCTCGATAAGGAAGTTAATGGAGCTTTGTAAAATGTGTGAAACACGCAACTCAAGACGCGAAGGTTAAAAATGGCTGTGACCATCTGCACGTGACCAGCATAGTGGAATAACAGCATTTATCTAACACGATTAGAAAATAAGGCATGGATCTTGGAGCGTTGGAAACAGATGATACGAAGAAGAGTTCAGAGTTTTCGTCCTGTGCACGAATAAATGACTGTCGTATCGCCTGATACTTATGAGATCTCACTCCAGGGAATACATCACTGACGATAAATGTGTTTTATGTCGTTATTCCATTCACATATTGGTTCAATTACTCATTTTAATGATACTTGAAGTACACAAAAAGGTACTTGAGATAAGAAAGGAGTAAACGTTGAATATTGTTTGTAAGATGCATCGTGTATCGAATCAGAATTTAATGACAATTTGTTAGACAAATTTGGAATAGATTTTTAAAAGAAGTTTTAGAAGAAAATTATTATCATTATTCTTGTAGCTCTCTCTCTCTCTCTCTCTCTCTCCTTGGTTTCCAATTAAACACATTTGCATTTACTGCTCTAATTAAAATTATGTTAAAGCTAGTTTAAAATAAAACAAAGTATTATATTCTGTAGTAGCAAGATGCTTCTTGCTACTACATTCAAATACATTCTTTCCTCGTCTTAACGAATGTCTCATGTTTCTCCTACGTTTCTTCAAACTTCTCGAGCGCGCACGTTATTCGATTTAGAATATTCCACAATTAAGTATTCCTCGCAAATGGAAGAGTTTCGCGAAGTAAGTTTATGATTTATAAGATCCACTTTAATTAACATCGTACATAAAATAAATTTAATAAATTACAAATCTACTTTTATCCCTCTTCTTGCACTGAATTCAATAGCATGGAAAGGAACTCGCGAGTCGTAATAAAGATACAGTCGCTTCAAGGAGATGCTTGTCAGTTGGCATCGAGAACCGAGTACTCATATACTCGGAGATGGAAAGAGAAGGAAAAAAGAGAAAAGCAAGTGCGATCTTGAATCTCACTGCTGCGCAACGTCACGTGATAGTTTTTTCGTTCTTCAGCGCGACAAAAAGGCTGATCACGGAAGGCAGCTGGGCAGACAATCCGACAGTAGATATCGCGTTGTCCGTTACACAGCGTATTGACTCTACAAATTGAATTCTTCCGTCGAGCAGATCGAGCGTCCTGCTAAATTTATAACTAAATCCCCGCCGCCGAGAGATCGATCTCTCAGTTTCTCACGGTCGCGACGCCGCTGCCGCATTATCGATCGATCGGTCCGCCCGGCTCTCTTGCGATGGCCTTCTCTTTGCAATTTTCAAGTCAAGAATCGAAGTTGCCGCGAGTCTCGCAAGAATTTTTACGGCTAATATTAACTGATATTAACGCATGGTATCCCACCATCAGCCCCAACTAAATCGATGCGGCAGATTGAGATCCATATTATATTGTCGTACACAGAAATCCTGATGGTATTGACATATACATATATATGTTGACAGTTACATTATTATATTGATTTCGACATCCCGTTCAGACAGCTCGCGGTTTTACGTGTCTCACGATATCCGTGACAGATTACTGTTTTATATTTTGACCCAAATTGAGATTGATCACGATACAGATATACGTGAAAATTGGTCTGACCTTCTTTCTCGCCTGCACACAGTAAAAATTTAACTTACTAAAATTATAGAGATTTAATATTTAATTGCCCGTGAAAGGGGAATTTTTGCCACTGACGATAGAGACTCACGAAAGACTGGAGTACAACAAGAGATTTTTAGCGATTGTTTGGTATATATACCAAGGTTGTTGTTGATAGATGTTGATAGGGGTGGAGCTTATTCTGATAATCTGTACGTACAGCTGTTATGCTAAAACTACTGCTTTTTTCATACGCATGAATTTGATACTATTTAAAAATAGTTTCTTACTCTAACGTGATATATGATAGAAGAGACATAGTAAGAATAAGATGAATTAAAGGGCTAGCTATATGTTTCTATTACTAATAATCAAACACGCAAAAATATTCTGGTACAGTTTGGTATACTTTGGTTATTATACCTGAATCGCAAAAAATCGCCTGCAGATTTTCGATATAGCACAAAAATGCCAGTTAAAAATTACTACTCACCCAAACATCTGTAAGGTTTGACCCATCGGGAGAGCTTGCATTTGGTTCTTCCGGGCTTGCACCATCCGTTTACCCTGACGTAGTGCGACGACTCGACGATGTTGGTGATGTCTCTCTTCGGGTAAGCCTGGAAGAAAAAAATTAGACGCAGATTAGGAACCCACTGTAAGTACCGCATTAGCAAGTGGTTCGACCAGCCTGCAATTCTACGCCCAGAAGTAATTATCGAATATACAAGCATACTCGGCGAACCTATTATTATCGTGAATGAGCGACTGTTTAATCTCCGTTTAAGAGGCCGCAAAAACGCACGTTCTTACTCCACGAGCTATTTTGCGACGTGATATTCGCGTAATGTGCGAATTAAATCTAATGAGACTCAGGTGGTGCGACGTTAGTTTCAACAACGATAAGGTAATTAAACTAAAATGTATATATTTTTTATAATCCAATCTCGAAATCAACATTAAGGATTTACTTTTATTAAAGTTGCTTATCAAATTTTTTCTTATGTATAAGAATAAATAAAAATACAATAAAATAGAGAAAATACAAATAAAGTCGTGATGATTATAATTTTGATAAACTTAATTTTAATTGAAGAATCGTAAGATCTTAATTAAAAAATTTAAATTTAAATTTCAAACTTTGTAAGAATTTCTCTTGACTTATTTTGTAATGAGCAATTTAAAAGGGGATTCAAATAACTGGATCTTCGGAAACTCCTCTCTTTTAATCTTTTTATGAAGGATTAAACGAAGATATTCGCGAGTTATCAACGAGGAAAGATTAGATGGCACGCGAATATCGTACTTATAGCGAGCTTTCACGTATTAACGCGAAGAAATTTAAGTAAAATACAATTGCGATGCAACGATTGTGGACCGATGCAATCTCGTAACAAAGTCATCGGCGAAGATTAACGTTATTTTCACGGTGGAATGGCGGGAAAGGTAACGAACCGCGTAATTCTGTGTTTTGTCGCGACTGAAGCGCGTCAACGAAGGGATGAAAATTCGATTTACGCGGCTCCGGAAGATTATAAACGACTTAATCCTACCTGCAGGGCAACGGCAGCATCGCCGCGCTGGGCGCGATGTTAAATAACACGCCCAGCCTTAATTAATAATTCGTTCGCGAGTGGCCCGATTTTCTCTCTAAATAGTCGCCGAGTCGAGAAGGAAGATTCAAGAGAGTTTGATCTCAATCCCCTGACTTCGTTTAATAACTTAAACATCGATTCGAATAATTTACATTTTGATGTTTCCCAAACAAGAGCGGGTATAGTAATTTTTATGATCAGCACCCAACGCACGAAGCAACAATACCTAGATATTACTAATGGATTTTTTTTACAGATAAATACAAGATTTACAAAATATCTTATTATATATATATATATATATATATATGTACATAGATTTTGGAAAAAGTATTCATGCATAGGGTAACTGTCCCATTTTCTGTGCCTGTCCCTATTAGTGTGCTTTTATATTTTGATAAGTCATAAAGAAAACTAGCACAAATAAATAAGAAAAAAAATTGTTTTTTGTTAAATTAAATTATTAATGCATACGATACCGAAGATAATATTTGAAATAATGATTTATGTAATATTAACATAAACAATTAGCTTAAATTTATTACCTGTTTTAGTAACTATATGTTAAAATGAGTCAAATGTGGATAGGCACACAAATTGGGGGCACATTAATAGGGCCATCATCACTTAGAGTACTCATTAATAGGGACAAAAACATGTTTTCTATTTTTGTCAAAAGCATTATAAACTATTAACATTTTCTAGATTAAAGAAATATTATAAGAAAAAGAAGTATAATTGTGAAAAACCGATATTAATTGCAAACAGATAAAATTAAAGCTACAATATTTAATAATTAATTCAGTAACAAGCAAATTGGCTAAAAGGCACATTAATAGGGACAGTTACCCTACTACAAAACTACATAATTAACAAAAAACTTGAAAAATAGAAAACTCGAGTCCATTAGCTCAGTCATTGTGTCGTATGATCGTTTATATTTGTTTCAATTTATAGAACAATGTGGGATTGCAAAGCCCTACTTTCCAAAAATTGTTTAAAGATCATTGCTCAATCACTGAGAGAAATGATTTTGTTATAGGAACAAATCAAGGGAAAGCAAATGTGATATTTGTTAAAAAACAATCGATTTGTTACGATTGCAAATTAATTCGTCAATGTAACAAATAATCAATAGTATCGCTAGCAAATAAGAGGCTCATATATATAATCAAGTATTCTCCCTATATTAGACTGTGCTTGATCGGTTTCTTACGACTTAAGACTCCACGATCATCTATTTAATTCCACGAATTCTATGTAAACGAGTTAAAGTCCATCCAAAAGATAGGTTAGGTTCTATATAGTTTGTTTCTGTTACTAATAATTGGTTGGTATAGCAAACTAGCAGCAATCACAACAACATAATTTGTTACATATTTACCGATCATCGCTTAAAGGTACTGATGGCTTGCTAAATTAACAAAATCCTTTCTCTCAGTGATATTGCAATGTTTCTGTCAATATAATTGTATATTCCTATGTAATTGTAGTTTATATTTTTAAACAATACTAAGATTTTATTCGGACCGACAGGAAATTAAAATACTAAGTATAAGCATATTCGGGCCTATGACGGTCAAAGCTAGATCTTTTTGCCTAAATAATTCCCAGTGAATTATCTATATCTATATATGTACATGCATATATATCATATTTTAGTTATTCAAACTGCGCGCCGAAATTTGTATTTTTAAATACAAGAGATCATTTATGTCCCACACCACTCTATAGAGTATGAAAGTTGACATAACAATATGATCGAGTGGATTGTGCGGCATATCAATGGCACTCTCCTTGCTCCTTCACTCGCGTTCCCTAACTCGCTCCTTCATTTATATTCTTTTATATTGTTATGTCAACTTTCATACTCTAGAGGGAGTCGGACGTAAATAATCCCTCGTATTCAAAAATATGAACAATTACTTATATAAGTAATTGACATTTTATCATCCCAAACGTCTGCACGGTTTGTTATATTATTAAAATTATTTGTATAATTTTTGGAAGATAGAGCTTTGCACATTGCTGTACCAATAAACTGAAGCAAACATAAATTACACTGATGAATAAACTTGTCTTTTCATGCTCATGTACGAGCAAATATGAGCACGTACGCATATGTGAACTGCTCACTTGTCTCTGTCTTATATACACAGTGGATTGCGTGAACGTGCCGCATATAAGTCGGATGGACAACGTTATTATCCAGTAATTCATAAGGCAGTTTTGCCTTTCACCGCGCTCTATTAAAGATTCGGAATGTAAATTGTTTATGATACGTCGTTATCCATCATTAATTCTTCCTATCAATCTTTTTCAATACAAACAAGCTACCTCGTTTAACACCCAATAAAAACGTGAAAAGACCAAGTATTTCTCATGCGAGTAATAACGATAAATAAGTACATTGATGAAAGATAAAAACAGAATCTTGCTGGTTTCGAAACTATAAGATTTTTGCGAAATTATAGTAATAATTTTCTAAGTCGGCAGGTTTTGATTCTAGCTTATATAACCGAGACTATACGGTGGATCGTTAATGTTTCTTTTAAAAACTTCGAACAATCTCGCTGGCAAAATATTTACGTGTGTTCCTCGCAGGATGGAGGAAAAGATGCAAAGAGGAGAGCTAGGAAGTTTGATGGTAATAGAAAAATGTCAGGGATCTATTTTTAATGTCTATATATAACTCTTATAATCGACTATATATGCCTAACGCCGATCACCGACATTATTATACGTGTGAAAGAATTTAATGGTTGCGTGATCTTATAGACTTTTTTCCTACCTTCTTACAATACTCCAGAATCTCCAGCTTGTCCGTCATGCAGCTCTTCTTGTCGGTCGAGGAAACCCATCGACCCTGCTCTCCCATATGTTGAGCAAGGTATACTTCACCAGGTTCACACAAGGTAGCGACCTTCATTTTGAGGAAAGATACAATCATTAAAGCGTTAGCCTCCAAGCGGAAAACACATTTGGCTCAATCAACAACTTCATCAAAGTGTTTCGCTTTTCAGGAAGCCAGTTGTCTTAGTTAACAGATCAGTTCTTGTTTCTCGGCAAACAGATATCATAATAGCCAATATACTTTCATTGCTTTTTTTCTTATCGATCAAGAGTTGCTTGGCAAAAACGAAGACATGCTTTATTTCGAAATGCATATTTTTTTCACTGGCATATATTTTTTACAATACGAGAATATTTTAAATGTTCTCTACAGAGATTTACTTTTCATATTAACAATGTTATATATCTAAACCTTTAATACCAGTTTAACAAATTTAATTAAAAACAATCTATATTCAATAATTTAATTAAATAGATAAGATATTTTGATTGAACAAAAAATGACAAAGAGTCGCGAAGGAAGAATTTGCGCGAAGCGTATAATTTTGCGGTATTTTCGTTGAAACGGGAATAGGGCTAGACCGAAGTCTCTCATAGTACTCACCTGAGGCTCTGATCTTCCGCCAGCTGGTGCCAATTCAAGCCTCTCCGACACCGCCTGCAACACAAAGTGAGAGAGAGAATATTTGAAAGCGGCTGCATCAGGCTGTATGTAGACGAGAAGAGCGGAAACGGGGTGGTTAAAACGTTTTCTGCCCCGATAAACGTGTACCTATTCGCGTAAATTTAAATCTTTGACGGGCAGAATGCGCCAAGTAGTTTATTCGTTTTACGGAACTGCCTGATTTAAAAGAAAAAAATTCTTGGCTTCGTTTACGAAAAGGAAATGTATTTAGCGAATGAAAGCTAAAACGATGCAAACAGACGACTGAGTGCATTATTCCTACGACATGACTGAGTACATACAAAGTATATATTTTCCTTTGATATAAATAAACATATATTTTCCTTTCCCATTAAACATAAACTTTCTTGCCAGGTAATATAGCGAACTTATCGACTATTATACAGTAAATATTTTATTTATAAGATAGGTCACGTACTCATAAACGTAAATGTAAAACATTATTTTCTTTGAAAAAGAAGACAGGAGAACAAAAATCGTTTGAACGATTAACAAGTTATTAATAAAAAAAATCACATAAGGATGTTCTGAAATTTTTCCAATTAATAATATTGAACTTTTTCAGATTTAGACATGTTTACAGATTTACCTTACTTTTTATACTCCATTTTAATCTTGCATTTATTTAACGCAAATGGTTTATTATTCGGAATTTTATATGATACTATTTCCGCAAGACTAATTCAATTCTGCAGACAAATATGTTATTTTGAAAAGACAAAAATGAATGCTGAGTAGGTTAAAATGCGCTAAAGATGACGACATAAACTCACTCGTTCCATTCAATCAATAGTAGCCTGTAATCTCGTCCAATCATTTAAACGTCAACATTTTCGCCTCGTATAATGGGAACATTTCATTTCACCATGCCAAGCAGGTAAAAGTACTTTTAATACAGAGCTTACGTATATAAAAATATGACACATCTCTTCTACATTTTAAGTATATTTTTCTAGTTATGCATAAAAAATACTTTTAAATCCCCCAATGTTAATTTTCAAGACGTTTTAATAACTTCGGTCTTTATTAAAACGTTTCCATTTCCAATTGTTCTAAAAACATTATTTACTTAGTAATATTTACACATTTAAGAAAAAGTAGACTGTATATCGGTGAGAAAGTTGATTAATAAATTCGAGACAAAACAAAGATTCCACTGCGTATACACGTCACTTAAAAAGAGACATTGACAATTGAAAACCAGTAGTTTTCTGGTTTATTTGTTTTATGTTTATTTTTACTAACAATTATTCTCGGTCTAACTTATTTTCTACCTTTTTCTAGTCTTAAGAATTAAAAAAATAAAGAGTAAATTAAACAGAGATTAAAATTAATCTACATATATACAAATGGAAATTAAGGACGAAATAAGACGCGTCAACGTCAGTTACGTCAATTTCGCGGCAACAAACAAGAAGTCATCAGAAAAGTACAGTAGCATAATTACATCGTTCCATAATACTCAAGTGACTAATTATGTCACTCGATAATGTCTGACGATAATTACAGACGAGATCCTCTGTTAATACATCAAGACATCAAGGAGGCCCAGCGATACTCGCGGACAGTTAGCCGTTCATTTACCGCCGCGAAGAGCATATTAATTTCATTATATCCGGTGTCGCGAATATATCGTTTCCAACAGTGGTTCGAACGAAATGATTAAGCTCCCATAAAACCGCATCAGAAGGAACTATAACTTCACGCCACGACATATAAAAATTGCAGTATCATTCAAGGCTCGCGCATTGCAACTATATACTAGCTAATTACTTCGTTGCAATAGTAATATTTGCTAGAAATGGACCCTATTTCGCTTTAGCGTTCAAATTAAATTTGCTTTAGTAGCGAATTCTGCGAACAAATTTACTCAGCAAGATTTTTCAATATATAAACCGCGTTTCGCTGTAATATCAAATAATTTGCTATGCAAGTAGCAAAGTTCGATTACTTTCACATCGGATATGCAACAGCAGCCACGGCAATAAAGTTCTCATTTTTCGTACAAGTAATTTCTTCCGCGATACTTCCCTTTCCCGTTTTCAATTTCCTTGATTATCCCTGGAAGGATCCTCCTCAGGAGTCTTTTCCAGACACGTAGTTCATAATGAGCGATAATCGCGTATGGTAATCTAACTAAAATTACCTACGTGCTCCGATCTATTTCATCGACAAGGTCGTGTGTGAGTCGTATCGAATATCTCGGGCAGATATCGAATTTCTCGAGGGAACACGAAGGAATACGTCATCGTATCTACCATTGACGTATCTACTTGTTTTGATCGCAACGACGCCTCCTCATGTGGTTATAGTACACCTGGAGAATACCGGCATGCACCACGCATGCCGCAACCATAAGCGAGATCACGCTTCGGGATTGGCGTGTCGCTGTGGAAAATATCGGCTCCACTCCAATAAAAATCGCTTTGCGTGAATTTACGACGGCACGAGGAAACTACAGCTGGCAACGTCAAACTCGAAAATGACAAATCGTGAATAGTTAAATATTAATTTTTCGTAAAGTATACCAGAGAAATGAAAAATATATGAAAGATATTACTAAAGAATTTTCTTTTTTAAATAAGTAGAAGATAATTACATAATATCGTGTTAGACTCTTTGGGAAAAGTATTCACGCATAGATATACCACAAAACTACATAATTAACAAAAATCTTGAAAAATAGAAAACTCGTGTTCATTAGCTTAGTCATTATCGTATAATCATTTATATTTGCTTCAATTTATTATAGAACAATGTGGGATTGCAGTGCCCTACTTTTCAAAAATTGTTTGAAGAAAATCATTGCTCCATGTTTCTGTCAGTATAATTGTATATTCCTATGTAATTTTAATTTATATTTTTAAATACGAGAGATTATTTATGTCCTACACTATCTAGAATATAAAAGGTGATATAACAATATGATCGAGTGGATCGTGCGGCATATCAACGATATTCCTTGATCCTTCACTCGCGTTTCCTAATTCTCTCTCTCGCTCTTTTATTTACATTCTTTTATATCGTTATGTCAACTTCCATACTCTAGAGAGAGTTGGACGTAAATAATCTCTCGTATTCAACATCACAAATTACATTGGTGAATAAAATTTCACTTTTCTTAACCGATGATCGACTTTTTAATTTCTCAAGATTTTTCTTATACATGCAGTCTGTTCAATGATATCTGTGTATGGATATTTTTTCCGAATTCTATACGATACTTGTGAATCTCGATATAATTAATAATATTCTGGCCTGTCCCGGAAGTAAAGCGAGTTTACTTTGTTATGCGATTTTTCCTAATATGTTTAAAAAAAGTTCTGATTTCTTTTATCAACGGCTGATTACGACGCATGGGACGTTAACAACGACAACGCTCTCCTCAAATCTTCAATCACGTTACTAATTTGCTTTTTCGTTCATATGCACGCATACTCTTTTATATTGTTATATTAAACAGAGATAGAGAAATTAATTATATATTATTTGAGAAAAAAAATTATATGAGCAAAACGTACACACAATTAATACCAATTGTTACAGATGTATGACTAATATATATATATATATATATATATATATATATAAAGATAAAAAAAAAATTTTATATATATTGAAATTATATTACTGTAGAGTAATTATAAGAGATTAAAAAGATCAATTTTGTCGAGAGACAAAATATTATATTTATAGAGATATTTTAACCATATTTAAAAATTTTTATTATACCTCTCTTATTCGAGTTGACTGACTGTTTAGTTCCGAAAGCGTCCTACATTAATTTTTAACGTAGTATGTAAATGAAAAATGTTATCATACACATTTTCCTTTTATCTTGTCGTTCCAATTTCAGTGACACCTCGAGAGACTGCTTGGCCAGTTTGTACTTTAATTCCCATATTCCCGAACCTGTTTTGCGATTTAAACGTATCCACAGTATTACATAGCACTCTTACACGGCCCTTTCACTTCCTGTCTCCACACAACTGGCTCCAGTCGCATGAGTCATCTTCGTGATTTTGTATAAGTGCAAAAAGTATACTCAAACTCTTGGGAATGAGAAGAAATATTGTAACGTATATCCTGACACTTTATATTAGGTGAAGAAGATTAGTTCGTTGTAAAATAAGTTACGCTTGGTGTTAAATATAGTCGTTCAATTCTGAGTTCTATATTTTTATCTCATTTCAAATCATATACGAGTCAGACTGATTGTTAGGCTAACCACATTATGAACTAAATGTGCATTCAGAAAAAAAAAATAGTTATAGCAGTTATATAGTTATGTTGCAATTACAATAGTTCATTCTATGTACATTAATTCTATATAATATAAAACTTGTACAGTTATCTCTCTCTCTCTCTCTCTCTCTCTCTCTCTCTCTCT